>NW_027017014.1:0-363578 GCF_036013445.1 Caloenas nicobarica
GGGCCCGACAGAGCCCGACAGAGCCCGACAGGGCCCGACAGAGCCCGACAGGGCCCGACAGGGAACAGTAGAGCCCAGTAGAGCCCGACAGAGCCCGACAGAGCCCGACAGAGCCCGACAGGGCCCGACAGAGCCCGACAGGGCCCAGTAGAGCCCGACAGAGCCCGACAGGGCCCGACAGGGCCCGACAGGGCCCAGTAGAGCCCGACAGAGCCCAGTAGAGCCCGACAGAGCCCGACAGAGCCCGACAGGGCCTGACAGGGCCTGACAGAGCCCGACAGGGCCCGACAGGGAACAGTAGAGCCCAGTAGAGCCCGACAGAGCCAGACAGAGCCCGACAGAGCCCGACAGGGCCCGACAGAGCCCGACAGGGCCCAGTAGAGCCCGACAGAGCCCGACAGGGCCCGACAGGGCCCGACAGGGCCCAGTAGAGCCCGACAGAGCCCAGTAGAGCCCGACAGAGCCCGACAGAGCCCGACAGGGCCCGACAGAGCCCGACAGAGCCCGACAGGGCCCGACAGAGCCCGACAGAGCCCGACAGGGCCCAGTAGAGCCCGACAGAGCCCGACAGAGACCGACAGAGCCCGACAAAGCCCGACACGGCCAGACAGGGCCCGACAGAGCCGACAGGGCCTGACAGAGCCCGACAGAGCCTGACAGAGCCGGACAGGGCCCGACAGAGCCCAACAGAGCCCGACAGAGCCCGACAGGGCCCAGTAGAGCCCAACAGAGCCCGACAGAGCCCGACAGAGCCCGACAGGGCCCGACAGGGCCCGACAGAGCCCGACAGAGCCCGACAGGGCCCGACAGAGCCCGACAGAGCCCGAAAGAGCCCGACAGGGCCCGACAGAGCCCGACAGGGCCCAGTAGAGTCCGACAGAGCCCGACAGGGCCCAGTAGAGCCCGACAGAGCCCGACAGGGCCCGACAGGGCCCGACAGGGCCCAGTAGAGCCCGACAGAGCCCAGTAGAGCCCGACAGAGCCCGACAGAGCCCGACAGAGCCCGACAGGGCCCGACAGGGAACAGTAGAGCCCAGTAGAGCCCGACAGAGCCCGACAGAGCCCGACAGAGCCCGACAGGGCCCGACAGAGCCCGACAGAACCCGACAGAGCCCGACAGAGCCCAACAGGGCCCGACACGGCCCGACAGAGCCCGACACAGCCCGACAGAACCCGACAGAGCCCGACAGAGCCCAGTAGAGCCCGACAGAGCCCGACAGAGCCCGACAGAGCCCGACAGGGCCCGACAGGGCCCGACAGAGCCCGACAGAGCCCGACAGGGCCCGACAGAGCCCGACAGGGCCCGACAGGGAACAGTAGAGCCCAGTAGAGCCCGACAGAGCCCGACAGAGCCCGACAGAGCCCGACAGGGCCCGACAGAGCCCGACAGGGCCCAGTAGAGCCCGACAGAGCCCGACAGGGCCCGACAGGGCCTGACAGGGCCCAGTAGAGCCCGACAGAGCCCAGTAGAGCCCGACAGAGCCCGACAGAGCCCGACAGGGCCTGACAGGTCCTGACAGAGCCCGACAGGGCCCGACAGAGCCCGACAGAGCCCGACAGGGCCCGACAGAGCCCGACAGAGCCCGACAGGGCCCAGTAGAGCCCGACAGAGCCCGACAGAGCCCGACAGAGCCCGACAAAGCCCGACACGGCCAGACAGGGCCCGACAGAGCCCGACAGGGCCTGACAGAGCCCGACAGAGCCCGACAGAGCCGGACAGGGCCCGACAGAGCCCAACAGAGCCCGACAGAGCCCGACAGGGCCCAGTAGAGCCCGACAGATCCCGACAGAGCCCGACAGAGCCCGACAGGGCCCGACAGAGCCCGACAGGGCCCGACAGAGCCCGACAGAGCCCAGTAGAGCTCGACAGAGCCTGACAGGGCCCGACAGGGAACAGTAGAGCCCAGTAGAGCCCGACAGAGCCCAACAGAGCCCGACAGAGCCCGACAGGGCCCGACAGAGCCCGACAGGGCCCAGTAGAGCCCGACAGGGCCCGACAGGGCCCGACAGGGCCCAGTAGAGCCCGACAGAGCCCAGTAGAGCCCGACAGAGCCCGACAGAGCCCGACAGGGCCCGACAGAGCCCGACAGGGCCCGACAGAGCCCGACAGAGCCCTACAGGGCCCGACAGAGCCCGACAGAGCCCGACAGGGCCTGACAGGGCCCGACAGAGCCCGACAGGGCCCGACAGAGCCCGACAGGGCCCGACAGAGCCCGACAGAGCCCAGCAGAGCCCGACAGAGCCCGACAGGGCCCGACAGAGCCCGACAGGGCCCGACAGGGAACAGTAGAGCCCAGTAGAGCCCGACAGAGCCCGACAGAGCCCGACAGAGCCCGACAGGGCCCGACAGAGCCCGACAGGGCCCAGTAGAGCCCGACAGAGCCCGACAGAGCCCGACAGGGCCCGACAGAGCCCGACAGGGCCCGACAGAGCCCGACAGAGCCCTACAGGGCCCGACAGAGCCCGACAGAGCCCGACAGGGCCCAGTAGAGCCCGACAGAGCTCGACAGAGCCCGACAGAGCCCGACAAAGCCCGACAGGGCCCGACAGGGCCTGACAGAGCCCGACAGGGCCCGACAGAGCCCGACAGAGCCCGACAGAGCCGGACAGGGCCCGACAGAGCCCAACAGAGCCCGACAGAGCCCGACAGGGCCCAGTAGAGCCCGACAGAGCCCGACAGAGCCCGACAGAGCCCGACAGGGCCCGACAGGGCCCGACAGAGCCTGACAGAGCCCAGTCGAGCTCGACAGAGCCCGACAGAGCCCGACAGGGCCCGACAGGGCCCAGTAGAGCCCGACAGGGCCCGACAGAGCCCGACAGAGCCCGACAGAGCCCGACAGGGCCCGACAGAACCCGTCAGGGCCCGACCGAGCCCGACAGAGCACAGTAGAGCCCGACAGAGCCCGACAGAGCCCGACAGGGCCCGACCGAGCCCGACAGAGCACAGTAGAGCCCGACAGAGCCCGACAGAGCCCGACAGAGCCCGACAGGGCCCGACAGAGCCCGACAGAGCCCGACAGAACCCGACAGAGCCCGACAGAGCCCAGTAGAGCCTGACAGAGCCCGACAGAGCCCGACAGAGCTCGACAGGGCCCGACAGGGCCCGACAGAACCCGACAGAGCCCGACAGAGCCCGACAGGGCCCGACAGAGCCCGACAGAGCCCAGTAGAGCCCGACAGAGCCCGACAGAGCCCGACAGGGCCCAGTAGAGCCCGACAGAGCCCGACAGAGCCCGACAGGGCCCGACAGGGCCCGACAGAGCCCGACAGAGCCCGACAGACCCCAATAGAGCCCGACAGAGCCCAGTAGAGCCCGACAGAGCCCGACAGGGCCCGACAGAGCCCAGTAGAGCGCGACAGAGCCCGACAGGGCCCGACAGAGCCCGACAGAGCCCGACAGAGCCCGACAGGGCCCGACAGAGCCTGACAGAGCCCGACAGAACCCGACAGAGCCCGACAGAGCCCGACAGAGCCCGACAGAGCCCGACAGGGCCCAGTAGAGCCCGACAGAGCCCGACAGAGCCCGACAGAGCCCGACAGGGCCCGACAGGGCCTGACAGGGCCCGACAGAGCCCGACAGGGCCTGACAGAGCCCGACAGAGCCCGACAGAGCCGGACAGGGCCCAGTAGAGCCCGACAGAGCCCGACAGGGCCCGACAGGGCCCGACAGGGCCCAGTAGAGCCCGTCAGAGCCCAGTAGAGCCCGACAGAGCCCGACAGAGCCCGACAGGGCCTGACAGGGCCTGACAGAGCCCGACAGGGCCCGACAGAGCCCGACAGAGCCCGACAGGGCCCGACAGAGCCCGACAGAGCCCGACAGAGCCGGACAGGGCCCGACAGAGCCCAACAGAGCCCGACAGAGCCCGACAGGGCCCAGTACAGCCCGACAGAGCCCGACAGAGCCCGACAGAGCCCGACAGGGCCCGACAGAGCCCGACAGGGCCCGACAGAGCCCGACAGAGCCCAGTAGAGCCCGACAGAGCCCGACAGAGCCCGACAGGGCCCGACAGGGCCCGACAGAGCCCGACAGAGCCCGACAGGGCCCGACAGAGCCCGACAGGGCCCGACAGGGAACAGTAGAGCCCAGTAGAGCCCGACAGAGCCCGACAGAGCCCGACAGAGCCCGACAGGGCCCGACAGAGCCCGACAGGGCCCAGTAGAGCCCGACAGAGCCCGACAGGGCCCGACAGGGCCCGACAGGGCCCAGTAGAGCCCGACAGAGCCCAGTAGAGCCCGACAGAGCCCGACAGAGCCCGACAGGGCCCGACAGAGCCCGACAGGGCCCGACAGAGCCCGATAGAGCCCTACAGGGCCCGACAGAGCCCGACAGAGCCCGACAGGGCCCAGTAGAGCCCGACAGAGCCCGACAGAGCCCGACAGAGCCCGACAAAGCCCGACAGGGCCCGACACTGCCTGACAGAGCCCGACAGGGCCCGACAGAGCCCGACAGAGCCCGACAGAGCCGGACAGGGCCCGACAGAGCCCAACAGAGCCCGACAGAGCCCGACAGGGCCCAGTAGAGCCCGACAGAGCCCGACAGAGCCCGACAGAGCCCGACAGGGCCCGACAGAGCCCGACAGGGCCCGACAGAGCCTGACAGAGCCCAGTCGAGCTCGACAGGGCCCGACAGAGCCCGACAGAGCCCGACAGGGCCCGACAGAGCCCGACAGAGCCCAGTAGAGCCCGACAGAGCCCGACAGAGCCCGACAGAGCCCGACAGGGCCCGACAGAGCCCGACAGAGCCCAGTAGAGCTCGACAGAGCCCGACAGAGCCCGACAGAGCCCGACAGGGCCCAGTAGAGCCCGACAGAGCCCGCCAGAGCCCGACAGGGCCCGACAGGGCCCGACAGAGCCCGCCAGAGCCCGACAGAGCCCAGTAGAGCCCGACAGAGCCCGACAGGGCCCGACAGAGCCCAGTAGAGCCCGACAGAGCCCGACAGGGCCCGACAGAGCCCGACAGAGCCCGACAGAGCCCGACAGGGCCCGACAGAGCCCGACAGAGCCCGACAGAACCCGACAGAGCCCGACAGGGCCCGACAGGGCCCGACAGAGCCCGACAGAGCCCGACAGGGCCCAGTAGAGCCCGACAGAGCCCGACAGAGCCCGACAGAGCCCGACAGGGTCCGACAGGGAACAGTAGAGCCCAGTAGAGCCCGACAGAGCCCGACAGAGCCCGACAGAGCCCGACAGAACCCGACAGAGCCCGACAGAGCCCAACAGGGCCCGACACGGCCCGACAGAGCCCGACAGAGCCCGACAGAACCCGACAGAGCCCGACAGAGCCCAGTAGAGCCCGACAGAGCCCGACAGAGCCCGACAGAGCCCGACAGGGCCCGACAGGGCCCGACAGAGCCCGACAGAGCCCGACAGGGCCCGACAGAGCCCGACAGGGCCCGACAGGGAACAGTAGAGCCCAGTAGAGCCCGACAGAGCCCGACAGAGCCCGACAGAGCCCGACAGGGCCCGACAGAGCCCGACAGGGCCCAGTAGAGCCCGACAGAGCCCGACAGGGCCCGACAGGGCCCGACAGGGCCCAGTAGAGCCCGACAGAGCCCAGTAGAGCCCGACAGAGCCCGACAGAGCCCGACAGGGCCTGACAGGGCCTGACAGAGCCCGACAGGGCCCGACAGAGCCCGACAGAGCCCGACAGGGCCCGACAGAGCCCGACAGAGCCCGACAGGGCCCAGTAGAGCCCGACAGAGCCCGACAGAGACCGACAGAGCCCGACAAAGCCCGACACGGCCAGACAGGGCCCGACAGAGCCCGACAGGGCCTGACAGAGCCCGACAGAGCCCGACAGAGCCGGACAGGGCCCGACAGAGCCCAACAGAGCCCGACAGAGCCCGACAGGGCCCAGTAGAGCCCAACAGAGCCCGACAGAGCCCGACAGAGCCCGACAGGGCCCGACAGGGCCCGACAGAGCCCGACAGAGCCCGACAGGGCCCGACAGAGCCCGACAGGGCCCGACAGGGAACAGTAGAGCCCAGCAGAGCCCGACAGAGCCCGACAGAGCCCGAAAGAGCCCGACAGGGCCCGACAGAGCCCGACAGGGCCCAGTAGAGCCCGACAGAGCCCGACAGGGCCCAGTAGAGCCCGACAGAGCCCGACAGGGCCCGACAGGGCCCGACAGGGCCCAGTAGAGCCCGACAGAGCCCAGTAGAGCCCGACAGAGCCCGACAGAGCCCGACAGAGCCCGACAGGGCCCGACAGGGAACAGTAGAGCCCAGTAGAGCCCGACAGAGCCCGACAGAGCCCGACAGAGCCCGACAGGGCCCGACAGAGCCCGACAGAACCCGACAGAGCCCGACAGAGCCCAACAGGGCCCGACACGGCCCGACAGAGCCCGACACAGCCCGACAGAACCCGACAGAGCCCGACAGAGCCCAGTAGAGCCCGACAGAGCCCGACAGAGCCCGACAGAGCCCGACAGGGCCCGACAGGGCCCGACAGAGCCCGACAGAGCCCGACAGGGCCCGACAGAGCCCGACAGGGCCCGACAGGGAACAGTAGAGCCCAGTAGAGCCCGACAGAGCCCGACAGAGCCCGACAGAGCCCGACAGGGCCCGACAGAGCCCGACAGGGCCCAGTAGAGCCCGACAGAGCCCGACAGGGCCCGACAGGGCCTGACAGGGCCCAGTAGAGCCCGACAGAGCCCAGTAGAGCCCGACAGAGCCCGACAGAGCCCGACAGGGCCTGACAGGTCCTGACAGAGCCCGACAGGGCCCGACAGAGCCCGACAGAGCCCGACAGGGCCCGACAGAGCCCGACAGAGCCCGACAGGGCCCAGTAGAGCCCGACAGAGCCCGACAGAGCCCGACAGAGCCCGACAAAGCCCGACACGGCCAGACAGGGCCCGACAGAGCCCGACAGGGCCTGACAGAGCCCGACAGAGCCCGACAGAGCCGGACAGGGCCCGACAGAGCCCAACAGAGCCCGACAGAGCCCGACAGGGCCCAGTAGAGCCCGACAGAGCCCGACAGAGCCCGACAGAGCCCGACAGGGCCCGACAGAGCCCGACAGGGCCCGACAGAGCCCGACAGAGCCCAGTAGAGCCCGACAGAGCCCGACAGAGCCCGACAGAGCCCGACAGGGCCCGACAGGGCCCGACAGAGCCCGACAGAGCCCGACAGGGCCCGACAGGGAACAGTAGAGCCCAGTAGAGCCCGACAGAGCCCAACAGAGCCCGACAGAGCCCGACAGGGCCCGACAGAGCCCGACAGGGCCCAGTAGAGCCCGACAGGGCCCGACAGGGCCCGACAGAGCCCAGTAGAGCCCGACAGAGCCCAGTAGAGCCCGACAGAGCCCAACAGAGCCCGACAGGGCCCGACAGAGCCCGACAGGGCCCGACAGAGCCCGACAGAGCCCTACAGGGCCCGACAGAGCCCGACAGAGCCCGACAGGGCCCAGTAGAGCCCGACAGAGCCCGACAGAGCCCGACAGAGCCCGACAAAGCCCGACAGGGCCCGACAGGGCCTGACAGAGCCCGACAGGGCCCGACAGAGCCCGACAGAGCCCGACAGAGCCGGACAGGGCCCGACAGAGCCCAACAGAGCCCGACAGAGCCCGACAGGGCCCAGTAGAGCCCGACAGAGCCCGACAGAGCCCGACAGAGCCCGACAGGGCCCGACAGATCCCGACAGGGCCCGACAGAGCCTGACAGAGCCCAGTCGAGCTCGACAGGGCCCGACAGAGCCCGACAGAGCCCGACAGAGCCCGACAGGGCCCGACAGAGCCCGACAGAGCCCAGTAGAGCCCGACAGAGCCCGACAGAGCCCGACAGAGCCCGACAGGGCCCGACAGAGCCCGACAGACCCCAATAGAGCCCGACAGAGCCCAGTAGAGCCCGACAGAGCCCGACAGGGCCCGACAGAGCCCAGTAGAGCCCGACAGAGCCCGACAGGGCCCGACAGAGCCCGACAGAGCCCGACAGAGCCCGACAGGGCCCGACAGAGCCCGACAGAGCCCGACAGGGCCCAGTAGAGCCCGACAGAGCCCGACAGAGCCCGACAGGGCCCGACAGAGCCCGACAGAGCCCGACAGAGCCCGACAGGGCCCGACAGAGCCCGACAGAGCCCGACAGAGCCCGACAGGGCCCGACAGAGCCCGACAGAGCCCGACAGAACCCGACAGAGCCCGACAGGGCCCAGTAGAGCCCGACAGAGCCCGACAGAGCCCGACAGAGCCCGACAGGGTCCGACAGGGTCCGACAGGGAACAGTAGAGCCCAGTAGAGCCCGACAGAGCCCGACAGAGCCCGACAGAGCCCAGTAGAGCCCGACAGAGCCCGACAGAGCCCGACAGAGCCCGACAGAGCCCGACAGGGTCCGACAGGGAACAGTAGAGCCCAGTAGAGCCCGACAGAGCCCGACAGAGCCCGACAGAGCCCGACAGGGCCCGACAGAGCCCGACAGAACCCGACAGACCCCGACAGAGCCCAACAGGGCCCGACACGGCCCGACAGAGCCCGACAGAGCCCGACAGAACCCGACAGAGCCCGACAGAGCCCAGTAGAGCCCGACAGAGCCCGACAGAGCCCGACAGAGCCCGACAGGGCCCGACAGGGCCCGACAGAGCCCGACAGGGCCCGACAGGGAACAGTAGAGCCCAGTAGAGCCCGACAGAGCCCGACAGAGCCCGACAGAGCCCGACAGGGCCCGACAGAGCCCGACAGGGCCCAGTAGAGCCCGACAGAGCCCGACAGGGCCCGACAGGGCCCGACAGGGCCCAGTAGAGCCCGACAGAGCCCAGTAGAGCCCGACAGAGCCCGACAGAGCCCGACAGGGCCTGACAGGGCCTGACAGAGCCCGACAGGGCCCGACAGAGCCCGACAGAGCCCGACAGGGCCCGACAGAGCCCGACAGAGCCCGACAGGGCCCAGTAGAGCCCGACAGAGCCCGACAGAGCCCGACAGAGCCCGACAAAGCCCGACACGGCCAGACAGGGCCCGACAGAGCCCGACAGGGCCTGACAGAGCCCGACAGAGCCCGACAGAGCCGGACAGGGCCCGACAGAGCCCAACAGAGCCCGACAGAGCCCGACAGGGCCCAGTAGAGCCCGACAGAGCCCGACAGAGCCCGACAGAGCCCGACAGGGCCCGACAGGGCCCGACAGAGCCCGACAGAGCCCGACAGGGCCCGACAGAGCCCGACAGGGCCCGACAGGGAACAGTAGAGCCCAGCAGAGCCCGACAGAGCCCGACAGAGCCCGACAGAGCCCGACAGGGCCCGACAGAGCCCGACAGGGCCCAGTAGAGCCCGACAGAGCCCGACAGGGCCCGACAGGGCCCGACAGGGCCCAGTAGAGCCCGACAGAGCCCAGTAGAGCCCGACAGAGCCCGACAGAGCCCGACAGAGCCCGACAGGGCCCGACAGGGAACAGTAGAGCCCAGTAGAGCCCGACAGAGCCCGACAGAGCCCGACAGAGCCCGACAGGGCCCGACAGAGCCCGACAGAACCCGACAGAGCCCGACAGAGCCCAACAGGGCCCGACACGGCCCGACAGAGCCCGACAGAGCCCGACAGAACCCGACAGAGCCCGACAGAGCCCAGTAGAGCCCGACAGAGCCCGACAGAGCCCGACAGAGCCCGACAGGGCCCGACAGGGCCCGACAGAGCCCGACAGAGCCCGACAGGGCCCGACAGAGCCCGACAGGGCCCGACAGAGCCCAGTAGAGCCCGACAGAGCCCGACAGAGCCCGACAGAGCCCAGTAGAGCCCGACAGAGCCCGACAGAGCCCGACAGAGCCCGACAGGGCCCGACAGAGCCCGACAGGGCCCAGTAGAGCCCGACAGAGCCCGACAGGGCCCGACAGGGCCTGACAGAGCCCGACAGGGCCCGACAGAGCCCGACAGAGCCCAGTAGAGCCCGACAGAGCCCGACAGAGCCCGACAGGGCCTGACAGGGCCTGACAGAGCCCGACAGGGCCCGACAGAGCCCGACAGAGCCCGACAGGGCCCGACAGAGCCCGACAGAGCCCGACAGGGCCCAGTAGAGCCCGACAGAGCCCGACAGAGCCCGACAGAGCCCGACAAAGCCCGACACGGCCAGACAGGGCCCGACAGAGCCCGACAGGGCCTGACAGAGCCCGACAGAGCCCGACAGAGCTGGACAGGGCCCGACAGAGCCCAACAGAGCCCGACAGAGCCCGACAGGGCCCAGTAGAGCCCGACAGAGCCCGACAGAGCCCGACAGAGCCCGACAGGGCCCGACAGAGCCCGACAGAGCCCAGTAGAGCCCGACAGAGCCCGACAGAGCCCGACAGAGCCCGACAGGGCCCGACAGGGCCCGACAGAGCCCGACAGAGCCCGACAGGGCCCGACAGAGCCCGACAGGGCCCGACAGGGAACAGTAGAGCCCAGTAGAGCCCGACAGAGCCCGACAGAGCCCGACAGAGCCCGACAGGGCCCGACAGAGCCCGACAGGGCCCAGTAGAGCCCGACAGGGCCCGACAGGGCCCGACAGGGCCCAGTAGAGCCCGACAGAGCCCAGTAGAGCCCGACAGAGCCCGACAGAGCCCGACAGGGCCCGACAGAGCCCGACAGGGCCCGACAGAGCCCGACAGAGCCCTACAGGGCCCGACAGAGCCCGACAGAGCCCGACAGGGCCCAGTAGAGCCCGACAGAGCCCGACAGAGCCCGACAGAGCCCGACAAAGCCCGACAGGGCCCGACAGGGCCTGACAGAGCCCGACAGGGCCCGACAGAGCCCGACAGAGCCCGACAGAGCCGGACAGGGTCCGACAGAGCCCAACAGAGCCCGACAGAGCCCGACAGGGCCCAGTAGAGCCCGACAGAGCCCGACAGAGCCCGACAGAGCCCGACAGGGCCCGACAGAGCCCGACAGGGCCCGACAGAGCCTGACAGAGCCCAGTCGAGCTCGACAGGGCCCGACAGAGCCCGACAGAGCCCGACAGAGCCCGACAGGGCCCGACAGAGCCCGACAGAGCCCAGTAGAGCCCGACAGAGCCCGACAGAGCCCGACAGAGCCCGACAGGGCCCGACAGAGCCCGACAGAGCCCAGTAGAGCTCGACAGAGCCCGACAGAGCCCGACAGAGTCCGACAGGGCCCAGTAGAGCCCGACAGAGCCCGACAGAGCCCGACAGGGCCCGACAGGGCCCGACAGAGCCCGACAGAGCCCGACAGACCCCAATAGAGCCCGACAGAGCCCAGTAGAGCCCGACAGAGCCCGACAGGGCCCGACAGAGCCCAGTAGAGCCCGACAGAGCCCAACAGGGCCCGACAGAGCCCGACAGAGCCCGACAGAGCCCGACAGGGCCCGACAGAGCCCGACAGAGCCCGACAGAACCCGACAGAGCCCGACAGGGCCCGACAGGGCCCGACAGAGCCCGACAGAGCCCGATAGGGCCCAGTAGAGCCCGACAGAGCCCGACAGAGCCCGACAGAGCCCGACAGGGCCCGACAGGGAACAGTAGAGCCCAGTAGAGCCCGACAGAGCCCGACAGAGCCCGACAGAGCCCGACAGGGCCCGACAGAGCCCGACAGAACCCGACAGAGCCCGACAGAGCCCAACAGGGCCCGACACGGCCCGACAGAGCCCGACAGAGCCCGACAGAACCCGACAGAGCCCGACAGAGCCCAGTAGAGCCCGACAGAGCCCGACAGAGCCCGACAGAGCCCGACAGGGCCCGACAGGGCCCGACAGAGCCCGACAGAGCCCGACAGGGCCCGACAGAGCCCGACAGGGCCCGACAGGGAACAGTAGAGCCCAGTAGAGCCCGACAGAGCCCGACAGAGCCCGACAGAGCCCGACAGGGCCCGACAGAGCCCGACAGGGCCCAGTAGAGCCCGACAGAGCCCGACAGGGCCCGACAGGGCCCGACAGGGCCCAGTAGAGCCCGACAGAGCCCAGTAGAGCCCGACAGAGCCCGACAGAGCCCGACAGGGCCTGACAGGGCGTGACAGAGCCCGACAGGGCCCGACAGGGAACAGTAGAGCCCAGTAGAGCCCGACAGAGCCCGACAGAGCCCGACAGAGCCCGACAGGGCCCGACAGAGCCCGACAGGGCCCAGTAGAGCCCGACAGAGCCCGACAGGGCCCGACAGGGCCCGACAGGGCCCAGTAGAGCCCGACAGAGCCCAGTAGAGCCCGACAGAGCCCGACAGAGCCCGACAGGGCCTGACAGGGCCTGACAGAGCCCGACAGGGCCCGACAGAGCCCGACAGAGCCCGACAGGGCCCGACAGAGCCCGACAGAGCCCGACAGGGCCCAGTAGAGCCCGACAGAGCCCGACAGAGCCCGACAGAGCCCGACAAAGCCCGACAGGGCCAGACAGGGCCCGACAGAGCCCGACAGGGCCTGACAGAGCCCGACAGAGCCCGACAGAGCCGGACAGGGCCCGACAGAGCCCAACAGAGCCCGACAGAGCCCGACAGGGCCCAGTAGAGCCCGACAGAGCCCGACAGAGCCCGACAGAGCCCGACAGGGCCCGACAGAGCCCGACAGGGCCCGACAGAGCCCGACAGAGCCCGACAGGGCCCAGTAGAGCCCGACAGAGCCCGACAGAGCCCGACAGGGCCCGACAGGGCCCGACAGAGCCCGACAGAGCCCGACAGACCCCAATAGAGCCCGACAGAGCCCAGTAGAGCCCGACAGAGCCCGACAGGGCCCGACAGAGCCCAGTAGAGCCCGACAGAGCCCGACAGGGCCCGACAGAGCCCGACAGAGCCCGACAGAGCCCGACAGGGCCCGACAGAGCCCGACAGAGCCCGACAGAACCCGACAGAGCCCGACAGGGCCCGACAGGGCCCGACAGAGCCCGACAGAGCCCGACAGGGAACAGTAGAGCCCAGCAGAGCCCGACAGAGCCCGACAGAGCCCGAAAGAGCCCGACAGGGCCCGACAGAGCCCGACAGGGCCCAGTAGAGCCCGACAGAGCCCGACAGGGCCCAGTAGAGCCCGACAGAGCCCGACAGGGCCCGACAGGGCCCGACAGGGCCCAGTAGAGCCCGACAGAGCCCAGTAGAGCCCGACAGAGCCCGACAGAGCCCGACAGAGCCCGACAGGGCCCGACAGGGAACAGTAGAGCCCAGTAGAGCCCGACAGAGCCCGACAGAGCCCGACAGAGCCCGACAGGGCCCGACAGAGCCCGACAGAACCCGACAGAGCCCGACAGAGCCCAACAGGGCCCGACACGGCCCGACAGAGCCCGACACAGCCCGACAGAACCCGACAGAGCCCGACAGAGCCCAGTAGAGCCCGACAGAGCCCGACAGAGCCCGACAGAGCCCGACAGGGCCCGACAGGGCCCGACAGAGCCCGACAGAGCCCGACAGGGCCCGACAGAGCCCGACAGGGCCCGACAGGGAACAGTAGAGCCCAGTAGAGCCCGACAGAGCCCGACAGAGCCCGACAGAGCCCGACAGGGCCCGACAGAGCCCGACAGGGCCCAGTAGAGCCCGACAGAGCCCGACAGGGCCCGACAGGGCCTGACAGGGCCCAGTAGAGCCCGACAGAGCCCAGTAGAGCCCGACAGAGCCCGACAGAGCCCGACAGGGCCTGACAGGTCCTGACAGAGCCCGACAGGGCCCGACAGAGCCCGACAGAGCCCGACAGGGCCCGACAGAGCCCGACAGAGCCCGACAGGGCCCAGTAGAGCCCGACAGAGCCCGACAGAGCCCGACAGAGCCCGACAAAGCCCGACACGGCCAGACA
The DNA here is from genome assembly GCF_036013445.1 of Caloenas nicobarica. Taxonomy (NCBI): domain Eukaryota; kingdom Metazoa; phylum Chordata; class Aves; order Columbiformes; family Columbidae; genus Caloenas; species Caloenas nicobarica. The sequence continues at coordinate 13,670 of NW_027017014.1, forward strand.
GGGCCCGACAGAGCCCGACAGGGCCTGACAGAGCCCGACAGAGCCCGACAGAGCCGGACAGGGCCCGACAGAGCCCAACAGAGCCCGACAGAGCCCGACAGGGCCCAGTAGAGCCCGACAGAGCCCGACAGAGCCCGACAGAGCCCGACAGGGCCCGACAGAGCCCGACAGGGCCCGACAGAGCCCGACAGAGCCCAGTAGAGCCCGACAGAGCCCGACAGAGCCCGACAGAGCCCGACAGGGCCCGACAGGGCCCGACAGAGCCCGACAGAGCCCGACAGGGCCCGACAGGGAACAGTAGAGCCCAGTAGAGCCCGACAGAGCCCAACAGAGCCCGACAGAGCCCGACAGGGCCCGACAGAGCCCGACAGGGCCCAGTAGAGCCCGACAGGGCCCGACAGGGCCCGACAGAGCCCAGTAGAGCCCGACAGAGCCCAGTAGAGCCCGACAGAGCCCAACAGAGCCCGACAGGGCCCGACAGAGCCCGACAGGGCCCGACAGAGCCCGACAGAGCCCTACAGGGCCCGACAGAGCCCGACAGAGCCCGACAGGGCCCAGTAGAGCCCGACAGAGCCCGACAGAGCCCGACAGAGCCCGACAAAGCCCGACAGGGCCCGACAGGGCCTGACAGAGCCCGACAGGGCCCGACAGAGCCCGACAGAGCCCGACAGAGCCGGACAGGGCCCGACAGAGCCCAACAGAGCCCGACAGAGCCCGACAGGGCCCAGTAGAGCCCGACAGAGCCCGACAGAGCCCGACAGAGCCCGACAGGGCCCGACAGATCCCGACAGGGCCCGACAGAGCCTGACAGAGCCCAGTCGAGCTCGACAGGGCCCGACAGAGCCCGACAGAGCCCGACAGAGCCCGACAGGGCCCGACAGAGCCCGACAGAGCCCAGTAGAGCCCGACAGAGCCCGACAGAGCCCGACAGAGCCCGACAGGGCCCGACAGAGCCCGACAGACCCCAATAGAGCCCGACAGAGCCCAGTAGAGCCCGACAGAGCCCGACAGGGCCCGACAGAGCCCAGTAGAGCCCGACAGAGCCCGACAGGGCCCGACAGAGCCCGACAGAGCCCGACAGAGCCCGACAGGGCCCGACAGAGCCCGACAGAGCCCGACAGGGCCCAGTAGAGCCCGACAGAGCCCGACAGAGCCCGACAGGGCCCGACAGAGCCCGACAGAGCCCGACAGAGCCCGACAGGGCCCGACAGAGCCCGACAGAGCCCGACAGAGCCCGACAGGGCCCGACAGAGCCCGACAGAGCCCGACAGAACCCGACAGAGCCCGACAGGGCCCAGTAGAGCCCGACAGAGCCCGACAGAGCCCGACAGAGCCCGACAGGGTCCGACAGGGTCCGACAGGGAACAGTAGAGCCCAGTAGAGCCCGACAGAGCCCGACAGAGCCCGACAGAGCCCAGTAGAGCCCGACAGAGCCCGACAGAGCCCGACAGAGCCCGACAGAGCCCGACAGGGTCCGACAGGGAACAGTAGAGCCCAGTAGAGCCCGACAGAGCCCGACAGAGCCCGACAGAGCCCGACAGGGCCCGACAGAGCCCGACAGAACCCGACAGACCCCGACAGAGCCCAACAGGGCCCGACACGGCCCGACAGAGCCCGACAGAGCCCGACAGAACCCGACAGAGCCCGACAGAGCCCAGTAGAGCCCGACAGAGCCCGACAGAGCCCGACAGAGCCCGACAGGGCCCGACAGGGCCCGACAGAGCCCGACAGGGCCCGACAGGGAACAGTAGAGCCCAGTAGAGCCCGACAGAGCCCGACAGAGCCCGACAGAGCCCGACAGGGCCCGACAGAGCCCGACAGGGCCCAGTAGAGCCCGACAGAGCCCGACAGGGCCCGACAGGGCCCGACAGGGCCCAGTAGAGCCCGACAGAGCCCAGTAGAGCCCGACAGAGCCCGACAGAGCCCGACAGGGCCTGACAGGGCCTGACAGAGCCCGACAGGGCCCGACAGAGCCCGACAGAGCCCGACAGGGCCCGACAGAGCCCGACAGAGCCCGACAGGGCCCAGTAGAGCCCGACAGAGCCCGACAGAGCCCGACAGAGCCCGACAAAGCCCGACACGGCCAGACAGGGCCCGACAGAGCCCGACAGGGCCTGACAGAGCCCGACAGAGCCCGACAGAGCCGGACAGGGCCCGACAGAGCCCAACAGAGCCCGACAGAGCCCGACAGGGCCCAGTAGAGCCCGACAGAGCCCGACAGAGCCCGACAGAGCCCGACAGGGCCCGACAGGGCCCGACAGAGCCCGACAGAGCCCGACAGGGCCCGACAGAGCCCGACAGGGCCCGACAGGGAACAGTAGAGCCCAGCAGAGCCCGACAGAGCCCGACAGAGCCCGACAGAGCCCGACAGGGCCCGACAGAGCCCGACAGGGCCCAGTAGAGCCCGACAGAGCCCGACAGGGCCCGACAGGGCCCGACAGGGCCCAGTAGAGCCCGACAGAGCCCAGTAGAGCCCGACAGAGCCCGACAGAGCCCGACAGAGCCCGACAGGGCCCGACAGGGAACAGTAGAGCCCAGTAGAGCCCGACAGAGCCCGACAGAGCCCGACAGAGCCCGACAGGGCCCGACAGAGCCCGACAGAACCCGACAGAGCCCGACAGAGCCCAACAGGGCCCGACACGGCCCGACAGAGCCCGACAGAGCCCGACAGAACCCGACAGAGCCCGACAGAGCCCAGTAGAGCCCGACAGAGCCCGACAGAGCCCGACAGAGCCCGACAGGGCCCGACAGGGCCCGACAGAGCCCGACAGAGCCCGACAGGGCCCGACAGAGCCCGACAGGGCCCGACAGAGCCCAGTAGAGCCCGACAGAGCCCGACAGAGCCCGACAGAGCCCAGTAGAGCCCGACAGAGCCCGACAGAGCCCGACAGAGCCCGACAGGGCCCGACAGAGCCCGACAGGGCCCAGTAGAGCCCGACAGAGCCCGACAGGGCCCGACAGGGCCTGACAGAGCCCGACAGGGCCCGACAGAGCCCGACAGAGCCCAGTAGAGCCCGACAGAGCCCGACAGAGCCCGACAGGGCCTGACAGGGCCTGACAGAGCCCGACAGGGCCCGACAGAGCCCGACAGAGCCCGACAGGGCCCGACAGAGCCCGACAGAGCCCGACAGGGCCCAGTAGAGCCCGACAGAGCCCGACAGAGCCCGACAGAGCCCGACAAAGCCCGACACGGCCAGACAGGGCCCGACAGAGCCCGACAGGGCCTGACAGAGCCCGACAGAGCCCGACAGAGCTGGACAGGGCCCGACAGAGCCCAACAGAGCCCGACAGAGCCCGACAGGGCCCAGTAGAGCCCGACAGAGCCCGACAGAGCCCGACAGAGCCCGACAGGGCCCGACAGAGCCCGACAGAGCCCAGTAGAGCCCGACAGAGCCCGACAGAGCCCGACAGAGCCCGACAGGGCCCGACAGGGCCCGACAGAGCCCGACAGAGCCCGACAGGGCCCGACAGAGCCCGACAGGGCCCGACAGGGAACAGTAGAGCCCAGTAGAGCCCGACAGAGCCCGACAGAGCCCGACAGAGCCCGACAGGGCCCGACAGAGCCCGACAGGGCCCAGTAGAGCCCGACAGGGCCCGACAGGGCCCGACAGGGCCCAGTAGAGCCCGACAGAGCCCAGTAGAGCCCGACAGAGCCCGACAGAGCCCGACAGGGCCCGACAGAGCCCGACAGGGCCCGACAGAGCCCGACAGAGCCCTACAGGGCCCGACAGAGCCCGACAGAGCCCGACAGGGCCCAGTAGAGCCCGACAGAGCCCGACAGAGCCCGACAGAGCCCGACAAAGCCCGACAGGGCCCGACAGGGCCTGACAGAGCCCGACAGGGCCCGACAGAGCCCGACAGAGCCCGACAGAGCCGGACAGGGTCCGACAGAGCCCAACAGAGCCCGACAGAGCCCGACAGGGCCCAGTAGAGCCCGACAGAGCCCGACAGAGCCCGACAGAGCCCGACAGGGCCCGACAGAGCCCGACAGGGCCCGACAGAGCCTGACAGAGCCCAGTCGAGCTCGACAGGGCCCGACAGAGCCCGACAGAGCCCGACAGAGCCCGACAGGGCCCGACAGAGCCCGACAGAGCCCAGTAGAGCCCGACAGAGCCCGACAGAGCCCGACAGAGCCCGACAGGGCCCGACAGAGCCCGACAGAGCCCAGTAGAGCTCGACAGAGCCCGACAGAGCCCGACAGAGTCCGACAGGGCCCAGTAGAGCCCGACAGAGCCCGACAGAGCCCGACAGGGCCCGACAGGGCCCGACAGAGCCCGACAGAGCCCGACAGACCCCAATAGAGCCCGACAGAGCCCAGTAGAGCCCGACAGAGCCCGACAGGGCCCGACAGAGCCCAGTAGAGCCCGACAGAGCCCAACAGGGCCCGACAGAGCCCGACAGAGCCCGACAGAGCCCGACAGGGCCCGACAGAGCCCGACAGAGCCCGACAGAACCCGACAGAGCCCGACAGGGCCCGACAGGGCCCGACAGAGCCCGACAGAGCCCGATAGGGCCCAGTAGAGCCCGACAGAGCCCGACAGAGCCCGACAGAGCCCGACAGGGCCCGACAGGGAACAGTAGAGCCCAGTAGAGCCCGACAGAGCCCGACAGAGCCCGACAGAGCCCGACAGGGCCCGACAGAGCCCGACAGAACCCGACAGAGCCCGACAGAGCCCAACAGGGCCCGACACGGCCCGACAGAGCCCGACAGAGCCCGACAGAACCCGACAGAGCCCGACAGAGCCCAGTAGAGCCCGACAGAGCCCGACAGAGCCCGACAGAGCCCGACAGGGCCCGACAGGGCCCGACAGAGCCCGACAGAGCCCGACAGGGCCCGACAGAGCCCGACAGGGCCCGACAGGGAACAGTAGAGCCCAGTAGAGCCCGACAGAGCCCGACAGAGCCCGACAGAGCCCGACAGGGCCCGACAGAGCCCGACAGGGCCCAGTAGAGCCCGACAGAGCCCGACAGGGCCCGACAGGGCCCGACAGGGCCCAGTAGAGCCCGACAGAGCCCAGTAGAGCCCGACAGAGCCCGACAGAGCCCGACAGGGCCTGACAGGGCGTGACAGAGCCCGACAGGGCCCGACAGGGAACAGTAGAGCCCAGTAGAGCCCGACAGAGCCCGACAGAGCCCGACAGAGCCCGACAGGGCCCGACAGAGCCCGACAGGGCCCAGTAGAGCCCGACAGAGCCCGACAGGGCCCGACAGGGCCCGACAGGGCCCAGTAGAGCCCGACAGAGCCCAGTAGAGCCCGACAGAGCCCGACAGAGCCCGACAGGGCCTGACAGGGCCTGACAGAGCCCGACAGGGCCCGACAGAGCCCGACAGAGCCCGACAGGGCCCGACAGAGCCCGACAGAGCCCGACAGGGCCCAGTAGAGCCCGACAGAGCCCGACAGAGCCCGACAGAGCCCGACAAAGCCCGACAGGGCCAGACAGGGCCCGACAGAGCCCGACAGGGCCTGACAGAGCCCGACAGAGCCCGACAGAGCCGGACAGGGCCCGACAGAGCCCAACAGAGCCCGACAGAGCCCGACAGGGCCCAGTAGAGCCCGACAGAGCCCGACAGAGCCCGACAGAGCCCGACAGGGCCCGACAGAGCCCGACAGGGCCCGACAGAGCCCGACAGAGCCCGACAGGGCCCAGTAGAGCCCGACAGAGCCCGACAGAGCCCGACAGGGCCCGACAGGGCCCGACAGAGCCCGACAGAGCCCGACAGACCCCAATAGAGCCCGACAGAGCCCAGTAGAGCCCGACAGAGCCCGACAGGGCCCGACAGAGCCCAGTAGAGCCCGACAGGGCCCGACAGAGCCCGACAGAGCCCGACAGAGCCCGACAGGGCCCGACAGAGCCCGACAGAGCCCGACAGAACCCGACAGAGCCCGACAGGGCCCGACAGGGCCCGACAGAGCCCGACAGAGCCCGACAGGGCCCAGTAGAGCCCGACAGAGCCCGACAGAGCCCGACAGAGCCCGACAGGGCCCGACAGGGAACAGTAGAGCCCAGTAGAGCCCGACAGAGCCCGACAGAGCCCGACAGAGCCCGACAGGGCCCGACAGAGCCCGACAGAACCCGACAGAGCCCGACAGAGCCCAACAGGGCCCGACACGGCCCGACAGAGCCCGACAGAGCCCGACAGAACCCGACAGAGCCCGACAGAGCCCAGTAGAGCCCGACAGAGCCCGACAGAGCCCGACAGAGCCCGACAGAACCCGACAGAGCCCGACAGGGCCCGACAGGGCCCGACAGAGCCCGACAGAGCCCGACAGGGCCCGACAGAGCCCGACAGGGCCCGACAGGGAACAGTAGAGCCCAGTAGAGCCCGACAGAGCCCGACAGAGCCCAACAGGGCCCAGTAGAGCCCGACAGAGCCCGACAGGGCCCGTCAGGGCCCGACAGGGCCCAGTAGAGCCCGACAGAGCCCAGTAGAGCCCGACAGAGCCCGACAGAGCCCGACAGGGCCTGACAGGGCCTGACAGAGCCCGACAGGGCCCGACAGGGAACAGTAGAGCCCAGCAGAGCCCGACAGAGCCCGACAGAGCCCGACAGAGCCCGACAGGGCCCGACAGAGCCCGACAGGGCCCAGTAGAGCCCGACAGAGCCCGACAGGGCCCGACAGGGCCCGACAGGGCCCAGTAGAGCCCGACAGAGCCCAGTAGAGCCCGACAGAGCCCGACAGAGCCCGACAGGGCCTGACAGGGCCTGACAGAGCCCGACAGGGCCCGACAGAGCCCGACAGAGCCCGACAGGGCCCGACAGAGCCCGACAGAGCCCGACAGGGCCCAGTAGAGCCCGACAGAGCCCGACAGAGCCCGACAGAGCCCGACAAAGCCCGACAGGGCCAGACAGGGCCCGACAGAGCCCGACAGGGCCTGACAGAGCCCGACAGAGCCCGACAGAGCCGGACAGGGCCCGACAGAGCCCAACAGAGCCCGACAGAGCCCGACAGGGCCCAGTAGAGCCCGACAGAGCCCGACAGAGCCCGACAGAGCCCGACAGGGCCCGACAGAGGCCGACAGGGCCCGACAGAGCCCGACAGAGCCCAGTAGAGCCCGACAGAGCCCGACAGAGCCCGACAGAGCCCGACAGGGCCCGACAGGGCCCGACAGAGCCCGACAGAGCCCGACAGGGCCCGACAGAGCCCGACAGGGCCCGACAGGGAACAGTAGAGCCCAGTAGAGCCCGACAGAGCCCGACAGAGCCCGACAGGGCCCGACAGAGCCCGACAGGACCCAGTAGAGCCCGACAGAGCCCGACAGGGCCCGACAGGGCCCGACAGGGCCCAGTAGAGCCCGACAGAGCCCAGTAGAGCCCGACAGAGCCCGGCAGAGCGCGACAGGGCCCGACAGAGCCCGACAGAGCCCTACAGGGCCCGACAGAGCCCAACAGAGCCCGACAGGGCCCAGTAGAGCCCGACAGAGCCCGACAGAGCCCGACAGAGCCCGACAAAGCCCGACAGGGCCCGACAGGGCCTGACAGAGCCCGACAGGGCCCGACAGAGCCCGACAGAGCCGGACAGGGCCCGACAGAGCCCAACAGAGCCCGACAGAGCCCGACAGGGCCCAGTAGAGCCCGACAGAGCCCGACAGAGCCCGACAGAGCCCGACAGGGCCCGGCAGAGCCCGACAGGGCCCGACAGAGCCTGACAGAGCCCAGTCGAGCTCGACAGGGCCCGACAGAGCCCGACAGAGCCCGACAGAGCCCGACAGGGCCCGACAGAGCCCGACAGAGCCCAGTAGAGCCCGACAGAGCCCGACAGAGCCCGACAGGGCCCGACAGAGCCCGACAGAGCCCAGTAGAGCTCGACAGAGCCCGACAGAGCCCGACAGAGCCCGACAGGGCCCAGTAGAGCCCGACAGAGCCCGACAGAGCCCGACAGGGCCTGACAGAGCCCGACAGAGCCCGACAGAGCCGGACAGGGCCCGACAGAGCCCAACAGAGCCCGACAGAGCCCGACAGGGCCCAGTAGAGCCCGACAGAGCCCGACAGAGCCCGACAGAGCCCGACAGAGCCCGACAGGGCACGACAGAGCCCGACAGAGCCCGACAGGGCCCGACAGAGCCCGACAGAGCCCAGTAGAGCCCGACAGAGCCCGACAGAGCCCGACAGAGCCCGACAGGGCCCGACAGGGCCCGACAGAGCCCGACAGAGCCCGACAGGGCCCGACAGAGCCCGACAGGGCCCGACAGGGAACAGTAGAGCCCAGTAGAGCCCGACAGAGCCCGACAGAGCCCGACAGAGCCCGACAGGGCCCGACAGAGCCCGACAGGGCCCAGTAGAGCCCGACAGGGTCCGACAGGGCCCGACAGGGCCCAGTAGAGCCCGACAGAGCCCAGTAGAGCCCGACAGAGCCCGACAGAGCCCGACAGGGCCCGACAGAGCCCGACAGAGCCCTACAGAGCCCGACAGAGCCCTACAGGGCCCGACAGAGCCCGACAGAGCCCGACAGGGCCCAGGAGAGCTCGACAGAGCCCGACAGAGCCCGACAGAGCCCGACAAAGCCCGACAGGGCCCGACAGGGCCTGACAGAGCCCGACAGGGCCCGACAGAGCCCGACAGAGCCCGACAGAGCCGGACAGGGCCCGACAGAGCCCAACAGAGCCCGACAGAGCCCGACAGGGCCCAGTAGAGCCCGACAGAGCCCGACAGAGCCCGACAGAGCCCGACAGGGCCCGACAGAGCCCGACAGGGCCCGACAGAGCCTGACAGAGCCCAGTCGAGCTCGACAGGGCCCGACAGAGCCCGACAGAGCCCGACAGAGCCCGACAGGGCCCGACAGAGCCCGACAGAGCCCAGTAGAGCCCGACAGAGCCCGACAGAGCCCGACAGAGCCCGACAGGGCCCGACAGAGCCCGACAGAGCCCAGTAGAGCTCGACAGAGCCCGACAGAGCCCGACAGAGCCCGACAGGGCCCAGTAGAGCCCGACAGAGCCCGACAGAGCCCGACAGGGCCCGACAGGGCCCGACAGAGCCCGACAGAGCCCGACAGACCCCAATAGAGCCCGACAGAGCCCAGTAGAGCCCGACAGAGCCCGACAGGGCCCGACAGAGCCCAGTAGAGCCCGACAGAGCCCGACAGGGCCCGACAGAGCCCGACAGAGCCCGACAGAGCCCGACAGGGCCCGACAGAGCCCGACAGAGCCCGACAGAACCCGACAGAGCCCGACAGGGCCCGACAGGGAACAGTAGAGCCCGACAGGGCCCGACAGAGCCCGACAGAGCCCGACAGGGCCCGACAGGGAACAGTAGAGACCAGTAGAGCCCGACAGAGCCCGACAGAGCCCGACAGAGCCCGACAGGGCCCGACAGAGCCCGACAGAACCCGACAGAGCCCGACAGAGCCCAACAGGGCCCGACACGGCCCGACAGAGCCCGACAGAGCCCGACAGAACCCGACAGAGCCCGACAGAGCCCAGTAGAGCCCGACAGAGCCCGACAGAGCCCGACAGAGCCCGACAGGGCCCGACAGGGCCCGACAGAGCCCGACAGAGCCCGACAGGGCCCGACAGAGCCCGACAGAGCCCGACAGAGCCCGACAGGGCCCGACAGAGCCCGACAGAGCCCGACAGAACCCGACAGAGCCCGACAGGGCCCGACAGGGAACAGTAGAGCCCGACAGAGCCCGACAGAGCCCGACAGAGCCCGACAGGGCCCGACAGGGAACAGTAGAGACCAGTAGAGCCCGACAGAGCCCGACAGAGCCCGACAGAGCCCGACAGGGCCCGACAGAGCCCGACAGAACCCGACAGAGCCCGACAGAGCCCAACAGGGCCCGACACGGCCCGACAGAGCCCGACAGAGCCCGACAGAACCCGACAGAGCCCGACAGAGCCCAGTAGAGCCCGACAGAGCCCGACAGAGCCCGACAGAGCCCGACAGGGCCCGACAGGGCCCGACAGAGCCCGACAGAGCCCGACAGGGCCCGACAGAGCCCGACAGGGCCCGACAGTGAACAGTAGAGCCCAGTAGAGCCCGACAGAGCCCGACAGAGCCCGACAGAGCCCGACAGGGCCCGACAGAGCCCGACAGGGCCCAGTAGAGCCCGACAGAGCCCGACAGGGCCCGACAGGGCCCGACAGGGCCCAGTAGAGCCCGACAGAGCCCAGTAGAGCCCGACAGAGCCCGACAGAGCCCGACAGGGCCTGACAGGGCGTGACAGAGCCCGACAGGGCCCGACAGGGAACAGTAGAGCCCAGTAGAGCCCGACAGAGCCCGACAGAGCCCGACAGAGCCCGACAGGGCCCGACAGAGCCCGACAGGGCCCAGTAGAGCCCGACAGAGCCCGACAGGGCCCGACAGGGCCCGACAGGGCCCAGTAGAGCCCGACAGAGCCCAGTAGAGCCCGACAGAGCCCGACAGAGCCCGACAGGGCCTGACAGGGCCTGACAGAGCCCGACAGGGCCCGACAGAGCCCGACAGAGCCCGACAGGGCCCGACAGAGCCCGACAGAGCCCGACAGGGCCCAGTAGAGCCCGACAGAGCCCGACAGAGCCCGACAGAGCCCGACAAAGCCCGACAGGGCCAGACAGGGCCCGACAGAGCCCGACAGGGCCTGACAGAGCCCGACAGAGCCCGACAGAGCCGGACAGGGCCCGACAGAGCCCAACAGAGCCCGACAGAGCCCGACAGGGCCCAGTAGAGCCCGACAGAGCCCGACAGAGCCCGACAGAGCCCGACAGGGCCCGACAGAGCCCGACAGGGCCCGACAGAGCCCGACAGAGCCCAGTAGAGCCCGACAGAGCCCGACAGAGCCCGACAGAGCCCGACAGGGCCCGACAGGGCCCGACAGAGCCCGACAGAGCCCGACAGGGCCCGACAGGGAACAGTAGAGCCCAGTAGAGCCCGACAGGGCCCGACAGAGCCCGACAGGGCCCAGTAGAGCCCGACAGAGCCCGACAGGGCCCGACAGGGCCCGACAGAGCCCGACAGGGCCCGACAGAGCCCGACAGAGCCCTACAGGGCCCGACAAAGCCCGACAGGGCCCGACAGGGCCCGACAGGGCCCGACAGAGCCCGACAGAGCCCAGTAGAGCTCGACAGAGCCCGACAGAGCCCGACAGAGCCCGACAGGGCCCAGTAGAGCCCGACAGATCCCGACAGAGCCCGACAGGGCCCGACAGGGCCCGACAGAGCCCGACAGAGCCCGACAGACCCCAATAGAGCCCGACAGAGCCCAGTAGAGCCCGACAGAGCCCGACAGGGCCCGACAGAGCCCAGTAGAGCCCGACAGAGCCCGACAGGGCCCGACAGAGCCCGACAGAGCCCGACAGAGCCCGACAGGGCCCGACAGAGCCCGACAGAGCCCGACAGAACCCGACAGAGCCCGACAGGGCCCGACAGGGCCCGACAGAGCCCGACAGAGCCCGACAGGGCCCAGTAGAGCCCGACAGAGCCCGACAGAGCCCGACAGAGCCCGACAGGGCCCGACAGGGAACAGTAGAGCCCAGTAGAGCCCGACAGAGCCCGACAGAGCCCGACAGAGCCCGACAGGGCCCGACAGAGCCCGACAGAACCCGACAGAGCCCGACAGAGCCCAACAGGGCCCGACACGGCCCGACAGAGCCCGACAGAGCCCGACAGAACCCGACAGAGCCCGACAGAGCCCAGTAGAGCCCGACAGAGCCCGACAGAGCCCGACAGAGCCCGACAGAACCCGACAGAGCCCGACAGGGCCCGACAGGGCCCGACAGAGCCCGACAGAGCCCGACAGGGCCCGACAGAGCCCGACAGGGCCCGACAGGGAACAGTAGAGCCCAGTAGAGCCCGACAGAGCCCGACAGGGCCCGACAGAGCCCGACAGGGCCCAGTAGAGCCCGACAGAGCCCGACAGGGCCCGTCAGGGCCCGACAGGGCCCAGTAGAGCCCGACAGAGCCCAGTAGAGCCCGACAGAGCCCGACAGAGCCCGACAGGGCCTGACAGGGCCTGACAGAGCCCGACAGGGCCCGACAGGGAACAGTAGAGCCCAGCAGAGCCCGACAGAGCCCGACAGAGCCCGACAGAGCCCGACAGGGCCCGACAGAGCCCGACAGGGCCCAGTAGAGCCCGACAGAGCCCGACAGGGCCCGACAGGGCCCGACAGGGCCCAGTAGAGCCCGACAGAGCCCAGTAGAGCCCGACAGAGCCCGACAGAGCCCGACAGGGCCTGACAGGGCCTGACAGAGCCCGACAGGGCCCGACAGAGCCCGACAGAGCCCGACAGGGCCCGACAGAGCCCGACAGAGCCCGACAGGGCCCAGTAGAGCCCGACAGAGCCCGACAGAGCCCGACAGAGCCCGACAAAGCCCGACAGGGCCAGACAGGGCCCGACAGAGCCCGACAGGGCCTGACAGAGCCCGACAGAGCCCGACAGAGCCGGACAGGGCCCGACAGAGCCCAACAGAGCCCGACAGAGCCCGACAGGGCCCAGTAGAGCCCGACAGAGCCCGACAGAGCCCGACAGAGCCCGACAGGGCCCGACAGAGGCCGACAGGGCCCGACAGAGCCCGACAGAGCCCAGTAGAGCCCGACAGAGCCCGACAGAGCCCGACAGAGCCCGACAGGGCCCGACAGGGCCCGACAGAGCCCGACAGAGCCCGACAGGGCCCGACAGAGCCCGACAGGACCCAGTAGAGCACGACAGAGCCCGACAGGGCCCGACAGGGCCCGACAGGGCCCAGTAGAGCCCGACAGAGCCCAGTAGAGCCCGACAGAGCCCGGCAGAGCGCGACAGGGCCCGACAGAGCCCGACAGAGCCCTACAGGGCCCGACAGAGCCCAACAGAGCCCGACAGGGCCCAGTAGAGCCCGACAGAGCCCGACAGAGCCCGACAGAGCCCAACAAAGCCCGACAGGGCCCGACAGGGCCTGACAGAGCCCGACAGGGCCCGACAGAGCCCGACAGAGCCGGACAGGGCCCGACAGAGCCCAACAGAGCCCGACAGAGCCCGACAGGGCCCAGTAGAGCCCGACAGAGCCCGACAGAGCCCGACAGAGCCCGACAGGGCCCGGCAGAGCCCGACAGGGCCCGACAGAGCCTGACAGAGCCCAGTCGAGCTCGACAGGGCCCGACAGAGCCCGACAGAGCCCGACAGAGCCCGACAGGGCCCGACAGAGCCCGACAGAGCCCAGTAGAGCCCGACAGAGCCCGACAGAGCCCGACAGGGCCCGACAGAGCCCGACAGAGCCCAGTAGAGCTCGACAGAGCCCGACAGAGCCCGACAGAGCCCGACAGGGCCCAGTAGAGCCCGACAGAGCCCGACAGAGCCCGACAGGGCCTGACAGAGCCCGACAGAGCCCGACAGAGCCGGACAGGGCCCGACAGAGCCCAACAGAGCCCGACAGAGCCCGACAGGGCCCAGTAGAGCCCGACAGAGCCCGACAGAGCCCGACAGAGCCCGACAGAGCCCGACAGAGCCCGACAGGGCACGACAGAGCCCGACAGAGCCCGACAGGGCCCGACAGAGCCCGACAGAGCCCAGTAGAGCCCGACAGAGCCCGACAGAGCCCGACAGAGCCCGACAGGGCCCGACAGGGCCCGACAGAGCCCGACAGAGCCCGACAGGGCCCGACAGAGCCCGACAGGGCCCGACAGGGAACAGTAGAGCCCAGTAGAGCCCGACAGAGCCCGACAGAGCCCGACAGAGCCCGACAGGGCCCGACAGAGCCCGACAGGGCCCAGTAGAGCCCGACAGGGTCCGACAGGGCCCGACAGGGCCCAGTAGAGCCCGACAGAGCCCAGTAGAGCCCGACAGAGCCCGACAGAGCCCGACAGGGCCCGACAGAGCCCGACAGAGCCCTACAGAGCCCGACAGAGCCCTACAGGGCCCGACAGAGCCCGACAGAGCCCGACAGGGCCCAGGAGAGCTCGACAGAGCCCGACAGAGCCCGACAGAGCCCGACAAAGCCCGACAGGGCCCGACAGGGCCTGACAGAGCCCGACAGGGCCCGACAGAGCCCGACAGAGCCCGACAGAGCCGGACAGGGCCCGACAGAGCCCAACAGAGCCCGACAGAGCCCGACAGGGCCCAGTAGAGCCCGACAGAGCCCGACAGAGCCCGACAGAGCCCGACAGGGCCCGACAGAGCCCGACAGGGCCCGACAGAGCCTGACAGAGCCCAGTCGAGCTCGACAGGGCCCGACAGAGCCCGACAGAGCCCGACAGAGCCCGACAGGGCCCGACAGAGCCCGACAGAGCCCAGTAGAGCCCGACAGAGCCCGACAGAGCCCGACAGAGCCCGACAGGGCCCGACAGAGCCCGACAGAGCCCAGTAGAGCTCGACAGAGCCCGACAGAGCCCGACAGAGCCCGACAGGGCCCAGTAGAGCCCGACAGAGCCCGACAGAGCCCGACAGGGCCCGACAGGGCCCGACAGAGCCCGACAGAGCCCGACAGACCCCAATAGAGCCCGACAGAGCCCAGTAGAGCCCGACAGAGCCCGACAGGGCCCGACAGAGCCCAGTAGAGCCCGACAGAGCCCGACAGGGCCCGACAGAGCCCGACAGAGCCCGACAGAGCTCGACAGGGCCCGACAGAGCCCGACAGAGCCCGACAGAACCCGACAGAGCCCGACAGGGCCCGACAGGGAACAGTAGAGCCCGACAGAGCCCGACAGAGCCCGACAGAGCCCGACAGGGCCCGACAGGGAACAGTAGAGACCAGTAGAGCCCGACAGAGCCCGACAGAGCCCGACAGAGCCCGACAGGGCCCGACAGAGCCCGACAGAACCCGACAGAGCCCGACAGAGCCCAACAGGGCCCGACACGGCCCGACAGAGCCCGAAAGAGCCCGACAGAACCCGACAGAGCCCGACAGAGCCCAGTAGAGCCCGACAGAGCCCGACAGAGCCCGACAGAGCCCGACAGGGCCCGACAGGGCCCGACAGAGCCCGACAGAGCCCGACAGGGCCCGACAGAGCCCGACAGGGCCCGACAGGGAACAGTAGAGCCCAGTAGAGCCCGACAGAGCCCGACAGAGCCCGACAGAGCCCGACAGGGCCCGACAGAGCCCGACAGGGCCCAGTAGAGCCCGACAGAGCCCGACAGGGCCCGACAGGGCCCGACAGGGCCCAGTAGAGCCCGACAGAGCCCAGTAGAGCCCGACAGAGCCCGACAGAGCCCGACAGGGCCTGACAGGGCCTGACAGAGCCCGACAGGGCCCGACAGAGCCCGACAGAGCCCGACAGGGCCCGACAGAGCCCGACAGAGCCCGACAGGGCCCAGTAGAGCCCGACAGAGCCCGACAGAGCCCGACAGAGCCCGACAAAGCCCGACAGGGCCAGACAGGGCCCGACAGAGCCCGACAGGGCCTGAAAGAGCCCGACAGAGCCCGACAGAGCCGGACAGGGCCCAGTAGAGCCCGACAGAGCCCGACAGAGCCCGACAGAGCCCGACAGGGCCCGACAGAGCCCGACAGGGCCCGACAGAGCCCGACAGAGCCCGGCAGAGCCCGACAGAGCCCGACAGAGCCCGACAGAGCCCGACAGGGCCCGACAGGGCCCGACAGAGCCCGACAGGGCCCGACAGAGCCCGACAGGGAACAGTAGAGCCCAGTAGAGCCCGACAGAGCCCGACAGAGCCCGACAGAGCCCGACAGGGCCCGACAGAGCCCGACAGGGCCCAGTAGAGCCCGACAGAGCCCGACAGGGCCCGACAGGGCCCGACAGGGCCCAGTAGAGCCCGACAGAGCCCAGTAGAGCCCGACAGAGCCCGACAGAGCCCGACAGGGCCCGACAGAGCCCGACAGGGCCCGACAGAGCCCGACAGAGCCCTACAGGGCCCGACAGAGCCCGACAGAGCCCGACAGGGCCCAGTAGAGCCCGACAGAGCCCGACAGAGCCCGACAGAGCCCGACAAAGCCCGACAGGGCCCGACAGAGCCCGACAGAGCCCGACAGAGCCGGACAGGGCCCGACAGAGCCCAACAGAGCCCGACAGAGCCCGACAGGGCCCAGTAGAGCCCGACAGAGCCCGACAGAGCCCGACAGAGCCCGACAGGGCCCGACAGAGCCCGACAGGGCCCGACAGAGCCTGACAGAGCCCAGTCGAGCTCGACAGAGCCCGACAGAGCCCGACAGGGCCCGACAGGGCCCAGTAGAGCCCGACAGGGCCCGACAGAGCCCGACAGAGCCCGACAGAGCCCGACAGGGCCCGACAGGGCCCGACAGAACCCGTCAGAGACCAGTAGAGCCCGACAGAGCCCGACAGAGCCCGACAGAGCCCGACAGGGCCCGACCGAGCCCGACAGAGCACAGTAGAGCCCGACAGAGCCCGACAGAGCCCGACAGAGCCCGACAGGGCCCAGTAGAGCCCAGTAGAACCCGACAGAGCCCAGTAGAGCCCGACAGAGCCCGACAGAGACCGACAGAGCCCGACAGGGCCCGACAGAGCCCGACAGGGCCCGACAGGGCCCGACAGAGCCCGACAGAGCCCGACAGAACCCGACAGAGCCCGACAGAGCCCAGTAGAGCCTGACAGAGCCCGACAGAGCCCGACAGAGCTCGACAGGGCCCGACAGGGCCCGACAGAACCCGACAGAGCCCGACAAAGCCGACAGGGCCCGACAGAGCCCGACAGAGCCCAGTAGAGCCCGACAGAGCCCGACAGAGCCCGACAGAGCCCAGTAGAGCCCGACAGAGCCCGACAGAGCCCGACAGAGCCCGACAGGGCCCGACAGAGCCCGACAGAACCCGACAGGCCCCAGTAGAGCCTCACAGAGTCCGACAGAGCTCGACAGAGCCCGACAAAGCCCGACAGGGCCCGACAGGGCCCGACAGAGCCCGACAGGGCCCGACAGAGCCCGACAGGGCCCGAAAGAGCCCGACAGTGCCCGATAGAGCCCGACAGGGCCCAGTAGAGCCTCACAGAGCCCGACAGAGCTCGACAGAGCCCGACAGGGCCCGACAGGGCCCAACAGAGCCCGACAGAGGCCGACAGGGCCCGACAGAGCCCGACAGGGCCCGACAGGGAACAGTAGAGCCCAGTAGAGCCCGACAGAGCCCGACAGAGCCCGACAGGGCCCGACAGAGCCCGACAGGGCCCAGTAGAGCCCGACAGAGCCCGACAGGGCCCGACAGGGCCCGACAGGGCCCAGTAGATCCCGACAGAGCCCGACAGAGCCCGACAGAGCCCGACAGGGCCCGACAGAGCTCGACAGAGCCCGACAGAAACCGACAGAGCCCGACAGGGCCCAGTAGAGCCCGACAGAGCCCGACAGAGCCCGACAGGGCCCGACAGGGAACAGTAGAACCCAGTAGAGCCCGACAGAGCCCGACAGAGCCCGACAGAGCCCGACAGGGCCCGACAGAGCCCGACAGAACCCGACAGAGCCCGACAGAGCCCGACAGGGCCCGACAGGGCCCGACAGAGCCCGACAGAGCCCGACAGAACCTGACAGAGCCCGACAGAGCCCAGTAGAGCCCGACAGAGCCCGACAGAGCCCGACAGAGCCCGACAGGGCCCGACAGGGCCCGACAGAGCCCGACAGGGCCCGACAGGGAACAGTAGAGCCCAGTAGAGCCCGACAGAGCCCGACAGAGCCCAGTAGAGCCCGAGAGGGCCCGACAGAGCCCGGCAGGGCCCAGTAGAGCCCGACAGAGCCCGACAGGGCCCGACAGGGCCCGACAGGGCCCGACAGAGCCCGACAGAGCCCGACAGGGCCCGACAGAGCCCGACAGGGCCCGACAGGGCCCGACAGAGTCCGACAGGGCCCAGTAGAGCCCGACAGAGCCCGACAGAGCCCGACAGAGCCCGACAAAGCCCGACAGGGCCCGACAGGGTCCGACAGGGCCCGACAGGGCCCAGTAGAGCCCGACAGAGCCCGACAGAGCCCGACAGGGCCCGACAGGGCCCGACAGAGCCCGACAGAGCCCGACAGGGCCCAGTTTAGCCCAGTAGAGCCCGACAGAGCCCGACAGAGCCCGACAGAGCCCAGTAGAGCCCGACAGAGCCCGACAGGGCCCGACAGAGCCCGACAGAGCCCGACAGGGCCCGACAGAGCCCGACAGAGACCAGTAGAGCCCGACAGAGCCCGACAGAGCCCGACAGAGCCCGACAGGGCCCGACAGGGCCCGACAGGGCCCAGTAGAGCCCGACAGATCCCGACAGAGCCCGACAGAGCCCGACAGGGCCCGACAGAGCCCGACAGAGCCCGACAGGGCCCAGTAGAGCCCAACAGAGCCCGACAGAGCCCGACAGAGCCCAGTAGAGCCCGACAGAGCCCGACAGAGCCCGAAAGAGCCCGACAGAGCCCGACAGGGCCCGACAGATCCTGACAGAGCCCGACGGGGCCCGACAGAGCCCGACAGAGCCCGACAGAGCCCAACAGAGCCCGACAGAGCCCAGTAGAGCCCGACAGAGCCCGACAGAGCCCGACAGAGCCCGACAGATGCCGACAGGGCCCGACAGAGCCCGACAGGGCCCGACAGGGAACAGTAGAGCCCAGTAGAGCCCGACAGAGCCCGACAGAGCCCGACAGGGCCCGACAGAGCCCGACAGGGCCCAGTAGAGCCTGACAGAGCCCGACAGGGCCCGACAGGGCCCGACAGAGCCCGACAGAGCCCGACAGAGCCCGACAGAAACCGACAGAGCCCGACAGGGCCCGACAAAGCCCGACAGGGCCCGACAGGGCCTGACAGGGCCCGACAGAGCCCGACAGAGCCCGACAGAGCCCGACAGGGCCCGACAGAGCCCGACAGGGCCCGACAGAGCCCGACAGAGCCCGACAGGGCCCAGTATAGCCCGACAGAGCCCGACAGAGCCCGACAGAGCCCGACAGGGCCCGACAGAGCCCGACAGGGCCCGACAGAGCCCGACAGAGCCCAGTAGAGCTTGACAGAGCCCGACAGAGCCCGACAGGGCCCGACAGGGCCCAGTAGAGCCCGACAGAGCCCGACAGAGCCCGACAGGGCCCGACAGGGCCCGACAGAGCCCGACAGAGCCCGACAGGGCCCGACAGACCCCAATAGAGCCCGACAGAGCCCGACAGAGCCCGACAGGGCCCGACAGGGCCCGACACGGCCCAGTAGAGCCCGACAGGGCCCGACACAGCCCGACAGAGCCCGACAGGGCCCGACAGAGACCGACAGAGCCCAGTAGAGCCCGACAGAGCCCGACAGAGCCCGACAGAGCCCGAGAGGGCCCGACAGGGCCCGACAGGGCCCAGTAGAGCCCGACAGAGCCCGACAGAGCCCGACAGAGCCCGACAGAGCCCGACAGGGCCCGACAGAGCCCGACAGAGCCCGCAAGGGCCCGACAGGGCCCGACAGATCCCGACAGAGCCCGACAGGGCCCGACAGACCCCAATAGAGCCCGACAGAGCCCAGTAGAGCCCGAGAGAGCCCGACAGAGCCCGACAGAGCCCGACAGGGCACGACAGGGCCCGACAGAGCCCGACAGGGCCCAGTTTAGCCCAGTAGAGCCCGACAGAGCCCGACAGAGCCCGACAGAGCCCGACAGAGCCCAGTAGAGCCCGACAGAGCCCGACAGAGCCCGACAGGGCCCGACAGAGCCCGACAGAGACCAGTAGAGCCCGACAGAGCCCGACAGAGCCCGACAGAGCCCGACAGGGCCCGACAGGGCCCGACAGGGCCCAGTAGAGCCCGACAGAGCCCGACAGAGCCCGACAGAGCCCGACAGGGCCCGACAGAGCCCGACAGGGCCCGACAGAGCCTGACAGAGCCCGACAGGGCCCAGTAGAGCCCAACAGAGCCCGACAGAGCCCGACAGAGCCCAGTAGAGCCCAACAGAGCCCGACAGAGCCCGAAAGAGCCCGACAGAGCCCGACAGGGCCCGACAGATCCTGACAGAGCCCGACAGGGCCCGACAGAGCCCGACAGAGCCCAACAGAGCCCGACAGAGCCGAGTAGAGCCCGACAGAGCCCTACAGAGCCCGACAGGGCCCGACAGGGCCCGACAGGGCCCAACAGAGGCCGACAGGGAACAGTAGAGCACAGTAGAGCCCGACAGAGCCCGACAGAGCCCGACAGGGCCCGACAGAGCCCGACAGAGCCCGACAGGGCCCGACAGAGCCCAGTAGAGCCCGACAGAGCCCGACAGAGCCCGACAGGGCCCGACAGGGAACAGTAGAGCCCAGTAGAGCCCGACAGAGCCCGACAGAGCCCGACAGAGCCCGACAGGGCCCGACAGAGCCCGACAGAACCCGACAGAGCCCGACAGAGCCCGACAGGGCCCGACAGGGCCCGACAGAGCCCGACAGAGCCCGACAGAACCTGACAGAGCCCGACAGAGACCAGTAGAGCCCGACAGAGCCCGACAGAGCCCGACAGAGCCCGACAGGGCCCGACAGGGCCCGACAGAGCCCGACAGGGCCCGACAGGGCCCGACAGGGAACAGTAGAGCCCAGTAGAGCCCGACAGAGCCCGACAGAGCCCGACAGAGCCGGAGAGGGCCCGACAAAGCCCGACAGGGCCCAGTAGAGCCCGACAGAGCCCGACAGGGCCCGACAGGGCCCGACAGGGCCCAGTAGAGCCCGACAGAGCCCGACAGAGCCCGACAGGGCCCGACAGGGCCCGACAGGGCCCGACAGAGCCCGACAGGGCCCGACAGAGCCCGACAGAGCCCGACAGAGCCCGACAGGGCCCGACAGGGAACAGTAGAGCCCGACAGAGCCCGACAGAGCCCGACAGAGCCCGACAAAGCTCGACAGGGCCCGACAGGGCCCAGTAGAGCCCGACAGAGCCCGACAGAGCCCGACAGGGCCCGACAGGGAACAGTAGAGCCCGACAGAGCCCGACAGAGCCCGACAGAGCCCGACAGAGCCCGACAGGGCCCGACAGAGCCCGACAGAGCCCAGTAGAGCCCGACAGAGCCCGACAGAGCCTGACAGAGCCCGACAGGGCCCGACAGAGCCCGACAGGGCCCGACAGAGCCTGACAGAGCCCAGTAGAGCTCGACAGAGCCCGACAGAGCCCGACAGGGCCCGACAGGGCCCAGTAGAGCCCGACAGAGCCCGACAGAGCCCGACAGGGCCCGACAGGGCCCGACAGAGCCCGACAGAGCCCGACAGGGCCCGACAGACCCCAATAGAGCCCGACAGAGCCCAGTAGAGCCCGACAGAGCCCGACAGAGCCCGACAGAGCCCGACAGGGCCTGACAGGGCTCGACAGAGCCCAGTAGAGCCCGACAGAGCCCGACAGAGCCCGACAGAGCCCGACAGGGCCCGACAGGGCCCGACAGGGCCCAGTAGAGCCCGACAGGGCCCGACAGAGCCCGACAGGGCCCGACAGAGCCCGACAGGGCCCGACAGAGCCCGACAGAGCCCAGTAGAGCCCGACAGAGCCCGACAGAGCCCGACAGAGCCCGAGAGGGCCCGACAGGGCCCGACAGGGCCCAGTAGAGCCCGACAGAGTCCGACAGAGCCCGACAGAGCCCGACAGAGCCCGACAGGGCCCGACAGAGCCCGACAGAGCCCGCAAGGGCCCGACAGGGCCCAACAGAGCCCGACAGAGCCCAGTAGAGCCCGACAGAGCCCGACAGAGCCCGACAGAGCCCGACAGAGCCTAGTAGAGCCCGACAGAGCCCGACAGAGCCCGACAGGGCCCGACAGGGCCCGACAGGGCCCAGTAGAGCCCGACAGAGCCCGACAGGGCCCGACAGGGCCCGACAGGGCCCAGTAGAGCCCGACAGAGCCCGACAGAGCCCGACAGAGCCCGACAGGGCCCGACAGGGCCAAGTAGAGCCCGACAGAGCCCGACAGAGCCCGACAGAGCCCGACAGGGCCCAGTTTAGCCCAGTAGAGCCCGACAGAGCCCGACAGAGCCCGACAGGGCCCGACAGAGCCCGACAGAGCCCAGTAGAGCTCGACAGAGCCCGACAGAGCCCGACAGGGCCCGAAAGGGCCCGACAGAGCCCGACAGGGCCCGACAGGGCCCGACAGGGCCCAGTAGAGCCCAACAGAGCCCGACAGGGCCCGACAGAGCCCGACAGAGCCCGACAGAGCCCGACAGGGCCCGACAGGGCCCGATAGAGCCCGACAGAGCCCGACAGAGCCCAGTAGAGCCCGACAGAGCCCGACAGGGCCCGACAGGGCCCAGTAGAGCCCGACAGAGCCCGACATAGCCCGACAGGGCCCGACATAGCCCGACAGAGCCCGAAAGAGCCCGACAGAGCCCGATAGGGCCCGACAGAACCCGACAGAGCCCGACAGGGCCCGACAGAGCCCGACAGAGCCCGACAGAGCCCAGTAGAGCCCGACAGAGCCCGACAGAGCCCGACAGGGCCCGACAGGGCCCGACAGAGCCCGACAGAGCCCGACAGGGCCCGACAGAGCCCGACAGGGCCCGACAGGGAACAGTAGAGCCCAGTAGAGCCCGACAGAGCCCGACAGAGCCCGACAGAGCCCGACAGGGCCCGACAGAGCCCGACAGGGCCCAGTAGAGCCCGACAGAGCCCGACAGAGCCCGACAGAGCCCGACAGGGCCCGACAGAGCCCGACAGAGCCCGACAGAACCCGACAGAGCCCGACAGGGCCCGACAGGGCCCGACAGAGCCCGACAGAGCCCGACAGGGCCCAGTAGAGCCCGACAGAGCCCGACAGAGCCCGACAGAGCCCGACAGGGTCCGACAGGGAACAGTAGAGCCCAGTAGAGCCCGACAGAGCCCGACAGAGCCCGACAGAGCCCGAAAGGGCCCGACAGACCCCGACAGAACCCGACAGAGCCCGACAGAGCCCGACAGGGCCCGACACGGCCCGACAGAGCCCGACAGAGCCCGACAGAACCCGACAGATCCCGACAGAGCCCAGTAGAGCCCGACAGAGCCCGACAGAGCCCGACAGAGCCCGACAGGGCCCGACAGGGCCCGACAGAGCCCGACAGAGCCCGACAGGGCCCGACAGAGCCCGACAGGGCCCGACAGACCCCAACAGAGCCCGACAGAGCCCGACAGGGCCCAGTAGAGCCCGACAGAGCCCGACAGAGCCCGACAGAGCCCGACAGGGCCCGACAGAGCCCGACAGGGCCCGACAGAGCCCGACAGAGCCCAGTAGAGCTCGACAGAGCCCGACAGAGCCCGACAGGGCCCGACAGGGCCCAGTAGAGCCCGACAGGGCCCGACAGAGCCCGACAGAGCCCAGTAGAGCTCGACAGAGCCCGACAGAGCCCGACAGGGCCCGACAGGGCGCAGTAGAGCCCGACAGAGCCCGACAGAGCCCGACAGGGCCCGACAGGGCCCGACAGAGCCCAGTAGAGCCCGACAGAGCCGGACAGGGCCCGACAGAGCCCGACAGAGCCTGACAGGGCCCGACAGAGCCCGACAGAGCCCAGTAGAGCCCGACAGAGCCCGACAGAGCCCGACAGAGCCCGAGAGGGCCCGACAGGGCCCGACAGGGCCCAGTAGAGCCCGACAGAGCCCGACAGAGCCCGACAGAGCCCGACAGGGCCCGACAGAGCCCGACAGAGCCCGCAAGGGCCCGACAGGGCCCGACAGAGCCTGACAGAGCCCAGTAGAGCCCGACAGAGCCCGACAGAGCCCGACAGAGCCCAGTAGAGCCCGACAGAGCCCGACAGAGCCCGACAGGGCCCGACAGGGCCCGGCAGGGCCCAGTAAAGCCCGACAGAGCCCGACAGAGCCTGACAGGGCCCAGTAGAGCCCGACAGAGCCCGACAGAGCCCGACAGAGCCCGACAGGGCCCAGTTTAGCCCAGTAGAGCCCGACAGAGCCCGACAGAGCCCGACAGGGCCCAGTAGAGCCCGACAGAGCCCGACAGAGCCCGACAGAGCCCGACAGGGCCCAGTTTAGCCCAGTAGAGCCCGACAGAGCCCGACAGAGCCCGACAGAGCCCAACAGAGCCCGACAGAGCCCGACAGGGCCCGACAGATCCCGACAGAGCCCAGTAGAGCTCGACAGAGCCCGACAGAGCCCGACAGGGCCCGAAAGGGCCCGACAGAGCCCGAAAGGGCCCGACAGGGCCCGACAGGGCCCAGGAGAGCCCAACAGAGCCCGACAGGGCCCAACAGAGCCCGACAGAGCACGACAGAGCACGACAGGGCCCGACAGAGCCCGACAGAGCCCGACAGAACCCGACAGAGCCCGACAGGGCCCGACAGGGCCCGACAGAGCCCGACAGAGCCCGACAGAGCCCGACAGGGCCCAGTAGAGCCCGACAGAGCCCGACAGAGCCCGACAGAGCC
Organism: Caloenas nicobarica; assembly: GCF_036013445.1. Lineage (NCBI taxonomy): Eukaryota > Metazoa > Chordata > Aves > Columbiformes > Columbidae > Caloenas > Caloenas nicobarica. The sequence goes on from NW_027017014.1 coordinate 37,794, forward strand.
CGACAGGGAACAGTAGAGCCCAGTAGAGCCCGACAGAGCCCGACAGAGCCCGACAGAGCCCGACAGGGCCCGACAGAGCCCGACAGAACCCGACAGAGCCCGACAGAGCCCAACAGGGCCCGACACGGCCCGACAGAGCCCGACAGAGCCCGACAGAACCCGACAGAGCCCGACAGAGCCCAGTAGAGCCCGACAGAGCCCGACAGAGCCCGACAGGGCCCGACAGGGCCCGACAGGGCCCGACAGAGCCCGACAGGGCCCGACAGAGCCCGACAGGGCCCGACAGGGAACAGTAGAGCCCAGTAGAGCCCGACAGAGCCCGACAGAGCCCGACAGAGCCCGACAGGGCCTGACAGAGCCCGACAGGGCCCAGTAGAGCCCGACAGAGCCCGACAGGGCCCGACAGGGCCCGACAGGGCCCAGTAGAGCCCGACAGAAACCAGTAGAGCCCGACAGAGCCCGACAGAGCCCGACAGGGCCTGACAGGGCCCGACAGAGCCCGACAGGGCCCAGTAGAGCCCGACAGAGCCCAACAGAGCCCGACAGAGCCCGACAGGGCCCGACAGAGCCCGACAGGGCCCGACAGAGCCCGACAGAGCCCAGTAGAGCCCGACAGAGCCCGACAGGGCCCGACAGGGCCCGACAGAGCCCGACAGGGCCCGACAGAGCCCGACAGAGCCCGACAGAGCCGGACAGGGCCCGACAGAGCCCAACAGAGCCCGACAGAGCCCGACAGGGCCCAGTAGAGCCCGACAGAGCCCGACAGTGCCCGACAGAGCCCGACAGAGCCCGACAGAGCCCGACAGGGCCCAGTAGAGCCCGACAGAGCCCGACAGGGCCCGACAGGGACCGACAGGGCCCAGTAGAGCCCGACAGAGCCCAGTAGAGCCCGACAGGGCCCGACAGAGCCCGACAGAGCCCGACAGGGCCCAGTAGAGCCCGACAGAGCCCAACAGAGCCCGACAGAGCCCGACAGGGCCCGACAGAGCCCGACAGGGCCCGACAGAGCCCGACAGAGCCCAGTAGAGCCCGACAGAGCCCGACAGGGCCCGACAGGGAACAGTAGAGCCCAGTAGAGCCCGACAGAGCCCGACAGAGCCCGACAGAGCCCGACAGGGCCCGACAGAGCCCGACAGAACCCGACAGAGCCCGACAGAGCCCGACAGGGCCCGACACGGCCCGACAGAGCCCGACAGAGCCCGACAGAACCCGACAGAGCCCGACAGAGCCCAGTAGAGCCCGACAGAGCCCGACAGAGCCCGACAGAGCCCGACAGGGCCCGACAGGGCCCGATAGAGCCCGACAGAGCCCGACAGAGCCCGACAGGGCCCGACAGGAAACAGTAGAGCCCAGTAGAGCCCGACAGAGCCCGACAGAGCCCGACAGAGCCCGACAGGGCCCGACAGAGCCCGACAGGGCCCAGAAGAGCCCGACAGAGCCCGACAGGGCCCGACAGGGCCCGACAGGGCCCAGTAGAGCCCGACAGAGCCCAGTAGAGCCCGACAGAGCCCGACAGAGCCCGACAGGGCCCGACAGGGCCCGACAGAACCCGACAGGGCCCGACAGAGCCCGACAGAGCCCGACAGGGCCCGACAGAGCCCGACAGAGCCCGACAGGGCCCAGTAGAGCCCGACAGAGCCCGACAGAGCCCGACAAAGCCCAACAGGGCCCGACAGGGCCCGACAGAGCCCGACAGGGCCCGACAGAGCCCGACAGAGCCGGACAGGGCCCGGCAGAGCCCAACAGAGCCCGACAGAGCCCGACAGTGCCCAGTAGAGCCCGACAGAGCCCGACAGAGCCCGACAGAGCCCGACAGGGCCCGACAGAGCCCGACAGGGCCCGACAGAGCCCGACAGAGCCCAGTAGAGCTCGACAGAGCCCGACAGAGCCCGACAGGGCCCGACAGGGCCCAGTAGAGCCCGACAGGGCCCGACAGAGCCCGACAGAGCCCGACAGAGCCCGACAGGGCCCGACAGGGCCCGACAGAACCCGTCAGAGACCAGTAGAGCCCGACAGAGCCCGACAGAGCCCGACAGAGCCCGACAGGGCCCGACCGAGCCCGACAGAGCACAGAAGAGCCCGACAGAGCCCGACAGAGCCCGACAGAGCCCAGTAGAGCCCAGTAGAACCCGACAGAGCCCAGTAGAGCCGACAGAGCCCGACAGAGACCGACAGAGCCCGACAGGGCCCGACAGAGCCCGACAGGGCCCGACAGGGCCCGACAGAGCCCGACAGAGCCCGACAGAACCCGACAGAGCCCGACAGAGCCCAGTAGAGCCTGACAGAGCCCGACAGAGCCCGACAGAGCTCGACAGGGCCCGACAGGGCCCGACAGAGCCCGACAGAGCCCGACAGGGCCCGACAGGGTCCGACAGAGCCCAGTAGAGCCCGACAGAGCCCGACAGAGCCCGACAGAGCCCGACAGGGCCCAGTAGAGCCCGACAGAGCCCGACAGAGCCCGACAGAGCCCGACAGGGCCCGACAGAGCCCGACAGGGCCCAGTAGAGCCTCACAGAGCCCGACAGAGCTCGACAGAGCCCGACAAAGCCCGACAGGGCCCGACAGGGCCCGACAGAGCCCGACAGGGCCCGACAGAGCCCGACAGGGCCCGAAAGAGCCCGACAGTGCCCGACAGGGCCCGACAGAGCCCGACAGGGCCGAGTAGAGCCCGACAGAGCCCGACAGGGCCCGACAGGGCCCGACAGGGCCCAGTAGAGCCCGACAGAGCCCGACAGAGCCCGACAGGGCCCGACAGAGCCCGACAGGGCCCAGTAGAGCCCGACAGAGCCCGACAGGGCCCGACAGGGCCCGACAGGGCCCAGTAGAGCCCGACAGAGCCCGACAGAGCCCGACAGAGCCCGAAAGGGCCCGACAGAGCTCGACAGAGCCCGACAGAAACCGACAGAGCCCGACAGGGCCCAGTAGAGCCCGACAGAGCCCGACAGAGCCCGACAGGGCCCGACAGGGAACAGTAGAACCCAGTAGAGCCCGACAGAGCCCGACAGAGCCCGACAGAGCCCGACAGGGCCCGACAGAGCCCGACAGAACCCGACAGAGCCCGACAGAGCCCGACAGGGCCCGACAGGGCCCGACAGAGCCCGACAGAGCCCGACAGAACCTGACAGAGCCCGACAGAGCCCAGTAGAGCCCGACAGAGCCCGACAGAGCCCGACAGAGCCCGACAGGGCTCGACAGGGCCCGACAGGGCCCGACAGAGCCCGACGGGGCCCAGTTTAGCCCAGTAGAGCCCGACAGAGCCCGACAGGGCCCGACAGAGCCCGACAGAGCCCGTCAGAGCCCGACAGGGCCCGACAGGGAACAGTAGAGCCCGACAGAGCCCGACAGAGCCCGACAAAGCTCGACAGGGCCCGACAGGGCCCAGTAGAACCCGACAGGGCCCGACAGAGCCCGACAGAGCCCGACAGAGCCCGACAGGGCCCGACAGAGCCCGACAGAGCCCAGTAGAGCCCGACAGAGCCCGACAGAGCCCGACAGAGCCCGACAGGGCCCGACAGAGCCCGACAGGGCCCGACAGAGCCCGACAGAGCCCAGTAGAGCTCGACAGAGCCCGACAGAACCCGACAGGGCCCGACAGGGCCCAGTAGAGCCCGACAGAGCCCGACAGAGCCCGACAGGGCCCGACAGGGCCCGACAGAGCCCGACAGAGCCCGACAGGGCCCGACAGACCCCAATAGAGCCCGACAGAGCCCAGTAGAGCCCGACAGAGCCCGACAGAGCCCGACAGAGCCCGACAGGGCCTGACAGGGCTCGACAGAGCCCAGTAGAGCCCGACAGAGCCCCACAGAGCCCGACAGAGCCCGACAGGGCCCGACAGGGCCCGACAGGGCCCAGTAGAGCCCGACAGGGCCCGACAGAGCCCGACAGGGCCCGACAGAGCCCGACAGAGCCCAGTAGAGCCCGACAGAGCCCGACAGAGCCCGACAGAGCCCGAGAGGGCCCGACAGGGCCCGACAGGGCCCAGTAGAGCCCGACAGAGTCCGACAGAGCCCGACAGAGCCCGACAGAGCCCGACAGGGCCCGACAGAGCCCGACAGAGCCCGCAAGGGCCCGACAGGGCCCAACAGAGCCCGACAGAGCCCAGTAGAGCCCGACAGAGCCCGACAGAGCCCGACAGAGCCTAGTAGAGCCCGACAGAGCCCGACAGAGCCCGACAGGGCCCGACAGGGCCCGACAGGGCCCAGTAGAGCCCGACAGAGCCCGACAGGGCCCGACAGAGCCCGACAGGGCCCGACAGGGCCAAGTAGAGCCCGACAGAGCCCGACAGAGCCCGACAGAGCCCGACAGAGCCCGACAGGGCCCAGTTTAGCCCAGTAGAGCCCGACAGAGCCCGACAGAGCCCGACAGGGCCCGACAGAGCCCGACAGAGCCCAGTAGAGCTCGACAGAGCCCGACAGAGCCCGACAGGGCCCGAAAGGGCCCGACAGAGCCCGACAGGGCCCGACAGGGCCCAGTAGAGCCCAACAGAGCCCGACAGGGCCCGACAGAGCCCGACAGAGCCCGACAGAGCCCGACAGGGCCCGACAGGGCCCGATAGAGCCCGACAGAGCCCGACAGAGCCCAGTAGAGCCCGACAGAGCCCGACAGGGCCCGACAGGGCCCAGTAGAGCCCGACAGAGCCCGACAGAGCCCGACAGGGCCCGACATAGCCCGACAGAGCCCGAAAGAGCCCGACAGAGCCCGATAGGGCCCGACAGAACCCGACAGAGCCCGACAGGGCCCGACAGAGCCCGACAGAGCCCGACAGAGCCCAGTAGAGCCCGACAGGGCCCGACAGAGCCCGACAGGGCCCGACAGGGCCCGACAGAGCCCGACAGAGCCCGACAGGGCCCGACAGAGCCCGACAGGGCCCGACAGGGAACAGTAGAGCCCAGTAGAGCCCGACAGAGCCCGACAGAGCCCGACAGAGCCCGACAGGGCCCGACAGAGCCCGACAGAGCCCGACAGAACCCGACAGAGCCCGACAGGGCCCGACAGGGCCCGACAGAGCCCGACAGAGCCCGACAGGGCCCAGTAGAGCCCGACAGAGCCCGACAGAGCCCGACAGAGCCCGACAGGTCCCAGTAGAGCCCGACAGAGCCCGACAGAGCCCGACAGAGCCCGACAGGGCCCGACAGGGCCCAGTAGAGCCCGACAGAGCCCGACAGAGCCCGACAGGGCCCAGTTTAGCCCAGTAGAGCCCGACAGAGCCCGACAGAGCCCGACAGAGCCCAACAGAGCCCGACAGAGCCCGACAGGGCCCGACAGATCCCGACAGAGCCCAGTAGAGCTCGACAGAGCCCGACAGAGCCCGACAGGGCCCGAAAGGGCCCGACAGGGCCCGACAGGCCCCAGTAGAGCCCAACAGAGCCCGACAGGGCCCGACAGAGCCCGACAGAGCCCGACAGAGCCCGACAGGGCCCGACAGAGCCCGACAGAACCCGACAGAGCCCGACAGGGCCCGACAGGGCCCGACAGAGCCCGACAGAGCCCGACAGAGCCCGACAGGGCCCAGTAGAGCCCGACAGAGCCCGACAGGGCCCGACAGAGCCCGACAGGGCCCGACAGGGAACAGTAGAGCCCAGTAGAGCCCGACAGAGCCCGACAGAGCCCGACAGAGCCCGACAGAACCCGACAGAGCCCGACAGAGGCCAACAGGGCCCGACACGGCCCGACAGAGCCCGACAGAGCCCGACAGAGCCCGACAGAGCCCAGTAGAGCCCGACAGAGCCCGACAGAGCCCGACAGAGCCCGACAGGGCCCGACAGAGCCCGACAGGGCCCGACAGGGCCCGACAGAGCCCGACAGGGCCCGACAGGGAACAGTAGAGCCCAGTAGAGCCCGACAGAGCCCGACAGAGCCCGACAGAGCCCGACAGGGCCTGACAGAGCCCGACAGGGCCCAGTAGAGCCCGACAGAGCCCGACAGGGCCCGACAGGGCCCGACAGGGCCCAGTAGAGCCCGACAGAAACCAGTAGAGCCCGACAGAGCCCGACAGAGCCCGACAGGGCCTGACAGGGCCCGACAGAGCCCGACAGGGCCCGACAGAGCCCGACAGAGCCCGACAGGGCCCAGTAGAGCCCGACAGAGCCCGACAGAGCCCGACAGAGCCCGACAAAGCCCGACAGGGCCCGACAGGGCCCGACAGAGCCCGACAGAGCCCGACAGAGCCCGACAGAGCCCGACAGAGCCGGACAGGGCCCGACAGAGCCCAACAGAGCCCGACAGAGCCCGACAGGGCCCAGTAGAGCCCGACAGAGCCCGACAGTGCCCGACAGAGCCCGACAGAGCCCGACAGAGCCCGACAGGGCCCAGTAGAGCCCGACAGAGCCCGACAGGGCCCGACAGGGACCGACAGGGCCCAGTAGAGCCCGACAGAGCCCAGTAGAGCCCGACAGAGCACGACAGAGCCCGACAGGGCCCGACAGGGCCTGACAGAGCCCGACAGGGCCCGACAGAGCCCGACAGAGCCCGACAGGGCCCGACAGAGCCCGACAGAGCCCGACAGGGCCCAGTAGAGCCCGACAGAGCCCGACAGGGCCCGACAGAGCCCGACAGGGCCCGACAGAGCCCGACAGAGCCCAGTAGAGCCCGACAGAGCCCGACAGGGCCCGACAGGGAACAGTAGAGCCCAGTAGAGCCCGACAGAGCCCGACAGAGCCCGACAGAGCCCGACAGGGAACAATAGAGCCCAGTAGAGCCCGACAGAGCCCGACAGGGCCCGACACGGCCCGACAGAGCCCGACAGAGCCCGACAGGGCCCGACAGAGCCCGACAGAGCCCGACAGGGCCCAGTAGAGCCCGACAGAGCCCGACAGAGCCCGACAAAGCCCGACAGGGCCCGACAGGGCCCGACAGAGCCCGACAGGGCCCGACAGAGCCCGACAGAGCCGGACTGTGCCCGACAGAGCCCAACAGAGCCCGACAGAGCCCGACAGTGCCCAGAAGAGCCCAACAGAGCCCGACAGAGCCCGACAGAGCCCGACAGGGCCCGACAGAGCCCGACAGGGCCCGACAGAGCCCGACAGAGCCCAGTAGAGCTCGACAGAGCCCGACAGAGCCCGACAGGGCCCGACAGGGCCCAGTAGAGCCCGACAGGGCCCGACAGAGCCCGACAGAGCCCGACAGAGCCCGACAGGGCCCGACAGGGCCCGACAGAACCCGTCAGAGACCAGTAGAGCCCGACAGAGCCCGACAGAGCCCGACAGAGCCCGACAGAGCCCGACAGGGCCCGACCGAGCCCGACAGAGCACAGTAGAGCCCGACAGAGCCCGACAGAGCCCGACAGAGCCCAGTAGAGCCCAGTAGAACCCGACAGGGCCCAGTAGAGCCGACAGAGCCCGACAGAGACCGACAGAGCCCGACAGGGCCCGACAGAGCCCGACAGGGCCCGACAGGGCCCGACAGAGCCCGACAGAGCCCGACAGAACCCGACAGAGCCCGACAGAGCCCAGTAGAGCCTGACAGAGCCCGACAGAGCCCGACAGAGCTCGACAGGGCCCGACAGGGCCCGACAGAGCCCGACAGAGCCCGACAGAGCCCGACAGGGCCCGACAGAGCCCGACAGAGCCCAGTAGAGCCCGACAGAGCCCGACAGAGCCCGACAGAGCCCGACAGGGCCCAGTAGAGCCCGACAGAGCCCGACAGAGCCCGACAGAGCCCGACAGGGCCCGACAGAGCCCGACAGAGCCCGACAGGGCCCAGTAGAGCCTCACAGAGCCCGACAGAGCTCGACAGAGCCCGACAAAGCCCGACAGGGCCCGACAGGGCCCGACAGAGCCCGACAGAACCCGACAGAGCCCGACAGGGCCCGAAAGAGCCCGACAGTGCCCGATAGAGCCCGACAGGGCCCGACAGGGAACAGTAGAGCCCAGTAGAGCCCGACAGAGCCCGACAGAGCCCGACAGGGCCCGACAGGGCCCGACAGGGCCCAGTAGAGCCCGACAGAGCCCGACAGAGCCCGACAGAGCCCGACAGAGCCCGACAGAGCCCGACAGAGCTCGACAGAGCCCGACAGAAACCGACAGAGCCCGACAGGGCCCAGTAGAGCCCGACAGAGCCCGACAGAGCCCGACAGGGCCCGACAGAGCTCGACAGAGCCCGACAGAAACCGACAGAGCCCGACAGGGCCCAGTAGAGCCCGACAGAGCCCGACAGAGCCCGACAGGGCCCGACAGGGAACAGTAGAACCCAGTAGAGCCCGACAGAGCCCGACAGAGCCCGACAGAGCCCGACAGGGCCCGACAGAGTCCGACAGAACCCGACAGAGCCCGACAGAGCCCGACAGGGCCCGACAGGGCCCGACAGAGCCCGACAGAGCCCGACAGAACCTGACAGAGCCCGACAGAGCCCAGTAGAGCCCGACAGAGCCCGACAGAGCCCGACAGAGCCCGACAGGGCCCGACAGGGCCCGACAGGGCCCGACAGAGCCCGACAGGGCCCAGTTTACCCCAGTAGAGCCCGACAGAGCCCGACAGAGCCCGACAGAGCCCGACAGAGCCCAGTAGAGCCCGACAGAGCCCGACAGGGCCCGACAGAGCCCGACAGAGCCCGACAGGGCCCGACAGAGCCCGACAGAGACCAGTAGAGCCCGACAGAGCCCGACAGAGCCCGACAGAGCCCGACAGGGCCCGACAGGGCCCGACAGAGCCCGACAGGGCCCGACAGAGCCCGACAGGGCCCGACAGAGCCCGAGAGGGCCCGACAGAGCCCGACAGGGCCCAGTAGAGCCCGACAGAGCCCGAGAGGGCCCGACAGGGCCCGACAGGGCCCAGTAGAGCCCGACAGAGCCCGACAGAGCCCGACAGAGCCCGACAGGGCCCGACAGGGCCCGACAGAGCCCGACAGGGCCCGACAGGGCCCAGTAGAGCCCGACAGAGCCCGACAGAGCCCGACAGAGCCCGACAAAGCCCGACAGGGCCCGACAGGGCCCAGTAGAGCCCGACAGGGCCCGACAGAGCCCGACAGGGCCCGACAGAGACCAGTAGAGCCCGACAGAGCCCGACAGAGCCCGACAGAGCCCGACAGGGCCCGACAGAGCCCGACAGGGCCCGACAGAGCCCGACAGAGCCCAGTAGAGCTCGACAGAGCCCGACAGAGCCCGACAGGGCCCGACAGGGCCCAGTAGAGCCCGACAGAGCCCGACAGAGCCCGACAGGGCGCGACAGGGCCCGACAGAGCCCGACAGAGCCCGACAGGGCCCGACAGACCCCAATAGAGCCCGACAGAGCCCAGTAGAGCCCGAGAGAGCCCGACAGAGCCCGACAGAGCCCGACAGGGCCCGACAGGGCCCGACAGAGCCCGACAGGGCCCAGTTTAGCCCAGTAGAGCCCGACAGAGCCCGACAGAGCCCGACAGAGCCCAGTAGAGCGCGACAGAGCCCGACAGGGCCCGACAGAGCCCGACAGAGCCCGACAGGGCCCGACAGAGCCCGACAGAGACCAGTAGAGCCCGACAGAGCCCGACAGAGCCCGACAGAGCCCGACAGGGCCCGACAGGGCCCGACAGGGCCCAGTAGAGCCCGACAGAGCCCGACAGAGCCCGACAGAGCCCGACAGGGCCCGACAGAGCCCGACAGGGCCCGACAGAGCCCGACAGAGCCCGACAGGGCCCAGTAGAGCCCAACAGAGCCCGACAGAGCCCGACAGAGCCCAGTAGAGCCCGACAGAGCCCGACAGAGCCCGAAAGAGCCCGACAGAGCCCGACAGGGCCCGACAGATCCTGACAGAGCCCGACAGGGCCCGACAGAGCCCAGTAGAGCCCGCCAGAGCCCGACAGAGGCCGACAGGGCCCGATCAGGGCCCGACAGGGCCCGACAGAGGCCGACAGGGCCCGACAGAGCCCGACAGGGCCCGACAGGGAACAGTAGAGCCCAGTAGAGCCCGACAGAGCCTGACAGAGCCCGACAGGGCCCGACAGAGCCCGACAGGGCCCAGTAGAGCCTGACAGAGCCCGACAGGGCCCGACAGGGCCCGACAGGGCCCAGTAGAGCCCGACAGAGCCCGACAGGGCACGACAGAGCCCGACAGGGCCCGACAGAGCCCGACAGAGCCCAGTAGAGCCCGACAGGGCCCGACAGAGCCCGACAGAGCCCGACAGAGCCCAGTAGAGCCCGAAAGAGCCCGACAGAGCCCGACAGAGCCCGACAGGGCCCGACAGGGCCCGACAGAGCCCGACAGAGCCCGACAGGGCCCGACAGGGCCCGACAGAGCCCGACAGGGCCCAGTTTAGCCCAGTAGAGCCCGACAGAGCCCGACAGAGCCCGACAGAGCCCAGTAGAGCCCGACAGAGCCCGACAGGGCCCGACAGAGCCCGACAGAGCCCGACAGGGCCCGACAGAGCCCGACAGAGACCAGTAGAGCCCGACAGAGCCCGACAGAGCCCGACAGAGCCCGACAGGGCCCGACAGGGCCCGACAGGGCCCAGTAGAGCCCGACAGAGCCCGACAGAGCCCGACAGAGCCCGACAGGGCCCGACAGAGCCCGACAGGGCCCGACAGAGCCCGACAGAGCCCGACAGGGCCCAGTAGAGCCCAACAGAGCCCGACAGAGCCCGACAGAGCCCAGTAGAGCCCGACAGAGCCCGACAGAGCCCGAAAGAGCCCGACAGAGCCCGACAGGGCCCGACAGATCCTGACAGAGCCCGACAGAGACCGACAGAGCCCGACAGAGCCCGCCAGAGCCCGACAGAGGCCGACAGGGCCCGACAGGGCCCGACAGGGCCCGACAGAGGCCGACAGGGCCCGACAGAGCCCGACAGGGCCCGACAGGGAACAGTAGAGCCCAGTAGAGCCCGACAGAGCCCGACAGAGCCCGACAGGGCCCGACAGAGCCCGACAGGGCCCAGTAGAGCCTGACAGAGCCCGACAGGGCCCGACAGGGCCCGACAGGGCCCAGTAGAGCCCGACAGAGCCCGACAGGGCACGACAGAGCCCGACAGGGCCCGACAGAGCCCGACAGAGCCCAGTAGAGCCCGACAGGGCCCGACAGAGCCCGACAGAGCCCGACAGAGCCCAGTAGAGCCCGAAAGAGCCCGACAGAGCCCGACAGAGCCCGACAGAGCCCGACAGGGCCCGACAGGGCCCGACAGAGCCCGACAGAGCCCGACAGGGCCCGACAGAGCCCGACAGGGCCCGACAGGGAACAGTAGAGCCCAGTAGAGCCCGACAGAGCCCGACAGAGCCCGACAGAGCCCGACAGGGCCCGACAGAGCCCGACAGGGCCCAGAAGAGCCCGACAGAGCCCGACAGGGCCCGACAGGGCCCGACAGGGCCCAGTAGAGCCCGACAGAGCCCAGTAGAGCCCGACAGAGCCCGACAGAGCCCGACAGGGCCCGACAGGGCCCGACAGAACCCGACAGGGCCCGACAGAGCCCGACAGAGCCCGACAGGGCCCGACAGAGCCCGACAGAGCCCGACAGGGCCCAGTAGAGCCCGACAGAGCCCAACAGAGCCCGACAAAGCCCGACAGGGCCCGACAGGGCCCGACAGAGCCCGACAGGGCCCGACAGAGCCCGACAGAGCCGGACAGGGCCCGACAGAGCCCAACAGAGCCCGACAGAGCCCGACAGTGCCCAGTAGAGCCCGACAGAGCCCGACAGAGCCCGACAGAGCCCGACAGGGCCCGACAGAGCCCGACAGGGCCCGACAGAGCCCGACAGAGCCCAGTAGAGCTCGACAGAGCCCGACAGAGCCCGACAGGGCCCGACAGGGCCCAGTAGAGCCCGACAGGGCCCGACAGAGCCCGACAGAGCCCGACAGAGCCCGACAGGGCCCGACAGGGCCCGACAGAACCCGTCAGAGACCAGTAGAGCCCGACAGAGCCCGACAGAGCCCGACAGAGCCCGACAGGGCCCGACCGAGCCCGACAGAGCACAGTAGAGCCCGACAGAGCCCGACAGAGCCCGACAGAGCCCGACAGGGCCCGACAGAGCCCAGTAGAGCCCAGTAGAACCCGACAGAGCCCAGTAGAGCCGACAGAGCCCGACAGAGACCGACAGAGCCCGACAGGGCCCGACAGGGCCCGACAGAGCCCGACAGAGCCCGACAGAACCCGACAGAGCCCGACAGAGCCCAGTAGAGCCTGACAGAGCCCGACAGAGCCCGACAGAGCTCGACAGGGCCCGACAGGGCCCGACAGAGCCCGACAGAGCCCGACAGAGCCCGACAGGTCCCGACAGAGCCCGACAGAGCCCAGTAGAGCCCGACAGAGCCCGACAGAGCCCGACAGAGCCCGACAGGGCCCAGTAGAGCCCGACAGAGCCCGACAGAGCCCGACAGAGCCCGACAGGGCCCGACAGAGCCCGACAGAGTCCGACAGGGCCCAGTAGAGCCTCACAGAGCCCGACAGAGCTCGACAGAGCCCGACAAAGCCCGACAGGGCCCGACAGGGCCCGACAGAGCCCGACAGGGCCCGAAAGAGCCCGACAGTGCCCGATAGAGCCCGACAGGGCCCGACAGGGAACAGTAGAGCCCAGTAGAGCCCGACAGAGCCCGACAGAGCCCGACAGGGCCCGACAGAGCCCGACAGGGCCCAGTAGAGCCCGACAGAGCCCGACAGGGCCCGACAGGGCCCGACAGGGCCCAGTAGAGCCCGACAGAGCCCGACAGAGCCTGACCGAGCCCGACAGGGCCCGACAGAGCTCGACAGAGCCCGACAGAAACCGACAGAGCCCGACAGGGCCCAGTAGAGCCCGACAGAGCCCGACAGAGCCCGACAGGGCCCGACAGGGAACAGTAGAACCCAGTAGAGCCCGACAGAGCCCGAGAGAGCCCGACAGAGCCCGACAGGGCCCGACAGAGCCCGACAGAACCCGACAGAGCCCGACAGAGCCCGACAGGGCCCGACAGGGCCCGACAGAGCCCGACAGAGCCCGACAGAACCTGACAGAGCCCGACAGAGCCCAGTAGAGCCCGACAGAGCCCGACAGAGCCCGACAGAGCCCGACAGGGCCCGACAGGGCCCGACAGGGCCCGACAGAGCCCGACAGGGCCCAGTTTAGCCCAGTAGAGCCCGACAGAGCCCGACAGAGCCTGACAGAGCCCAGTAGAGCCCGACAGAGCCCGACAGGGCCCGACAGAGCCCGACAGAGCCCGACAGGGCCCGACAGAGCCCGACAGAGACCAGTAGAGCCCGACAGAGCCCGACAAGGCCCGACAGGGCCCGACAGGGCCCGACAGAGCCCGACAGGGCCCGACAGAGCCCGAGAGGGCCCGACAGAGCCCGACAGGGCCCAGTAGAGCCCGACAGAGCCCGAGAGGGCCCGACAGGGCCCGACAGGGCCCAGTAGAGCCCGACAGAGCCCGACAGAGCCCGACAGAGCCCGACAGGGCCCGACAGGGCCCGACAGAGCCCGACAGGGCCCGACAGGGCCCAGTAGAGCCCGACAGAGCCCGACAGAGCCCGACAGAGCCCGACAAAGCCCGACAGGGCCCGACAGAGGCCGACAGGGCCCGACAGGGAACAGTAGAGCCCAGTAGAGCCCGACAGAGCCCGACAGAGCCCGACAGAGCCCGACAGGGTCCGACAGGGCCCGACAGAGCCCGACAGAACCCGACAGATCCCGACAGAGCCCAGTAGAGCCCGACAGAGCCCGACAGAGCCCGACAGGGCCCGACAGAGCCCGACAGAACCCGACAGAGCCCGACAGAGCCCGACAGGGCCCGACACGGCCCGACAGAGCCCGACAGAGCCCGACAGAACCCGACAGATCCCGACAGAGCCCAGTAGAGCCCGACAGAGCCCGACAGAGCCCGACAGGGCCCGACAGAGCCCGACAGGGCCCGACAGGGAACAGTAGAGCCCAGTAGAGCCCGACAGAGCCCGACAGAGCCCGACAGAGCCCGACAGGGCCCGACAGAGCCCGACAGGGCCCAGTAGAGCCCGACAGAGCCCGACAGGGCCCGACAGGGCCCGACAGGGCCCAGCAGAGCCCGACAGAGCCCAGTAGAGCCCGACAGAGCCCGACAGAGCCCGACAGGGCCCGACAGGGCCCGACAGAGCCCGACAGGGCCCGACAGAGCCCGACAGAGCCCGAGAGGGCCCGACAGAGACCGACAGAGCCCGACAGGGCCCAGTAGAGCCCGACAGGGCCCGACAGAGCCCGACAGAGCCCGACAGAGCCCGACAGAGTCCAGTAGAGCCCGACAGAGCCCGACAGAGCCCGACAGGGCCCGACAGAGCCCGACAGAGCCCAGTAGAGCTCGACAGAGCCCGACAGAGCCCGACAGGGCCCGACAGGGCCCAGTAGAGCCCGACAGAGCCCGACAGAGCCCGACAGGGCCCGACAGGGCCCGACAGAGCCCGACAGAGCCCGACAGGGCCCGACAGACCCCAATAGAGCCCGACAGAGCCCAGTAGAGCCCGAGAGAGCCCGACAGAGCCCGACAGAGCCCGACAGGGCCCGACAGGGCCCGACAGAGCTCGACAGGGCCCAGTTTAGCCCAGTAGAGCCCGACAGAGCCCGACAGAGCCCGACAGAGCCCAGTAGAGCCCGACAGAGCCCGACAGGGCCCGACAGAGCCCGACAGAGCCCGACAGGGCCCGACAGAGCCCGACAGAGACCAGTAGAGCCCGACAGAGCCCGACAGAGCCCGACAGGGCCCAGTAGAGCCCGACAGAGCCCGACAGAGCCCGACAGAGCCCGACAGGGCCCGACAGAGCCCGACAGGGCCCGACAGAGCCCGACAGAGCCCGACAGGGCCCAGTAGAGCCCAACAGAGCCCGACAGAGCCCGACAGAGCCCAGTAGAGCCCGACAGAGCCCGACAGAGCCCGAAAGAGCCCGACAGAGCCCGACAGGGCCCGACAGATCCTGACAGAGCTCGACAGGGCCCGACAGAGCCCGACAGAGCCCAACAGAGCCCGACAGAGCCCAGTAGAGCCCGCCAGAGCCCGACAGAGCCCGACAGGGCCCGACAGGGCCCGACAGGGCCCGACAGAGGCCGACAGGGCCCGACAGAGCCCGACAGGGCCCGACAGGGAACAGTAGAGCCCAGTAGAGCCCGACAGAGCCCGACAGAGCCCGACAGGGCCCGACAGAGCCCGACAGGGCCCAGTAGAGCCTGACAGAGCCCGACAGGGCCCGACAGGGCCCGACAGGGCCCAGTAGAGCCCGACAGAGCCCGACAGGGCCCGACAGAGCCCGACAGAGCCCAGTAGAGCCCGACAGGGCCCGACAGAGCCCGACAGAGCCCGACAGAGCCCAGTAGAGCCCGACAGGGCCCGACAGGGAACAGTAGAGCCCAGTAGAGCCCGACAGAGCCCGACAGAGCCCGACAGAGCCCGACAGGGCCCGACAGAGCCCGACAGAACCCGACAGAGCCCGACAGAGCCCGACAGGGCCCAGTAGAGCCCGACAGAGCCCGACAGAGCCCGACAGGGCCCGACAGAGCCCGACAGAGCCCGACAGAACCCGACAGAGCCCGACAGGGAACAGTAGAGCCCAGTAGAGCCCGACAGAGCCCGACAGAGCCCGACAGAGCCCGACAGGGCCCGACAGAGCCCGACAGGGCCCAGTAGAGCCCGACAGAGCCCGACAGAGCCCGACAGGGCCCGACAGAGCCCGACAGAGCCCGACAGAACCCGACAGAGCCCGACAGGGCCCGACAGGGCCCGACAGAGCCCGACAGAGCCCGACAGGGCCCAGTAGAGCCCGACAGAGCCCGACAGAGCCCGACAGAGCCCGACAGGGTCCGACAGGGAACAGTAGAGCCCAGTAGAGCCCGACAGAGCCCGACAGAGCCCGACAGAGCCCGACAGGGCCCGACAGAGCCCGACAGAACCCGACAGAGCCCGACAGAGCCCGACAGGGCCCGACACGGCCCGACAGAGCCCGACAGAGCCCGACAGAACCCGACAGATCCCGACAGAGCCCAGTAGAGCCCGACAGAGCCCGACAGAGCCCGACAGAGCCCGACAGAGCCCGACAGGGCCCGACAGAGCCCGACAGGGCCCAGTAGAGCCCGACAGAGCCCGACAGGGCCCGACAGGGCCCGACAGGGCCCAGCAGAGCCCGACAGAGCCCAGTAGAGCCCGACAGAGCCCGACAGAGCCCGACAGGGCCCGACAGGGCCCGACAGAGCCCGACAGGGCCAGACAGAGCCCGACAGAGCCCGAGAGGGCCCGACAGAGCCCGACACAGCCCGACAGGGCCCAGTAGAGCCCGACAGACCCCGACAGGGCCCGACAGAGCCCGACAAAGCCCGACAGGGCCCGACAGGGCCCGACAGAGCCCGACAGAGCCCGACAGAGCCGGACAGGGCCCGACAGAGCCCGACAGAGCCCGACAGAGCCCGACAGGGCCCAGTAGAGCCCGACAGAGCCCGACAGAGCCCGACAGAGCCCGACAGGGCCCGACAGGGCCCGACAGGGCCCGACAGAGCCCGACAGAGCCCGACAGAACCTGACAGAGCCCGACAGAGCCCAGTAGAGCCCGACAGAGCCCGACAGAGCCCGACAGAGCCCGACAGGGCTCGACAGGGCCCGACAGGGCCCGACAGAGCCCGACAGGGCCCAGTTTAGCCCAGTAGAGCCCGACAGAGCCCGACAGGGCCCGACAGAGCCCGACAGAGCCCGACAGAGCCCGACAGGGCCCGACAGGGAACAGTAGAGCCCGACAGAGCCCGACAGAGCCCGACAGAGCCCGACAAAGCTCGACAGGGCCCGACAGGGCCCAGTAGAGCCCGACAGGGCCCGACAGAGCCCGACAGAGCCCGACAGAGCCCGACAGGGCCCGACAGAGCCCGACAGAGCCCAGTAGAGCCCGACAGAGCCCGACAGAGCCCGACAGAGTCCGACAGGGCCCGACAGAGCCCGACAGAGCCCGACAGGGCCCGACAGACCCCAATAGAGCCCGACAGAGCCCAGTAGAGCCCGACAGAGCCCGACAGAGCCCGACAGAGCCCGACAGGGCCTGACAGGGCTCGACAGAGCCCAGTAGAGCCCGACAGGGCCCGACAGAGCCCGACAGAGCCCGACAGGGCCCGACAGGGCCCGACAGGGCCCAGTAGAGCCCGACAGGGCCCGACAGAGCCCGACAGGGCCCGACAGAGCCCGACAGAGCCCTGTAGAGCCCGACAGAGCCCGACAGAGCCCGACAGAGCCCGAGAGGGCCCGACAGGGCCCGACAGGGCCCAGTAGAGCCCGACAGAGTCCGACAGAGCCCGACAGAGCCCGACAGGGCCCGACAGAGCCCGACAGAGCCCGCAAGGGCCCGACAGGGCCCAACAGAGCCCGACAGAGCCCAGTAGAGCCCGAGAGAGCCCGACAGAGCCCGACAGAGCCCGACAGAGCCTAGTAGAGCCCGACAGAGCCCGACAGAGCCCGACAGGGCCCGACAGGGCCCGACAGGGCCCAGTAGAGCCCGACAGAGCCCGACAGGGCCCGACAGGGCCCGACAGGGCCCAGTAGAGCCCGACAGAGCCCGACAGAGCCCGACAGAGCCCGACAGGGCCCGACAGGGCCAAGTAGAGCCCGACAGAGCCCGACAGAGCCCGACAGAGCCCGACAGGGCCCAGTTTAGCCCAGTAGAGCCCGACAGAGCCCGACAGAGCCCGACAGGGCCCGACAGAGCACGACAGAGCCCAGTAGAGCTCGACAGAGCCCGACAGAGCCCGACAGGGCCCGAAAGGGCCCGACAGAGCCCGACAGGGCCCGACAGAGCCCGACAGGGCCCGACAGGGCCCGACAGGGCCCAGTAGAGCCCAACAGAGCCCGACAGGGCCCGACAGAGCCCGACAGAGCCCGACAGAGCCCGACAGGGCCCGACAGGGCCCGATAGAGCCCGACAGAGCCCGACAGAGCCCAGTAGAGCCCGACAGAGCCCGACAGGGCCCGACAGGGCCCAGTAGAGCCCGACAGAGCCCGACAGAGCCCGACAGGGCCCGACATAGCCCGACAGAGCCCGAAAGAGCCCGACAGGGCCCGAGAGAGCCCGACAGGGCCCGACAGGGCCCGACAGAGCCCGACAGAGCCCAGTAGAGCTCGACAGAGCCCGACAGGGCCCGACAGAGCCCGACAGAGCCCGACAGAGCCCAGTAGAGCCCGACAGAGCCCGACAGAGCCCGACAGGGCCCGACAGGGCCCGACAGAGCCCGACAGAGCCCGACAGGGCCCGACAGAGCCCGACAGGGCCCGACAGGGAACAGTAGAGCCCAGTAGAGCCCGACAGAGCCCGACAGAGCCCGACAGAGCCCGTCAGGGCCCGACAGAGCCCGACAGAGCCCGACAGAGCCCGACAGGGCCCGACAGAGCCCGACAGAGCCCGACAGAACCCGACAGAGCCCGACAGGGCCCGACAGGGCCCGACAGAGCCCGACAGAGCCCGACAGGGCCCAGTAGAGCCCGACAGAGCCCGACAGAGCCCGACAGAGCCCGACAGGGTCCGACAGGGAACAGTAGAGCCCAGTAGAGCCCGACAGAGCCCGACAGAGCCCGACAGAGCCCGACAGGGCCCGACAGACCCCGACAGAACCCGACAGAGCCCGACAGAGCCCGACAGGGCCCGACACGGCCAGACAGAGCCCGACAGAGCCCGACAGAACCCGACAGATCCCGACAGAGCCCAGTAGAGCCCGACAGAGCCCGACAGGGCCGACAGGGCCCGACAGGGCCCAGTAGAGCCCGACAGAGCCCAGTAGAGCCCGACAGAGCCCGACAGAGCCCGACAGGGCCCGACAGGGCCCGACAGAGCCCGACAGGGCCCGACAGAGCCCGACAGAGCCTGACAGGGCCCAGAAGAGCCCAACAGAGCCCGACAGAGCCCGACAGAGCCCGACAGGGCCCGACAGGGCCCGACAGAGCCCGACAGGGCCCGACAGACCCCAACAGAGCCCGACAGAGCCCGACAGGGCCCAGTAGAGCCCGACAGAGCCCGACAGAGCCCGACAGAGCCCGACAGGGCCCGACAGAGCCCGACAGGGCCCGACAGAGCCCGACAGAGCCCAGTAGAGCTCGACAGAGCCCGACAGAGCCCGACAGGGCCCGACAGGGCCCAGTAGAGCCCGACAGGGCCCGACAGAGCCCGACAGAGCCCAGTAGAGCTCGACAGAGCCCGACAGAGCCCGACAGGGCCCGACAGGGCGCAGTAGAGCCCGACAGAGCCCGACAGAGCCCGACAGGGCCCGACAGGGCCCGACAGAGGCCAGTAGATCCCGACAGAGCCCGACAGGGCCCGACAGAGCCCGACAGAGCCTGACAGGGCCCGACAGAGCCCGACAGAGCCCAGTAGAGCCCGACAGAGCCCGACAGAGCCCGACAGAGCCCGAGAGGGCCCGACAGGGCCCGACAGGGCCCAGTAGAGCCCGACAGAGCCCGACAGAGCCCGACAGAGCCCGACAGGGCCCGACAGAGCCCGACAGAGCCCGCAAGGGCCCGACAGGGCCCGACAGAGCCTGACAGAGCCCAGTAGAGCCCGACAGAGCCCGACAGAGCCCGACAGAGCCCAGTAGAGCCCGACAGAGCCCGACAGAGCCCGACAGGGCCCGACAGGGCCCGACAGGGCCCAGTAAAGCCCGACAGAGCCCGACAGGGCCCGACAGGGCCCAGTAGAGCCCGACAGAGCCCGACAGAGCCCGACAGAGCCCGACAGGGCCCGACAGAGCCCGACAGGGCCCAGTAGAGCCCGACAGAGCCCGACAGGGCCCGACAGGGCCCGACAGGGCCCAGCAGAGCCCGACAGAGCCCAGTAGAGCCCGACAGAGCCCGACAGAGCCCGACAGGGCCCGACAGGGCCCGACAGAGCCCGACAGGGCCCGACAGAGCCCGACAGAGCCCGAGAGGGCCCGACAGAGCCCGACAGAGCCCGACAGGGCCCAGTAGAGCCCGACAGGGCCTGACAGAGCCCGACAGAGCCCGACAGAGCCCGACAGAGACCAGTAGAGCCCGACAGAGCCCGACAGAGCCCGACAGGGCCCGACAGAGCCCGACAGAGCCCAGTAGAGCTCGACAGAGCCCGACAGAGCCCGACAGGGCCCGACAGGGCCCAGTAGAGCCCGACAGAGCCCGACAGAGCCCGACAGGGCCCGACAGGGCCCGACAGAGCCCGACAGAGCCCGACAGGGCCCGACAGACCCCAATAGAGCCCGACAGAGCCCAGTAGAGCCCGAGAGAGCCCGACAGGGCCCGACAGGGCCCGACAGAGCCCGACAGGGCCCAGTTTAGCCCAGTAGAGCCCGACAGAGCCCGACAGAGCCCGACAGAGCCCAGTAGAGCCCGACAGAGCCCGACAGGGCCCGACAGAGCCCGACAGAGCCCGACAGGGCCCGACAGAGCCCGACAGAGACCAGTAGAGCCCGACAGAGCCCGACAGAGCCCGACAGGGCCCAGTAGAGCCCGACAGAGCCCGACAGAGCCCGACAGAGCCCGACAGGGCCCGACAGAGCCCGACAGGGCCCGACAGAGCCCGACAGAGCCCGACAGGGCCCAGTAGAGCCCAACAGAGCCCGACAGAGCCCGACAGAGCCCAGTAGAGCCCGACAGAGCCCGACAGAGCCCGAAAGAGCCCGACAGAGCCCGACAGGGCCCGACAGATCCTGACAGAGCTCGACAGGGCCCGACAGAGCCCGACAGAGCCCAACAGAGCCCGACAGAGCCCAGTAGAGCCCGCCAGAGCCCGACAGAGGCCGACAGGGCCCGACAGGGCCCGACAGGGCCCGACAGAGGCCGACAGGGCCCGACAGAGCCCGACAGGGCCCGACAGGGAACAGTAGAGCCCAGTAGAGCCCGACAGAGCCCGACAGAGCCCGACAGGGCCCGACAGAGCCCGACAGGGCCCAGTAGAGCCTGACAGAGCCCGACAGGGCCCGACAGAGCCCGACAGGGCCCAGTTTAGCCCAGTAGAGCCCGACAGAGCCCGACAGAGCCCGACAGGGCCCGACAGAGCACGACAGAGCCCAGTAGAGCTCGACAGAGCCCGACAGAGCCCGACAGGGCCCGAAAGGGCCCGACAGAGCCCGACAGGGCCCGACAGAGCCCGACAGGGCCCGACAGGGCCCGACAGGGCCCAGTAGAGCCCAACAGAGCCCGACAGGGCCCGACAGAGCCCGACAGAGCCCGACAGAGCCCGACAGGGCCCGACAGGGCCCGATAGAGCCCGACAGAGCCCGACAGAGCCCAGTAGAGCCCGACAGAGCCCGACAGGGCCCGACAGGGCCCAGTAGAGCCCGACAGAGCCCGACAGAGCCCGACAGGGCGCGACATAGCCCGACAGAGCCCGAAAGAGCCCGACAGGGCCCGAGAGAGCCCGACAGGGCCCGACAGGGCCCGACAGAGCCCGACAGAGCCCAGTAGAGCTCGACAGAGCCCGACAGGGCCCGACAGAGCCCGACAGAGCCCGACAGAGCCCAGTAGAGCCCGACAGAGCCCGACAGAGCCCGACAGGGCCCGACAGGGCCCGACAGAGCCCGACAGAGCCCGACAGGGCCCGACAGAGCCCGACAGGGCCCGACAGGGAACAGTAGAGCCCAGTAGAGCCCGACAGAGCCCGACAGAGCCCGACAGAGCCCGTCAGGGCCCGACAGAGCCCGACAGAGCCCGACAGAGCCCGACAGGGCCCGACAGAGCCCGACAGAGCCCGACAGAACCCGACAGAGCCCGACAGGGCCCGACAGGGCCCGACAGAGCCCGACAGAGCCCGACAGGGCCCAGTAGAGCCCGACAGAGCCCGACAGAGCCCGACAGAGCCCGACAGGGTCCGACAGGGAACAGTAGAGCCCAGTAGAGCCCGACAGAGCCCGACAGAGCCCGACAGAGCCCGACAGGGCCCGACAGACCCCGACAGAACCCGACAGAGCCCGACAGAGCCCGACAGGGCCCGACACGGCCAGACAGAGCCCGACAGAGCCCGACAGAACCCGACAGATCCCGACAGAGCCCAGTAGAGCCCGACAGAGCCCGACAGGGCCGACAGGGCCCGACAGGGCCCAGTAGAGCCCGACAGAGCCCAGTAGAGCCCGACAGAGCCCGACAGAGCCCGACAGGGCCCGACAGGGCCCGACAGAGCCCGACAGGGCCCGACAGAGCCCGACAGAGCCTGACAGGGCCCAGAAGAGCCCAACAGAGCCCGACAGAGCCCGACAGAGCCCGACAAAGCCCGACAGGGCCCGACAGGGCCCGACAGAGCCCGACAGGGCCCGACAGACCCCAACAGAGCCCGACAGAGCCCGACAGGGCCCAGTAGAGCCCGACAGAGCCCGACAGAGCCCGACAGAGCCCGACAGGGCCCGACAGAGCCCGACAGGGCCCGACAGAGCCCGACAGAGCCCAGTAGAGCTCGACAGAGCCCGACAGAGCCCGACAGGGCCCGACAGGGCCCAGTAGAGCCCGACAGGGCCCGACAGAGCCCGACAGAGCCCAGTAGAGCTCGACAGAGCCCGACAGAGCCCGACAGGGCCCGACAGGGCGCAGTAGAGCCCGACAGAGCCCGACAGAGCCCGACAGGGCCCGACAGGGACCGACAGAGGCCAGTAGAGCCCGACAGAGCCCGACAGGGCCCGACAGAGCCCGACAGAGCCTGACAGGGCCCGACAGAGCCCGACAGAGCCCAGTAGAGCCCGACAGAGCCCGACAGAGCCCGACAGAGCCCGAGAGGGCCCGACAGGGCCCGACAGGGCCCAGTAGAGCCCGACAGAGCCCGACAGAGCCCGACAGAGCCCGACAGGGCCCGACAGAGCCCGACAGAGCCCGCAAGGGCCCGACAGGGCCCGACAGAGCCTGACAGAGCCCAGTAGAGCCCGACAGAGCCCGACAGAGCCCGACAGAGCCCAGTAGAGCCCGACAGAGCCCGACAGAGCCCGACAGGGCCCGACAGGGCCCGACAGGGCCCAGTAAAGCCCGACAGAGCCCGACAGGGCCCGACAGGGCCCAGTAGAGCCCGACAGAGCCCGACAGAGCCCGACAGAGCCCGACAGAGCCCGACAGGGCCCGACAGAGCCCGACAGGGCCCAGTAGAGCCCGACAGAGCCCGACAGGGCCCGACAGGGCCCGACAGGGCCCAGCAGAGCCCGACAGAGCCCAGTAGAGCCCGACAGAGCCCGACAGAGCCCGACAGGGCCCGACAGGGCCCGACAGAGCCCGACAGGGCCCGACAGAGCCCGACAGAGCCCGAGAGGGCCCGACAGAGCCCGACAGAGCCCGACAGGGCCCAGTAGAGCCCGACAGGGCCCGACAGAGCCCGACAGAGCCCGACAGAGCCCGACAGAGACCAGTAGAGCCCGACAGAGCCCGACAGAGCCCGACAGGGCCCGACAGAGCCCGACAGAGCCCAGTAGAGCTCGACAGAGCCCGACAGAGCCCGACAGGGCCCGACAGGGCCCAGTAGAGCCCGACAGAGCCCGACAGAGCCCGACAGGGCCCGACAGGGCCCGACAGAGCCCGACAGAGCCCGACAGGGCCCGACAGACCCCAATAGAGCCCGACAGAGCCCAGTAGAGCCCGAGAGAGCCCGACAGGGCCCGACAGGGCCCGACAGAGCCCGACAGGGCCCAGTTTAGCCCAGTAGAGCCCGACAGAGCCCGACAGAGCCCGACAGAGCCCAGTAGAGCCCGACAGAGCCCGACAGGGCCCGACAGAGCCCGACAGAGCCCGACAGGGCCCGACAGAGCCCGACAGAGACCAGTAGAGCCCGACAGAGCCCGACAGAGCCCGACAGGGCCCAGTAGAGCCCGACAGAGCCCGACAGAGCCCGACAGAGCCCGACAGGGCCCGACAGAGCCCGACAGGGCCCGACAGAGCCCGACAGAGCCCGACAGGGCCCAGTAGAGCCCAACAGAGCCCGACAGAGCCCGACAGAGCCCAGTAGAGCCCGACAGAGCCCGACAGAGCCCGAAAGAGCCCGACAGAGCCCGACAGGGCCCGACAGATCCTGACAGAGCTCGACAGGGCCCGACAGAGCCCGACAGAGCCCAACAGAGCCCGACAGAGCCCAGTAGAGCCCGCCAGAGCCCGACAGAGGCCGACAGGGCCCGACAGGGCCCGACAGGGCCCGACAGAGGCCGACAGGGCCCGACAGAGCCCGACAGGGCCCGACAGGGAACAGTAGAGCCCAGTAGAGCCCGACAGAGCCCGACAGAGCCCGACAGGGCCCGACAGAGCCCGACAGGGCCCAGTAGAGCCTGACAGAGCCCGACAGGGCCCGACAGAGCCCGACAGGGCCCAGTAGAGCCCGACAGAGCCCGACAGGGCCGACAGGGCCCGACAGGGCCCAGTAGAGCCCGACAGAGCCCGACAGGGCCCGACAGAGCCCGACAGAGCCCAGTAGAGCCCGACAGGGCCCGACAGAGCCCGACAGAGCCCGACAGAGCCCAGTAGAGCCCGAAAGAGCCCGACAGAGCCCGACAGGGCCCGACAGGGCGCAGTAGAGCCCGACAGGGCCCTACAGGGCCCGACAGAGCCCGACAGAGCCCGACAGAGCCCGACAGGGCCCGACAGGGAACAGTAGAGCCCAGTAGAGCCCGACAGAGCCCGACAGAGCCCGACAGAGCCCGACAGGGCCCGACAGAGCCCGACAGGGCCCAGTAGAGCCCGACAGAGCCCGACAGAGCCCGACAGGGCCCGACAGAGCCCGACAGAGCCCGACAGAACCCGACAGAGCCCGACAGGGCCCGACAGGGCCCGACAGAGCCCGACAGAGCCCGACAGGGCCCAGTAGAGCCCGACAGAGCCCGACAGGGCCCGACAGAGCCCGACAGGGTCCGACAGGGAACAGTAGAGCCCAGTAGAGCCCAGTAGAGCCCGACAGAGCCCGACAGAGCCCGACAGGGCCCGACAGAGCCCGACAGAACCCGACAGAGCCCGACAGAGCCCGACAGGGCCCGACACGGCCCGACAGAGCCCGACAGAGCCCGACAGAACCCGACAGATCCCGACAGAGCCCAGTAGAGCCCGACAGAGCCCGACAGAGCCCGACAGAGCCCGACAGAGCCCGACAGGGCCCGACAGAGCCCGACAGGGCCCAGTAGAGCCCGACAGAGCCCGACAGGGCCCGACAGGGCCCGACAGGGCCCAGCAGAGCCCGACAGAGCCCAGTAGAGCCCGACAGAGCCCGACAGAGCCCGACAGGGCCCGACAGGGCCCGACAGAGCCCGACAGGGCCAGACAGAGCCCGACAGAGCCCGAGAGGGCCCGACAGAGCCCGACACAGCCCGACAGGGCCCAGTAGAGCCCGACAGACCCCGACAGAGCCCGACAGAGCCCGACAAAGCCCGACAGGGCCCGACAGGGCCCGACAGAGCCCGACAGAGCCCGACAGAGCCGGACAGGGCCCGACAGAGCCCGACAGAGCCCGACAGGGCCCAGTAGAGCCCGACAGAGCCCGACAGAGCCCGACAGGGCCCGACAGGGCCCGACAGGGCCCGACAGAGCCCGACAGAGCCCGACAGAGCCCGACAGGGCCCAGTTTAGCCCAGTAGAGCCCGACAGAGCCCGACAGGGCCCGACAGAGCCCGACAGAGCCCGACAGAGCCCGACAGGGCCCGACAGGGAACAGTAGAGCCCGACAGAGCCCGACAGAGCCCGATAGAGCCCGACAAAGCTCGACAGGGCCCGACAGGGCCCGACAGAGCCCGACAGGGCCCAGTTTAGCCCAGTAGAGCCCGACAGAGCCCGACAGGGCCCGACAGAGCCCGACAGAGCCCGACAGAGCCCGACAGGGCCCGACAGGGAACAGTAGAGCCCGACAGAGCCCGACAGAGCCCGATAGAGCCCGACAAAGCTCGACAGGGCCCGACAGGGCCCAGTAGAGCCCGACAGGGCCCGACAGAGCCCGACAGAGCCCGACAGAGCCCGACAGGGCCCGACAGAGCCCGACAGAGCCCAGTAGAGCCCGACAGAGCCCGACAGAGCCCGACAGAGCCCGACAGGGCCCGACAGAGCCCGACAGGGCCCGACAGAGCCCGACAGAGCCCAGTAGAGCTCGACAGAGCCCGACAGAGCCCGACAGGGCCCGACAGGGCCCAGTAGAGCCCGACAGAGCCCGACAGAGCCCGACAGGGCCCGACAGGGCCCGACAGAGCCCGACAGAGCCCGACAGGGCCCGACAGACCCCAATAGAGCCCGACAGAGCCCAGTAGAGCCCGACAGAGCCCGACAGAGCCCGACAGAGCCCGACAGGGCCTGACAGGGCTCGACAGAGCCCAGTAGAGCCCGACAGAGCCCCACAGAGCCCGACAGAGCCCGACAGGGCCCGACAGGGCCCGACAGGGCCCAGTAGAGCCCGACAGGGCCCGACAGAGCCCGACAGGGCCCGACAGAGCCCGACAGAGCCCAGTAGAGCCCGACAGAGCCCGACAGAGCCCGACAGAGCCCGAGAGGGCCCGACAGGGCCCGACAGGGCCCAGTAGAGCCCGACAGAGTCCGACAGAGCCCGACAGAGCCCGACAGGGCCCGACAGAGCCCGACAGAGCCCGCAAGGGCCCGACAGGGCCCAACAGAGCCCGACAGAGCCCAGTAGAGCCCGACAGAGCCCGACAGAGCCCGACAGAGCCCGACAGAGCCTAGTAGAGCCCGACAGAGCCCGACAGAGCCCGACAGGGCCCGACAGGGCCCGACAGGGCCCAGTAGAGCCCGACAGAGCCCGACAGGGCCCGACAGGGCCCGACAGGGCCCAGTAGAGCCCGACAGAGCCCGACAGAGCCCGACAGAGCCCGACAGGGCCCGACAGGGCCAAGTAGAGCCCGACAGAGCCCGACAGAGCCCGACAGAGCCCGACAGGGCCCAGTTTAGCCCAGTAGAGCCCGACAGAGCCCGACAGAGCCCGACAGGGCCCGACAGAGCACGACAGAGCCCAGTAGAGCTCGACAGAGCCCGACAGAGCCCGACAGGGCCCGAAAGGGCCCGACAGAGCCCGACAGGGCCCGACAGAGCCCGACAGGGCCCGACAGGGCCCGACAGGGCCCAGTAGAGCCCAACAGAGCCCGACAGGGCCCGACAGAGCCCGACAGAGCCCGACAGAGCCCGACAGGGCCCGACAGGGCCCGATAGAGCCCGACAGAGCCCGACAGAGCCCAGTAGAGCCCGACAGAGCCCGACAGGGCCCGACAGGGCCCAGTAGAGCCCGACAGAGCCCGACAGAGCCCGACAGGGCCCGACATAGCCCGACAGAGCCCGAAAGAGCCCGACAGGGCCCGAGAGAGCCCGACAGGGCCCGACAGGGCCCGACAGAGCCCGACAGAGCCCAGTAGAGCTCGACAGAGCCCGACAGGGCCCGACAGAGCCCGACAGAGCCCGACAGAGCCCAGTAGAGCCCGACAGAGCCCGACAGAGCCCGACAGGGCCCGACAGGGCCCGACAGAGCCCGACAGAGCCCGACAGGGCCCGACAGAGCCCGACAGGGCCCGACAGGGAACAGTAGAGCCCAGTAGAGCCCGACAGAGCCCGACAGAGCCCGACAGAGCCCGTCAGGGCCCGACAGAGCCCGACAGAGCCCGACAGAGCCCGACAGGGCCCGACAGAGCCCGACAGAGCCCGACAGAACCCGACAGAGCCCGACAGGGCCCGACAGGGCCCGACAGAGCCCGACAGAGCCCGACAGGGCCCAGTAGAGCCCGACAGAGCCCGACAGAGCCCGACAGAGCACGACAGGGTCCGACAGGGAACAGTAGAGCCCAGTAGAGCCCGACAGAGCCCGACAGAGCCCGACAGAGCCCGACAGGGCCCGACAGACCCCGACAGAACCCGACAGAGCCCGACAGAGCCCGACAGGGCCCGACACGGCCAGACAGAGCCCGACAGAGCCCGACAGAACCCGACAGATCCCGACAGAGCCCAGTAGAGCCCGACAGAGCCCGACAGGGCCGACAGGGCCCGACAGGGCCCAGTAGAGCCCGACAGAGCCCAGTAGAGCCCGACAGAGCCCGACAGAGCCCGACAGGGCCCGACAGGGCCCGACAGATCCCGACAGAGCCTGACAGGGCCCAGAAGAGCCCAACAGAGCCCGACAGAGCCCGACAGAGCCCGACAAAGCCCGACAGGGCCCGACAGGGCCCGACAGAGGCCGACAGGGCCCGACAGAGCCCGACAGGGCCCGACAGGGAACAGTAGAGCCCAGTAGAGCCCGACAGAGCCCGACAGAGCCCGACAGGGCCCGACAGAGCCCGACAGGGCCCAGTAGAGCCTGACAGAGCCCGACAGGGCCCGACAGAGCCCGACAGGGCCCAGTTTAGCCCAGTAGAGCCCGACAGAGCCCGACAGAGCCCGACAGGGCCCGACAGAGCACGACAGAGCCCAGTAGAGCTCGACAGAGCCCGACAGAGCCCGACAGGGCCCGAAAGGGCCCGACAGAGCCCGACAGGGCCCGACAGAGCCCGACAGGGCCCGACAGGGCCCGACAGGGCCCAGTAGAGCCCAACAGAGCCCGACAGGGCCCGACAGAGCCCGACAGAGCCCGACAGAGCCCGACAGGGCCCGACAGGGCCCGATAGAGCCCGACAGAGCCCGACAGAGCCCAGTAGAGCCCGACAGAGCCCGACAGGGCCCGACAGGGCCCAGTAGAGCCCGACAGAGCCCGACAGAGCCCGACAGGGCCCGACATAGCCCGACAGAGCCCGAAAGAGCCCGACAGGGCCCGAGAGAGCCCGACAGGGCCCGACAGGGCCCGACAGAGCCCGACAGAGCCCAGTAGAGCTCGACAGAGCCCGACAGGGCCCGACAGAGCCCGACAGAGCCCGACAGAGCCCAGTAGAGCCCGACAGAGCCCGACAGAGCCCGACAGGGCCCGACAGGGCCCGACAGAGCCCGACAGAGCCCGACAGGGCCCGACAGAGCCCGACAGGGCCCGACAGGGAACAGTAGAGCCCAGTAGAGCCCGACAGAGCCCGACAGAGCCCGACAGAGCCCGTCAGGGCCCGACAGAGCCCGACAGAGCCCGACAGAGCCCGACAGGGCCCGACAGAGCCCGACAGAGCCCGACAGAACCCGACAGAGCCCGACAGGGCCCGACAGGGCCCGACAGAGCCCGACAGAGCCCGACAGGGCCCAGTAGAGCCCGACAGAGCCCGACAGAGCCCGACAGAGCCCGACAGGGTCCGACAGGGAACAGTAGAGCCCAGTAGAGCCCGACAGAGCCCGACAGAGCCCGACAGAGCCCGACAGGGCCCGACAGACCCCGACAGAACCCGACAGAGCCCGACAGAGCCCGACAGGGCCCGACACGGCCAGACAGAGCCCGACAGAGCCCGACAGAACCCGACAGATCCCGACAGAGCCCAGTAGAGCCCGACAGAGCCCGACAGGGCCGACAGGGCCCGACAGGGCCCAGTAGAGCCCGACAGAGCCCAGTAGAGCCCGACAGAGCCCGACAGAGCCCGACAGGGCCCGACAGGGCCCGACAGAGCCCGACAGGGCCCGACAGAGCCCGACAGAGCCTGACAGGGCCCAGAAGAGCCCAACAGAGCCCGACAGAGCCCGACAGAGCCCGACAAAGCCCGACAGGGCCCGACAGGGCCCGACAGAGCCCGACAGGGCCCGACAGACCCCAACAGAGCCCGACAGAGCCCGACAGGGCCCAGTAGAGCCCGACAGAGCCCGACAGAGCCCGACAGAGCCCGACAGGGCCCGACAGAGCCCGACAGGGCCCGACAGAGCCCGACAGAGCCCAGTAGAGCTCGACAGAGCCCGACAGAGCCCGACAGGGCCCGACAGGGCCCAGTAGAGCCCGACAGGGCCCGACAGAGCCCGACAGAGCCCAGTAGAGCTCGACAGAGCCCGACAGAGCCCGACAGGGCCCGACAGGGCGCAGTAGAGCCCGACAGAGCCCGACAGAGCCCGACAGGGCCCGACAGGGCCCGACAGAGGCCAGTAGAGCCCGACAGAGCCCGACAGGGCCCGACAGAGCCCGACAGAGCCTGACAGGGCCCGACAGAGCCCGACAGAGCCCAGTAGAGCCCGACAGAGCCCGACAGAGCCCGACAGAGCCCGAGAGGGCCCGACAGGGCCCGACAGGGCCCAGTAGAGCCCGACAGAGCCCGACAGAGCCCGACAGAGCCCGACAGGGCCCGACAGAGCCCGACAGAGCCCGCAAGGGCCCGACAGGGCCCGACAGAGCCTGACAGAGCCCAGTAGAGCCCGACAGAGCCCGACAGAGCCCGACAGAGCCCAGTAGAGCCCGACAGAGCCCGACAGAGCCCGACAGGGCCCGACAGGGCCCGACAGGGCCCAGTAAAGCCCGACAGAGCCCGACAGGGCCCGACAGGGCCCAGTAGAGCCCGACAGAGCCCGACAGAGCCCGACAGAGCCCGACAGAGCCCGACAGGGCCCGACAGAGCCCGACAGGGCCCAGTAGAGCCCGACAGAGCCCGACAGGGCCCGACAGGGCCCGACAGGGCCCAGCAGAGCCCGACAGAGCCCAGTAGAGCCCGACAGAGCCCGACAGAGCCCGACAGGGCCCGACAGGGCCCGACAGAGCCCGACAGGGCCCGACAGAGCCCGACAGAGCCCGAGAGGGCCCGACAGAGCCCGACAGAGCCCGACAGGGCCCAGTAGAGCCCGACAGGGCCCGACAGAGCCCGACAGAGCCCGACAGAGCCCGACAGAGACCAGTAGAGCCCGACAGAGCCCGACAGAGCCCGACAGGGCCCGACAGAGCCCGACAGAGCCCAGTAGAGCTCGACAGAGCCCGACAGAGCCCGACAGGGCCCGACAGGGCCCAGTAGAGCCCGACAGAGCCCGACAGAGCCCGACAGGGCCCGACAGGGCCCGACAGAGCCCGACAGAGCCCGACAGGGCCCGACAGACCCCAATAGAGCCCGACAGAGCCCAGTAGAGCCCGAGAGAGCCCGACAGGGCCCGACAGGGCCCGACAGAGCCCGACAGGGCCCAGTTTAGCCCAGTAGAGCCCGACAGAGCCCGACAGAGCCCGACAGAGCCCAGTAGAGCCCGACAGAGCCCGACAGGGCCCGACAGAGCCCGACAGAGCCCGACAGGGCCCGACAGAGCCCGACAGAGACCAGTAGAGCCCGACAGAGCCCGACAGAGCCCGACAGGGCCCAGTAGAGCCCGACAGAGCCCGACAGAGCCCGACAGAGCCCGACAGGGCCCGACAGAGCCCGACAGGGCCCGACAGAGCCCGACAGAGCCCGACAGGGCCCAGTAGAGCCCAACAGAGCCCGACAGAGCCCGACAGAGCCCAGTAGAGCCCGACAGAGCCCGACAGAGCCCGAAAGAGCCCGACAGAGCCCGACAGGGCCCGACAGATCCTGACAGAGCTCGACAGGGCCCGACAGAGCCCGACAGAGCCCAACAGAGCCCGACAGAGCCCAGTAGAGCCCGCCAGAGCCCGACAGAGGCCGACAGGGCCCGACAGGGCCCGACAGGGCCCGACAGAGGCCGACAGGGCCCGACAGAGCCCGACAGGGCCCGACAGGGAACAGTAGAGCCCAGTAGAGCCCGACAGAGCCCGACAGAGCCCGACAGGGCCCGACAGAGCCCGACAGGGCCCAGTAGAGCCTGACAGAGCCCGACAGGGCCCGACAGAGCCCGACAGGGCCCAGTAGAGCCCGACAGAGCCCGACAGGGCCGACAGGGCCCGACAGGGCCCAGTAGAGCCCGACAGAGCCCGACAGGGCCCGACAGAGCCCGACAGAGCCCAGTAGAGCCCGACAGGGCCCGACAGAGCCCGACAGAGCCCGACAGAGCCCAGTAGAGCCCGAAAGAGCCCGACAGAGCCCGACAGGGCCCGACAGGGCGCAGTAGAGCCCGACAGGGCCCTACAGGGCCCGACAGAGCCCGACAGAGCCCGACAGAGCCCGACAGGGCCCGACAGGGAACAGTAGAGCCCAGTAGAGCCCGACAGAGCCCGACAGAGCCCGACAGAGCCCGACAGGGCCCGACAGAGCCCGACAGGGCCCAGTAGAGCCCGACAGAGCCCGACAGAGCCCGACAGGGCCCGACAGAGCCCGACAGAGCCCGACAGAACCCGACAGAGCCCGACAGGGCCCGACAGGGCCCGACAGAGCCCGACAGAGCCCGACAGGGCCCAGTAGAGCCCGACAGAGCCCGACAGAGCCCGACAGAGCCCGACAGGGTCCGACAGGGAACAGTAGAGCCCAGTAGAGCCCAGTAGAGCCCGACAGAGCCCGACAGAGCCCGACAGGGCCCGACAGAGCCCGACAGAACCCGACAGAGCCCGACAGAGCCCGACAGGGCCCGACACGGCCCGACAGAGCCCGACAGAGCCCGACAGAACCCGACAGATCCCGACAGAGCCCAGTAGAGCCCGACAGAGCCCGACAGAGCCCGACAGAGCCCGACAGAGCCCGACAGGGCCCGACAGAGCCCGACAGGGCCCAGTAGAGCCCGACAGAGCCCGACAGGGCCCGACAGGGCCCGACAGGGCCCAGCAGAGCCCGACAGAGCCCAGTAGAGCCCGACAGAGCCCGACAGAGCCCGACAGGGCCCGACAGGGCCCGACAGAACCCGACAGGGCCAGACAGAGCCCGACAGAGCCCGAGAGGGCCCGACAGAGCCCGACACAGCCCGACAGGGCCCAGTAGAGCCCGACAGACCCCGACAGAGCCCGACAGAGCCCGACAAAGCCCGACAGGGCCCGACAGGGCCCGACAGAGCCCGACAGAGCCCGACAGAGCCGGACAGGGCCCGACAGAGCCCGACAGAGCCCGACAGAGCCCGACAGGGCCCAGTAGAGCCCGACAGAGCCCGACAGAGCCCGACAGGGCCCGACAGGGCCCGACAGGGCCCGACAGAGCCCGACAGAGCCCGACAGAGCCCGACAGGGCCCAGTTTAGCCCAGTAGAGCCCGACAGAGCCCGACAGGGCCCGACAGAGCCCGACAGAGCCCGACAGAGCCCGACAGGGCCCGACAGGGAACAGTAGAGCCCGACAGAGCCCGACAGAGCCCGATAGAGCCCGACAAAGCTCGACAGGGCCCGACAGGGCCCGACAGAGCCCGACAGGGCCCAGTTTAGCCCAGTAGAGCCCGACAGAGCCCGACAGGGCCCGACAGAGCCCGACAGAGCCCGACAGAGCCCGACAGGGCCCGACAGGGAACAGTAGAGCCCGACAGAGCCCGACAGAGCCCGATAGAGCCCGACAAAGCTCGACAGGGCCCGACAGGGCCCAGTAGAGCCCGACAGGGCCCGACAGAGCCCGACAGAGCCCGACAGAGCCCGACAGGGCCCGACAGAGCCCGACAGAGCCCAGTAGAGCCCGACAGAGCCCGACAGAGCCCGACAGAGCCCGACAGGGCCCGACAGAGCCCGACAGGGCCCGACAGAGCCCGACAGAGCCCAGTAGAGCTCGACAGAGCCCGACAGAGCCCGACAGGGCCCGACAGGGCCCAGTAGAGCCCGACAGAGCCCGACAGAGCCCGACAGGGCCCGACAGGGCCCGACAGAGCCCGACAGAGCCCGACAGGGCCCGACAGACCCCAATAGAGCCCGACAGAGCCCAGTAGAGCCCGACAGAGCCCGACAGAGCCCGACAGAGCCCGACAGGGCCTGACAGGGCTCGACAGAGCCCAGTAGAGCCCGACAGAGCCCCACAGAGCCCGACAGAGCCCGACAGGGCCCGACAGGGCCCGACAGGGCCCAGTAGAGCCCGACAGGGCCCGACAGAGCCCGACAGGGCCCGACAGAGCCCGACAGAGCCCAGTAGAGCCCGACAGAGCCCGACAGAGCCCGACAGAGCCCGAGAGGGCCCGACAGGGCCCGACAGGGCCCAGTAGAGCCCGACAGAGTCCGACAGAGCCCGACAGAGCCCGACAGGGCCCGACAGAGCCCGACAGAGCCCGCAAGGGCCCGACAGGGCCCAACAGAGCCCGACAGAGCCCAGTAGAGCCCGACAGAGCCCGACAGAGCCCGACAGAGCCCGACAGAGCCTAGTAGAGCCCGACAGAGCCCGACAGAGCCCGACAGGGCCCGACAGGGCCCGACAGGGCCCAGTAGAGCCCGACAGAGCCCGACAGGGCCCGACAGGGCCCGACAGGGCCCAGTAGAGCCCGACAGAGCCCGACAGAGCCCGACAGAGCCCGACAGGGCCCGACAGGGCCAAGTAGAGCCCGACAGAGCCCGACAGAGCCCGACAGAGCCCGACAGGGCCCAGTTTAGCCCAGTAGAGCCCGACAGAGCCCGACAGAGCCCGACAGGGCCCGACAGAGCACGACAGAGCCCAGTAGAGCTCGACAGAGCCCGACAGAGCCCGACAGGGCCCGAAAGGGCCCGACAGAGCCCGACAGGGCCCGACAGAGCCCGACAGGGCCCGACAGGGCCCGACAGGGCCCAGTAGAGCCCAACAGAGCCCGACAGGGCCCGACAGAGCCCGACAGAGCCCGACAGAGCCCGACAGGGCCCGACAGGGCCCGATAGAGCCCGACAGAGCCCGACAGAGCCCAGTAGAGCCCGACAGAGCCCGACAGGGCCCGACAGGGCCCAGTAGAGCCCGACAGAGCCCGACAGAGCCCGACAGGGCCCGACATAGCCCGACAGAGCCCGAAAGAGCCCGACAGGGCCCGAGAGAGCCCGACAGGGCCCGACAGGGCCCGACAGAGCCCGACAGAGCCCAGTAGAGCTCGACAGAGCCCGACAGGGCCCGACAGAGCCCGACAGAGCCCGACAGAGCCCAGTAGAGCCCGACAGAGCCCGACAGAGCCCGACAGGGCCCGACAGGGCCCGACAGAGCCCGACAGAGCCCGACAGGGCCCGACAGAGCCCGACAGGGCCCGACAGGGAACAGTAGAGCCCAGTAGAGCCCGACAGAGCCCGACAGAGCCCGACAGAGCCCGTCAGGGCCCGACAGAGCCCGACAGAGCCCGACAGAGCCCGACAGGGCCCGACAGAGCCCGACAGAGCCCGACAGAACCCGACAGAGCCCGACAGGGCCCGACAGGGCCCGACAGAGCCCGACAGAGCCCGACAGGGCCCAGTAGAGCCCGACAGAGCCCGACAGAGCCCGACAGAGCCCGACAGGGTCCGACAGGGAACAGTAGAGCCCAGTAGAGCCCGACAGAGCCCGACAGAGCCCGACAGAGCCCGACAGGGCCCGACAGACCCCGACAGAACCCGACAGAGCCCGACAGAGCCCGACAGGGCCCGACACGGCCAGACAGAGCCCGACAGAGCCCGACAGAACCCGACAGATCCCGACAGAGCCCAGTAGAGCCCGACAGAGCCCGACAGGGCCGACAGGGCCCGACAGGGCCCAGTAGAGCCCGACAGAGCCCAGTAGAGCCCGACAGAGCCCGACAGAGCCCGACAGGGCCCGACAGGGCCCGACAGATCCCGACAGAGCCTGACAGGGCCCAGAAGAGCCCAACAGAGCCCGACAGAGCCCGACAGAGCCCGACAAAGCCCGACAGGGCCCGACAGGGCCCGACAGAGCCCGACAGGGCCCGACAGACCCCAACAGAGCCCGACAGAGCCCGACAGGGCCCAGTAGAGCCCGACAGAGCCCGACAGAGCCCGACAGAGCCCGACAGGGGCCGACAGAGCCCGACAGGGCCCGACAGAGCCCGACAGAGCCCAGTAGAGCTCGACAGAGCCCGACAGAGCCCGACAGGGCCCGACAGGGCCCAGTAGAGCCCGACAGGGCCCGACAGAGCCCGACAGAGCCCAGTAGAGCTCGACAGAGCCCGACAGAGCCCGACAGGGCCCGACAGGGCGCAGTAGAGCCCGACAGAGCCCGACAGAGCCCGACAGGGCCCGACAGGGCCCGACAGAGCCCAGTAGAGCCCGACAGAGCCCGACAGGGCCCGACAGAGCCCGACAGAGCCTGACAGGGCCCGACAGAGCCCGACAGAGCCCAGTAGAGCCCGACAGAGCCCGACAGAGCCCGACAGAGCCCGAGAGGGCCCGACAGGGCCCGACAGGGCCCAGTAGAGCCCGACAGAGCCCGACAGAGCCCGACAGGGCCCGACAGAGCCCGACAGAGCCCGCAAGGGCCCGACAGGGCCCGACAGAGCCTGACAGAGCCCAGTAGAGCCCGACAGAGCCCGACAGAGCCCGACAGGGCCCAATAGAGCCCGACAGAGCCCGACAGAGCCCGACAGAGCCCGACAGGGCCCAGTTTAGCCCAGTAGAGCCCGACAGAGCCCGACAGAGCCCGACAGGTCCCAGTAGAGCCCGACAGAGCCCGACAGAGCCCGACAGAGCCCGACAGGGCCCAAACAGAGCCCGACAGAGCCCGACAGGGCCCGACAGATCCCGACAGAGCCCAGTAGAGCTCGACAGAGCCCGACAGAGCCCGACAGGGCCCGAAAGGGCCCGACAGAGCCCGAAAGGGCCCGACAGGGCCCGACAGGGCCCAGTAGAGCCCAACAGAGCCCGACAGGGCCCGACAGAGCCCGACAGAGCCCGACAGAGCCCGACAGGGCCCGACAGAGCCCGACAGAGACCGACAGAACGCGACAGAGCCCGACAGGGCCCGACAGGGCCCGACAGAGCCCGACAGAGCCCGACAGAGCCCGACAGGGCCCAGTAGAGCCCGACAGAGCCCGACAGAGCCCGACAGAGCCCGACAGGGCCAGACAGGGAACAGTAGAGCCCAGTAGAGCCCGACAGAGCCCGACAGAGCCCGACAGAGCCCGACAGGGCCCGACAGAGCCCGACAGAACCCGACAGAGCCCGACAGAGCCCAACAGGGCCCGACAGGGCCCGACAGAGCCCGACAGAGCCCGACAGAACCCGACAGAGCCCGACAGAGCCCAGTAGAGCCCGACAGAGCCCGACAGAGCCCGACAGGGCCCGACAGGGCCCGACAGAGCCCGACAGGGCCCGACAGAGCCCGACAGGGCCCGACAGGGAACAGTAGAGCCCAGTAGAGCCCGAGAGAGCCCGACAGAGCCCGACAGAGCCCGACAGGGCCTGACAGAGCCCGACAGGGCCCAGTAGAGCCCGACAGAGCCCGACAGGGCCCGACAGGGCCTGACAGGGCCCGACAGAGCCCGACAGGGCCCGACAGAGCACGACAGAGCCCGACAGGGCCCGACAGAGCCCGACAGAGCCCGACAGGGCCCAGTAGAGCCCGACAGAGCCCGACAGAGCCCGACAGAGCCCGACAAAGCCCGACAGGGCCCGACAGGGCCCGACAGAGCCCGACAGGGCCCGACAGAGCCCGACAGAGCCCGACAGAGCCGGACAGGGCCCGACAGAGCCCAACAGAGCACGACAGAGCCCGACAGGGCCCAGTAGAGCCCGACAGAGCCCGACAGTGCCCGACAGAGCCCGACAGAGCCCGACAGAGCCCGACAGGGCCCAGTAGAGCCCGACAGAGCCCGACAGGGCCCGACAGGGACCGACAGGGCCCAGTAGAGCCCGACAGAGCCCGACAGGGCCCGACAGGGCCCGACAGAGCCCGACAGGGCCCGACAGAGCCCGACAGAGCCCGACAGGGCCCGACAGAGCCCGACAGAGCCCGACAGGGCCCAGTAGAGCCCGACAGAGCCCGACAGAGCCCGACAGAGCCCGACAGGGCCCGACAGAGCCCCACAGGGCCCGACAGAGCCCGACAGAGCCCAGTAGAGCCCGACAGAGCCCGACAGGGCCCGACAGGGAACAGTAGAGCCCAGTAGAGCCCGACAGAGCCCGACAGAGCCCGACAGAGCCCGACAGGGCCCGACAGAGCCCGACAGAACCCGACAGAGCCCGACAGAGCCCGACAGGGCCCGACACGGCCCGACAGAGCCCGACAGAGCCCGACAGGGCCCGACAGAGCCCGACAGAGCCCGACAGGGCCCAGTAGAGCCCGACAGAGCCCGACAGAGCCCGACAAAGCACGACAGGGCCCGACAGGGCCCGACAGAGCCCGACAGGGCCCGACAGAGCCCGACAGAGCCGGACAGGGCCCGACAGAGCCCAACAGAGCCCGACAGAGCCCGACAGTGCCCAGTAGAGCCCGACAGAGCCCGACAGAGCCCGACAGAGCCCGACAGGGCCCGACAGAGCCCGACAGAGCCCAGTAGAGCTCGACAGAGCCCGACAGAGCCCGACAGGGCCCGACAGGGCCCAGTAGAGCCCGACAGGGCCCGACAGAGCCCGACAGAGCCCGAAAGAGCCCGACAGGGCCCGACAGGGCCCGACAGAACCCGTCAGAGACCAGTAGAGCCCGACAGAGCCCGACAGAGCCCGACAGAGCCCGACAGAGCCCGACAGGGCCCGACCGAGCCCGACAGAGCACAGTAGAGCCCGACAGAGCCCGACAGAGCCCGACAGAGCCCGACAGAGCCCAGTAGAGCCCAGTAGAACCCGACAGAGCCCAGAAGAGCCGACAGAGCCCGACAGAGACCGACAGAGCCCGACAGGGCCCGACAGAGCCCGACAGGGCCCGACAGGGCCCGACAGAGCCCGACAGAGCCCGACAGAACCCGACAGAGCCCGACAGAGCCCAGTAGAGCCTGACAGAGCCCGACAGAGCCCGACAGAGCTCGACAGGGCCCGACAGGGCCCGACAGAGCCCGACAGAGCCCGACAGGGCCCGACAGAGCCCGACAGAGCCCGACAGAGCCCAGTAGAGCCCGACAGAGCCCGACAGAGCCCGACAGGGCCCAGTAGAGCCCGACAGAGCCCGACAGAGCCCGACAGAGCCCGACAGGGCCCGACAGAGCCCGACAGAGCCCGACAGGGCCCAGTAGAGCCTCACAGAGCCCGACAGAGCCGGACAGAGCCCGACAGAGCCCGACAGGGCCCGACAGGGCCCGACAGAGCCCGACAGGGCCCGACAGGGCCCGACAGAGCCCGACAGGGCCCGACAGAGCCCGACAGAGCCCGACAGGGCCCGACAGGGCCCGACAGAGCCCGACAGAGCCCGACAGAGCCCGACAGGGCCTGACAGAGTCCGACAGGGCCCAGTAGAGCCCGACAGAGCCCGACAGGGCCCGACAGGGCCCGACAGGGCCCAGTAGAGCCCGACAGAAACCAGTAGAGCCCGACAGAGCCCGACAGAGCCCGACAGGGCCTGACAGGGCCCGACAGAGCCCGACAGGGCCCGACAGAGCCCGACAGAGCCCGACAGGGCCCGACAGAGCCCGACAGAGCCCGACAGGGCCCAGTAGAGCCCGACAGAGCCCGACAGAGCCCGACAGAGCCCGACAAAGCCCGACAGGGCCCGACAGGGCCCGACAGAGCCCGACAGGGCCCGACAGAGCCCGACAGAGCCCGACAGAGCCGGACAGGGCCCGACAGAGCCCAACAGAGCCCGACAGAGCCCGACAGGGCCCAGTAGAGCCCGACAGAGCCCGACAGTGCCCGACAGAGCCCGACAGAGCCCGACAGAGCCCGACAGGGCCCAGTAGAGCCCGACAGAGCCCGACAGGGCCCGACAGGGACCGACAGGGCCCAGTAGAGCCCGACAGAGCCCAGTAGAGCCCGACAGAGCCCGACAGAGCCCGACAGGGCCCGACAGGGCCCGACAGAGCCCGACAGGGCCCGACAGAGCCCGACAGAGCCCGACAGGGCCCAGTAGAGCCCGACAGAGCCCGACAGAGCCCGACAGAGCCCGACAGGGCCCGACAGAGCCCGACAGGGCCCGACAGGGCCCGACAGAGCCCAGTAGAGCCCGACAGAGCCCGACAGGGCCCGACAGGGAACAGTAGAGCCCAGTAGAGCCCGACAGAGCCCGACAGAGCCCGACAGAGCCCGACAGGGCCCGACAGAGCCCGACAGAACCCGACAGAGCCCGACAGAGCCCGACAGGGCCCGACACGGCCCGACAGAGCCCGACAGAGCCCGACAGAACCCGACAGAGCCCGACAGAGCCCAGTAGAGCCCGACAGAGCCCGACAGAGCCCGACAGGGCCCGACAGGGAACAGTAGAGCCCAGTAGAGCCCGACAGAGCCCGACAGAGCCCGACAGAGCCCGACAGGGCCCGACAGAGCCCGACAGGGCCCAGAAGAGCCCGACAGAGCCCGACAGGGCCCGACAGGGCCCGACAGGGCCCAGTAGAGCCCGACAGAGCCCAGTAGAGCCCGACAGAGCGCGACAGAGCCCGACAGGGCCCGACAGGGCCCGACAGAACCCGACAGGGCCCGACAGAGCCCGACAGAGCCCGACAGGGCCCGACAGAGCCCGACAGAGCCGGACAGGGCCCGACAGAGACCAACAGAGCCCGACAGAGCCCGACAGTGCCCAGTAGAGCCCGACAGAGCCCGACAGAGCCCGACAGAGCCCGACAGGGCCCGACAGAGCCCGACAGGGCCCGACAGAGCCCGACAGAGCCCAGTAGAGCTCGACAGAGCCCGACAGAGCCCGACAGGGCCCGACAGGGCCCAGTAGAGCCCGACAGGGCCCGACAGAGCCCGACAGAGCCCGACAGAGCCCGACAGGGCCCGACAGAGCCCGACAGAGCACAGTAGAGCCCGACAGAGCCCGACAGAGCCCGACAGAGCCCGACAGAGCCCGACAGAGCCCAGTAGAGCCCAGTAGAACCCGACAGAGCCCAGTAGAGCCGACAGAGCCCGACAGAGACCGACAGAGCCCGACAGGGCCCGACAGAGCCCGACAGGGCCCGACAGGGCCCGACAGAGCCCGACAGAGCCCGACAGAACCCGACAGAGCCCGACAGAGCCCAGTAGAGCCTGACAGAGCCCGACAGAGCCCGACAGAGCTCGACAGGGCCCGACAGGGCCCGACAGAGCCCGACAGAGCCCGACAGGGCCCGAGAGAGCCCGACAGAGCCCAGTAGAGCCCGACAGAGCCCGACAGAGCCCGACAGAGCCCGACAGGGCCCAGTAGAGCCCGACAGAGCCCGACAGAGCCCGACAGAGCCCGACAGGGCCCGACAGAGCCCGACAGAGCCCGACAGGGCCCAGTAGAGCCTCACAGAGCCCGACAGAGCTCGACAGAGCCCGACAAAGCCCGACAGGGCCCGACAGGGCCCGACAGAGCCCGACAGGGCCCGACAGAGCCCGACAGGGCCCGAAAGAGCCCGACAGTGCCCGATAGAGCCCGACAGGGCCCGACAGGGAACAGTAGAGCCCAGTAGAGCCCGACAGAGCCCGACAGAGCCCGACAGGGCCCGACAGAGCCCGACAGAGCCCGACAGAGCCCGACAGAGCCCGACAGGGCCCGACAGGGCCCGATAGAGCCCGACAGAGCCCGACAGAGCCCAGTAGAGCCCGACAGAGCCCCACAGGGCCCAGTAGAGCCCGACAGAGCCCGACAGAGCCCGACAGGGCCCGACATAGCCCGACAGAGCCCGAAAGAGCCCGACAGAGCCCGACAGGGCCCGACAGAGCCCGACAGAGCCCGACAGAGCCCAGTAGAGCCCGACAGAGCCCGACAGAGCCCGACAGGGCCCGACAGGGCCCGACAGAGCCCGACAGAGCCCGACAGGGCCCGACAGAGCCCGACAGGGCCCGACAGGGAACAGTAGAGCCCAGTAGAGCCCGACAGAGCCCGACAGAGCCCAGTAGAGCTCGACAGAGCCCGACAGAGCCCGACAGGGCCCGAAAGGGCCCGACAGAGCCCGACAGGGCCCGACAGAGCCCGACAGGGCCCGACAGGGCCCGACAGGGCCCAGTAGAGCCCAACAGAGCCCGACAGGGTCCGACAGGGAACAGTAGAGCCCAGTAGAGCCCGACAGAGCCCGACAGAGCCCGACAGAGCCCGACAGGGCCCGACAGACCCCGACAGAACCCGACAGAGCCCGACAGAGCCCAGTAGAGCCCGACAGAGCCCGACAGAGCCCGACAGGGCCCGACAGGGCCCGACAGAGCCCGACAGAGCCCGACAGGGCCCGACAGGGCCCGACAGAGCCCAGTAGAGCCCGACAGAGCCCGACAGGGCCCGACAGAGCCCGACAGAGCCTGACAGGGCCCGACAGAGCCCGACAGAGCCCAGTAGAGCCCGACAGAGCCCGACAGAGCCCGACAGAGCCCGAGAGGGCCCGACAGGGCCCGACAGGGCCCAGTAGAGCCCGACAGAGCCCGACAGAGCCCGACAGGGCCCGACAGAGCCCGACAGAGCCCGCAAGGGCCCGACAGGGCCCGACAGAGCCTGACAGAGCCCAGTAGAGCCCGACAGAGCCCGACAGAGCCCGACAGGGCCCGACAGGGCCCGACAGGGCCCAGTAAAGCCCGACAGAGCCCGACAGGGCCCGACAGGGCCCAGTAGAGCCCGACAGAGCCCGACAGAGCCCGAC
Organism: Caloenas nicobarica; assembly: GCF_036013445.1. NCBI lineage: Eukaryota > Metazoa > Chordata > Aves > Columbiformes > Columbidae > Caloenas > Caloenas nicobarica. The sequence goes on from NW_027017014.1 coordinate 79,868, forward strand.
AGAGCCCGACAGGGCCCAGTTTAGCCCAGTAGAGCCCGACAGAGCCCGACAGAGCCCGACAGGTCCCAGTAGAGCCCGACAGAGCCCGACAGAGCCCGACAGAGCCCGACAGGGCCCAAACAGAGCCCGACAGAGCCCGACAGGGCCCGACAGATCCCGACAGAGCCCAGTAGAGCTCGACAGAGCCCGACAGAGCCCGACAGGGCCCGAAAGGGCCCGACAGAGCCCGAAAGGGCCCGACAGGGCCCGACAGGGCCCAGTAGAGCCCAACAGAGCCCGACAGGGCCCGACAGAGCCCGACAGAGCCCGACAGAGCCCGACAGGGCCCGACAGAGCCCGACAGAGACCGACAGAACGCGACAGAGCCCGACAGGGCCCGACAGGGCCCGACAGAGCCCGACAGAGCCCGACAGAGCCCGACAGGGCCCAGTAGAGCCCGACAGAGCCCGACAGAGCCCGACAGAGCCCGACAGGGCCAGACAGGGAACAGTAGAGCCCAGTAGAGCCCGACAGAGCCCGACAGAGCCCGACAGAGCCCGACAGGGCCCGACAGAGCCCGACAGAACCCGACAGAGCCCGACAGAGCCCAACAGGGCCCGACAGGGCCCGACAGAGCCCGACAGAGCCCGACAGAACCCGACAGAGCCCGACAGAGCCCAGTAGAGCCCGACAGAGCCCGACAGAGCCCGACAGGGCCCGACAGGGCCCGACAGAGCCCGACAGGGCCCGACAGAGCCCGACAGGGCCCGACAGGGAACAGTAGAGCCCAGTAGAGCCCGAGAGAGCCCGACAGAGCCCGACAGAGCCCGACAGGGCCTGACAGAGCCCGACAGGGCCCAGTAGAGCCCGACAGAGCCCGACAGGGCCCGACAGGGCCTGACAGGGCCCGACAGAGCCCGACAGGGCCCGACAGAGCCCGACAGAGCCCGACAGGGCCCGACAGAGCCCGACAGAGCCCGACAGGGCCCAGTAGAGCCCGACAGAGCCCGACAGAGCCCGACAGAGCCCGACAAAGCCCGACAGGGCCCGACAGGGCCCGACAGAGCCCGACAGGGCCCGACAGAGCCCGACAGAGCCCGACAGAGCCGGACAGGGCCCAGTAGAGCCCGACAGAGCCCGACAGGGCCCGACAGGGACCGACAGGGCCCAGTAGAGCCCGACAGAGCCCAACAGAGCACGACAGAGCCCGACAGGGCCCAGTAGAGCCCGACAGAGCCCGACAGTGCCCGACAGAGCCCGACAGAGCCCGACAGAGCCCGACAGGGCCCAGTAGAGCCCGACAGAGCCCGACAGGGCCCGACAGGGACCGACAGGGCCCAGTAGAGCCCGACAGAGCCCGACAGGGCCCGACAGGGCCCGACAGAGCCCGACAGGGCCCGACAGAGCCCGACAGAGCCCGACAGGGCCCGACAGAGCCCGACAGAGCCCGACAGGGCCCAGTAGAGCCCGACAGAGCCCGACAGAGCCCGACAGAGCCCGACAGGGCCCGACAGAGCCCCACAGGGCCCGACAGAGCCCGACAGAGCCCAGTAGAGCCCGACAGAGCCCGACAGGGCCCGACAGGGAACAGTAGAGCCCAGTAGAGCCCGACAGAGCCCGACAGAACCCGTCAGAGACCAGTAGAGCCCGACAGAGCCCGACAGAACCCGACAGAGCCCGACAGAGCCCGACAGGGCCCGACACGGCCCGACAGAGCCCGACAGAGCCCGACAGGGCCCGACAGAGCCCGACAGAGCCCGACAAAGCCCGACAGGGCCCGACAGGGCCCGACAGAGCCCGACAGGGCCCGACAGAGCCCGACAGAGCCGGACAGGGCCCGACAGAGCCCAACAGAGCCCGACAGAGCCCGACAGTGCCCAGTAGAGCCCGACAGAGCCCGACAGAGCCCGACAGAGCCCGACAGGGCCCGACAGAGCCCGACAGGGCCCGACAGAGCCCGACAGAGCCCAGTAGAGCTCGACAGAGCCCGACAGAGCCCGACAGGGCCCGACAGGGCCCAGTAGAGCCCGACAGGGCCCGACAGAGCCCGACAGAGCCCGACAGAGCCCGACAGGGCCCGACAGGGCCCGACAGAACCCGTCAGAGACCAGTAGAGCCCGACAGAGCCCGACAGAGCCCGACAGAGCCCGACAGAGCCCGACAGGGCCCGACCGAGCCCGACAGAGCACAGTAGAGCCCGACAGAGCCCGACAGAGCCCGACAGAGCCCGACAGAGCCCAGTAGAGCCCAGTAGAACCCGACAGAGCCCAGAAGAGCCGACAGAGCCCGACAGAGACCGACAGAGCCCGACAGGGCCCGACAGAGCCCGACAGGGCCCGACAGGGCCCGACAGAGCCCGACAGAGCCCGACAGAACCCGACAGAGCCCGACAGAGCCCAGTAGAGCCTGACAGAGCCCGACAGAGCCCGACAGAGCTCGACAGGGCCCGACAGGGCCCGACAGAGCCCGACAGAGCCCGACAGAGCCCGACAGAGCCCGACAGAGCCCAGTAGAGCCCGACAGAGCCCGACAGAGCCCGACAGGGCCCAGTAGAGCCCGACAGAGCCCGACAGAGCCCGACAGAGCCCGACAGGGCCCGACAGAGCCCGACAGAGCCCGACAGGGCCCAGTAGAGCCTCACAGAGCCCGACAGAGCCCGACAGAGCCCGACAGAGCCCGACAGGGCCCGACAGGGCCCGACAGAGCCCGACAGGGCCCGACAGAGCCCGACAGGGCCCGACAGGGAACAGTAGAGCCCAGTAGAGCCCGACAGAGCCCGACAGAGCCCGACAGAGCCCGACAGGGCCTGACAGAGTCCGACAGGGCCCAGTAGAGCCCGACAGAGCCCGACAGGGCCCGACAGGGCCCGACAGAGCCCGACAGGGCCTGACAGGGCCCGACAGAGCCCGACAGGGCCCGACAGAGCCCGACAGAGCCCGACAGGGCCCAGTAGAGCCCGACAGAGCCCGACAGAGCCCGACAGAGCCCGACAAAGCCCGACAGGGCCCGACAGGGCCCGACAGAGCCCGACAGGGCCCGACAGAGCCCGACAGAGCCCGACAGAGCCGGACAGGGCCCGACAGAGCCCAACAGAGCCCGACAGAGCCCGACAGGGCCCAGTAGAGCCCGACAGAGCCCGACAGTGCCCGACAGAGCCCGACAGAGCCCGACAGAGCCCGACAGGGCCCAGTAGAGCCCGACAGAGCCCGACAGGGCCCGACAGGGACCGACAGGGCCCAGTAGAGCCCGACAGAGCCCAGTAGAGCCCGACAGAGCCCGACAGAGCCCGACAGGGCCCGACAGGGCCCGACAGAGCCCGACAGGGCCCGACAGAGCCCGACAGAGCCCGACAGGGCCCAGTAGAGCCCGACAGAGCCCGACAGAGCCCGACAGAGCCCGACAGGGCCCGACAGAGCCCGACAGGGCCCGACAGAGCCCGACAGAGCCCAGTAGAGCCCGACAGAGCCCGACAGGGCCCGACAGGGAACAGTAGAGCCCAGTAGAGCCCGACAGAGCCCGACAGAGCCCGACAGAGCCCGACAGGGCCCGACAGAGCCCGACAGAACCCGACAGAGCCCGACAGAGCCCGACAGGGCCCAGTAGAGCCCGACAGAGCCCGACAGAGCCCGACAGAACCCGACAGAGCCCGACAGAGCCCAGTAGAGCCCGACAGAGCCCGACAGAGTCCGACAGGGCCCGACAGGGAACAGTAGAGCCCAGTAGAGCCCGACAGAGCCCGACAGAGCCCGACAGAGCCCGACAGGGCCCGACAGAGCCCGACAGGGCCCAGAAGAGCCCGACAGAGCCCGACAGGGCCCGACAGGGCCCGACAGGGCCCAGTAGAGCCCGACAGAGCCCAGTAGAGCCCGACAGAGCGCGACAGAGCCCGACAGGGCCCGACAGAGCCCGACAGAACCCGACAGGGCCCGACAGAGCCCGACAGAGCCCGACAGGGCCCGACAGAGCCCGACAGAGCCCGACAGGGCCCAGTAGAACCCGACAGAGCCCGACAGAGCCCGACAAAGCCCGACAGGGCCCGACAGGGCCCGACAGAGCCCGACAGGGCCCGACAGAGCCCGACAGAGCCGGACAGGGCCCGACAGAGACCAACAGAGCCCGACAGAGCCCGACAGTGCCCAGTAGAGCCCGACAGAGCCCGACAGAGCCCGACAGAGCCCGACAGGGCCCGACAGAGCCCGACAGGGCCCGACAGAGCCCGACAGAGCCCAGTAGAGCTCGACAGAGCCCGACAGAGCCCGACAGGGCCCGACAGGGCCCAGTAGAGCCCGAAAGGGCCCGACAGAGCCCGACAGAGCCCGACAGAGCCCGACAGGGCCCGACAGAGCCCGACAGAGCACAGTAGAGCCCGACAGAGCCCGACAGAGCCCGACAGAGCCCGACAGAGCCCGACAGAGTCCAGTAGAGCCCAGTAGAACCCGACAGAGCCCAGTAGAGCCGACAGAGCCCGACAGAGACCGACAGAGCCCGACAGGGCCCGACAGAGCCCGACAGGGCCCGACAGGGCCCGACAGAGCCCGACAGAGCCCGACAGAACCCGACAGAGCCCGACAGAGCCCAGTAGAGCCTGACAGAGCCCGACAGAGCCCGACAGAGCTCGACAGGGCCCGACAGGGCCCGACAGAGCCCGACAGAGCCCGACAGGGCCCGACAGAGCCCGACAGAGCCCAGTAGAGCCCGACAGAGCCCGACAGAGCCCGACAGAGCCCGACCGGGCCCAGTAGAGCCCGACAGAGCCCGACAGAGCCCGACAGAGCCCGACAGGGCCCGACAGAGCCCGACAGAGCCCGACAGGGCCCAGTAGAGCCTCACAGAGCCCGACAGAGCTCGACAGAGCCCGACAAAGCCCGACAGGGCCCGACAGGGCCCGACAGAGCCCGACAGGGCCCGAAAGAGCCCGACAGTGCCCGATAGAGCCCGACAGGGCCCGACAGGGAACAGTAGAGCCCAGTAGAGCCCGACAGAGCCCGACAGAGCCCGACAGGGCCCGACAGAGCCCGACAGAGCCCGACAGAGCCCGACAGAGCCCGACAGGGCCCGACAGGGCCCGATAGAGCCCGACAGAGCCCGACAGAGCCCAGTAGAGCCCGACAGAGCCCCACAGGGCCCAGTAGAGCCCGACAGAGCCCGACAGAGCCCGACAGGGCCCGACATAGCCCGACAGAGCCCGAAAGAGCCCGACAGAGCCCGACAGGGCCCGACAGAGCCCGACAGAGCCCGACAGAGCCCAGTAGAGCCCGACAGAGCCCGACAGAGCCCGACAGGGCCCGACAGGGCCCGACAGAGCCCGACAGAGCCCGACAGGGCCCGACAGAGCCCGACAGGGCCCGACAGGGAACAGTAGAGCCCAGTAGAGCCCGACAGAGCCCGACAGAGCCCGACAGAGCCCGACAGGGCCCGACAGAGCCCGACAGGGCCCAGTAGAGCCCGACAGAGCCCGACAGAGCCCGACAGAGCCCAGTAGAGCTCGACAGAGCCCGACAGAGCCCGACAGGGCCCGAAAGGGCCCGACAGAGCCCGACAGGGCCCGACAGAGCCCGACAGGGCCCGACAGGGCCCGACAGGGCCCAGTAGAGCCCGACAGAGCCCGACAGAGCCCGACAGAGCCCGACAGGGCCCGACAGACCCCGACAGAACCCGACAGAGCCCGACAGAGCCCAGTAGAGCCCGACAGAGCCCGACAGAGCCCGACAGGGCCCGACAGGGCCCGACAGAGCCCGACAGAGCCCGACAGGGCCCGACAGAGCCCGACAGGGCCCGACAGGGAACAGTAGAGCCCGACAGGGCCCGACAGAGCCCGACAGGGCCCGACAGGGAACAGTAGAGCCCAGTAGAGCCCGACAGAGCCCGACAGGGCCGACAGGGCCCGACAGGGCCCGACAGAGCCCGACAGGGCCCAGTAGAGCCCGACAGAGCCCGACAGGGCCCGACAGAGCCCGACAGGGCCCGACAGGGCCCGACAGAGCCCGACAGAGCCCGACAGGGCCCGACAGAGCCCGACAGGGCCCGACAGGGAACAGTAGAGCCCAGTAGAGCCCGACAGAGCCCGACAGAGCCCGACAGAACCCGACAGGGCCCGACAGAGCCCGACAGGGCCCAGTAGAGCCCGACAGAGCCCGACAGGGCCGACAGGGCCCGACAGGGCCCAGTAGAGCCCGACAGAGCCCAGTAGAGCCCGACAGAGCCCGACAGAGCCCGACAGGGCCCGACAGGGCCCGACAGAGCCCGACAGGGCCCGACAGAGCCCGACAGAGCCCGACAGGGCCCGACAGGGCCCGACAGAGCCCGACAGGGAACAGGAGAGCCCAGTAGAGCCCGACAGAGCCCGACAGAGCCCGACAGAGCCCGACAGAGCCCGACAGGGCCCGACAGAGCCCGACAGGGCCCAGTAGAGCCCGACAGAGCCCGACAGGGCCCGACAGAGCCCGACAGAGCCCGACAGAGCCCGACAGGGCCCAGCAGAGCCCGACAGAGCCCGACAGGGCCCAGCAGAGCCCGTCAGAGCCCAGTAGAGCCCGACAGAGCCCGACAGAGCCCGACAGGGCCCGACAGGGCCCGACAGAGCCCGACAGGGCCCGACAGAGCCCGACAGAGCCCGAGAGGGCCCGACAGTGCCCGACACAGCCCGACAGGGCCCAGTAGAGCCCGACAGAGCCCAACAGAGCCCGACAGAGCCCGACAAAGCCCGACAGGGCCCGACAGGGCCCGACAGAGCCCGACAGGGCCCGACAGAGCCCGACAGAGCCCGACAGAGCCGGACAGGGCCCGACAGAGCCCAACAGAGCCCGACAGAGCCCGACAGCGCCCAGTAGAGCCCGACAGAGCCCGACAGAGCCCGACAGAGCCCGACAGGGCCCGACAGAGCCCGACAGGGCCCGATAGAGCCCGACAGAGCCCAGTAGAGCTCGACAGAGCCCGACAGAGCCCGACAGGGCCCGACAGGGCCCAGTAGAGCCCGACAGGGCCCGACAGAGCCCGACAGAGCCCAGTAGAGCTCGACAGAGCCCGACAGAGCCCGACAGGGCCCGAGAGGGTGCAGTAGAGCCCGACAGAGCCCGACAGAGCCCGACAGGGCCCGACAGGGCCCGACAGAACCCGTCAGAGACCAGTAGAGCCCGACAGAGCCCGACAGAGCCCGACAGAGCCCGACAGGGCCCGACCGATCCCGACAGAGCACAGTAGAGCCCGACAGAGCCCGACAGAGCCCGACAGAGCCCGACAGAGCCCGACAGAGCACAGTAGAGCCCGACAGAGCCCGACAGAGCCCGACAGGGCCCGACAGAGCCCGACAGGGCCCAGTAGAGCCCAGTAGAGCCTGACAGAGCCCGACAGAGCCTGACAGAGCCCGACAGGGCCCGACAGAGCCCGACAGGGCCCGACAGGGCCCGACAGAGCCCGACAGAGCCCGACAGAACCCGACAGAGCCCGACAGAGCCCAGTAGAGCCTGACAGAGCCTGACAGAGCCCGACAGAGCTCGACAGGGCCCGACAGGGCCCGACAGAGCCCGACAGAGCCCGACAGAGCCCGACAGAGCCCGACAGAGCCCAGTAGAGCCCGACAGAGCCCGACAGAGCCCGACAGGGCCCAGTAGAGCCCGACAGAGCCCGACAGAGCCCGACAGAGCCTGACAGGGCCCGACAGAGCCCGACAGAGCCCGACAGGGCCCAGTAGAGCCTCACAGAGCCCGACAGAGCTCGACAGAGCCCGACAAAGCCCGACAGGGCCCGACAGGGCCCGACAGAGCCCGACAGGGCCCGAAAGAGCCCGACAGTGCCCGATAGAGCCCGACAGGGCCCAGTAGAGCCCGACAGAGCCCGACAGAGCCCGACAGAGTCCGACAGAGCCCGACAGAGCCCGACAGAGCCCGACAGAGCCCAGTAGAGCCCGACAGAGCCCGACAGAGCCCAGTAGAGCCCGACAGGGCCCGACAGGGCCCGACCGAGCCCGACAGAGCACAGTAGAGCCCGACAGAGCCCGACAGAGCCCGACAGAGCCCGACAGGGCCCAGTAGAGCTCGACAGAGCCCGACAGAGCCCGACAGGGCCCGACAGAGCCCGACAGAGCCCGACAGGGCCCAGTAGAGCCTCACAGAGCCCGACAGAGCTCGACAGGGCCCGACAGAGCCCGACAGAGCCCAAAAGAGCCCGACAGTGCCCGATAGAGCCCGACAGGGCCCAGTAGAGCCTGACAGAGCCCGACAGAGCCCGACAGAGTCCGACAGGGCCCGACAGAGCCCGACAGGGCCCGACAGAGCCCGACAGAGCCCAGTAGAGCCCGACAGAGCCCGACAGAGCCCGACAGGGCCCGACAGGGCCCGACAGAGCCCGACAGAGCCCGACAGGGCCCGACAGTGCCCAGTAGAGCCCGACAGAGCCCGACAGGGCCCGACAGAGCCCGACAGAGCCCGACAGAGCCCGACAGGGCCCGACAGAGCCCGACAGAGCCCAGTAGAGCCCGACAGAGCCCGACAGAGCCCGACAGATCCCGACAGAGCCCGACAGAGCCCAGTAGAGCCCGACAGAGCCCGACAGAGCCCGAAAGGGCCCGACAGGGCCCGACAGAGCCCGACAGGGCCCGACAGAGCCCGACAGAGCCCGAGAGGGCCCGACAGAGCCCGACAGAGCCCGACAGGGCCCAGTAGAGCCCGACAGAGCCCGACAGAGCCCGACAGAGCCCGACAAAGCCCGACAGGGCCCGACAGGGCCCGACAGAGCCCGACAGGGCCCGACAGAGCCCGACAGAGCCCGACAGAGCCGGACAGGGCCCGACAGAGCCCAACAGAGAACGACAGAGCCCGACAGGGCCCAGTAGAGCCCGACAGAGCCCGACAGAGCCCGACAGAGCCCGACAGGGCCCGACAGAGCCCGACAGGGCCCGACAGAGCCCGACAGAGCCCAGTAGAGCTCGACAGAGCCCGACAGAGCCCGACAGGGCCCGACAGGGCCCAGTAGAGCCCGACAGGGCCCGACAGAGCCCGACAGAGCCCAGTAGAGCTCGACAGAGCCCGACAGAGCCCGACAGGGCCCGACAGGGTGCAGTAGAGCCCGACAGAGCCCGACAGAGCCCGACAGGGCCCGACAGGGCCCGACAGAACCCGTCAGAGCCCGACAGAGCCCGACAGGGCCCGACCGAGCCCGACAGAGCACAGTAGAGCCCGACAGAGCCCGACAGAGCCCGACAGAGCCCGACAGAGCCCGACAGAGCACAGTAGAGCCCGACAGGGCCCGACAGAGCCCGACAGGGCCCAGTAGAGCCCAGTAGAGCCTGACAGAGCCCGACAGAGCCCGACAGAGCCCGACAGGGCCCGACAGAGCCCGACAGGGCCCGACAGGGCCCGACAGAGCCCGACAGAGCCCGACAGAACCCGACAGAGCCCGACAGAGCCCAGTAGAGCCTGACAGAGCCCGACAGAGCCCGACAGGGCCCGACAGGGCCCGACAGGGCCCGACAGGGCCCGACAGAGCCCGACAGAGCCCGACAGAGCCCGACAGGGCCCGACAGAGCCCAGTAGAGCGCGACAGAGCCCGACAGAGCCCGACAGGGCCCAGTAGAGCCCGACAGAGCCCGACAGAGCCCGACAGAGCCCGACAGGGCCCGACAGAACCCGACAGAGCCCGACAGGGCCCAGTAGAGCCTCACAGAGCCCGACAGAGCTCGACAGAGCCCGACAGAGCCCGACAGGGCCCGAAAGAGCCCGACAGTGCCCGATAGAGCCCGACAGGGCCCAGTAGAGCCTGACAGAGCCCGACAGAGCCCGACAGAGTCCGACAGGGCCCGACAGAGCCCGACAGGGCCCGACAGAGCCCGACAGAGCCCAGTAGAGCCCGACAGAGCCCGACAGAGCCCGACTGGGCCCGACAGGGCCCGACAGAGCCCGACAGGGCCCGACAGAGCCCGACAGTGCCCAGTAGAGCCCGACAGAGCCCGATAGGGCCCGACAGAGCCCGACAGAGCCCGACAGAGCCCGACAGGGCCCGACAGGGCCCGACAGAGCCCGACAGAGCCCAGTAGAGCCCGCCAGAGCCCGACAGAGGCCGACAGGGCCCGACAGGGAACAGTAGAGCCCAGTAGAGCCCGACAGAGCCCGACAGAGCCCGACAGAGCCCAGTAGAGCCCGCCAGAGCCCGACAGAGGCCGACAGGGTCCGACAGGGAACAGTAGAGCCCAGTAGAGCCCGACAGAGCCCGACAGAGCCCGACAGGGCCCGACAGAGCCCGACAGAACCCGACAGAGCCCGACAGAGCCCGACAGGGCCCGACACGGCCCGACAGAGCCCGACAGAGCCCGACAGAACCCGACAGATCCCGACAGAGCCCAGTAGAGCCCGACAGAGCCCGACAGAGCCCGACAGGGCCCGACAGAGCCCGACAGGGCCCGACAGGGAACAGTAGAGCCCAGTAGAGCCCGACAGAGCCCGACAGAGCCCGACAGAGCCCGACAGAGCCCGACAGGGCCCGACAGAGCCCGACAGGGCCCAGTAGAGCCCGACAGAGCCCGACAGGGCCCGACAGGGCCCGACAGGGCCCAGCAGAGCCCGACAGAGCCCAGTAGAGCCCGACAGAGCCCGACAGAGCCCGACAGGGCCCGACAGGGCCCGACAGAGCCCGACAGGGCCCGACAGAGCCCGACAGAGCCCGAGAGGACCCGACAGAGCCCGACAGAGCCCGACAGGGCCCAGTAGAGCCCGACAGGGCCCGACAGAGCCCGACAGAGCCCGACAGAGCCCGACAGAGACCAGTAGAGCCCGACAGAGCCCGACAGAGCCCGACAGGGCCCGACAGAGCCCGACAGAGCCCAGTAGAGCTCGACAGAGCCCGACAGAGCCCGACAGGGCCCGACAGGGCCCAGTAGAGCCCGACAGAGCCCGACAGAGCCCGACAGGGCCCGACAGGGCCCGACAGAGCCCGACAGAGCCCGACAGTGCCCGACAGAGCCCGACAGAGCCCAGTAGAGCCCGAGAGAGCCCGACAGAGCCCGACAGAGCCCGACAGGGCCCGACAGGGCCCGACAGAGCCCGACAGTGCCCAGTTTAGCCCAGTAGAGCCCGACAGAGCCCGACAGAGCCCGACAGAGCCCAGTAGAGCCCGACAGAGCCCGACAGGGCCCGACAGAGCCCGACAGAGCCCGACAGGGCCCGACAGAGCCCGACAGAGACCAGTAGAGCCCGACAGAGCCCGACAGAGCCCGACAGGGCCCAGTAGAGCCCGACAGAGCCCGACAGAGCCCGACAGAGCCCGACAGGGCCCGACAGAGCCCGACAGGGCCCGACAGAGCCCGACAGAGCCCGACAGGGCCCAGTAGAGCCCAACAGAGCCCGACAGAGCCCGACAGAGCCCAGTAGAGCCCGACAGAGCCCGACAGAGCCCGAAAGAGCCCGACAGAGCCCGACAGGGCCCGACAGATCCTGACAGAGCTCGACAGGGCCCGACAGAGCCCGACAGAGCCCAACAGAGCCCGACAGAGCCCAGTAGAGCCCGCCAGAGCCCGACAGAGGCCGACAGGGCCCGACAGGGCCCGACAGGGCCCTTCAGAGGCCGACAGGGCCCGACAGAGCCCGACAGGGCCCGACAGGGAACAGTAGAGCCCAGTAGAGCCCGACAGAGCCCGACAGAGCCCGACAGGGCCCGACAGAGCCCGACAGGGCCCAGTAGAGCCTGACAGAGCCCGACAGGGCCCGACAGGGCCCGACAGGGCCCAGTAGAGCCCGACAGAGCCCGACAGGGCCCGACAGAGCCCGACAGAACCCAGTAGAGCCCGACAGGGCCCGACAGAGCCCGACAGAGCCCGACAGGGCCCAGTAGAGCCCGACAGAGCCCGACAGAGCCCGACAGAGCCCGACAGGGTCCGACAGGGAACAGTAGAGCCCAGTAGAGCCCGACAGAACCCGACAGAGCCCGACAGAGCCCGACAGGGCCCGACACGGCCCGACAGAGCCCGACAGAGCCCGACAGAACCCGACAGATCCCGACAGAGCCCAGTAGAGCCCGACAGAGCCCGACAGAGCCCGACAGGGCCCGACAGGGAACAGTAGAGCCCAGTAGAGCCCGACAGAGCCCGACAGAGCCCGACAGAGCCCGACAGAGCCCGACAGGGCCCGACAGAGCCCGACAGGGCCCAGTAGAGCCCGACAGAGCCCGACAGGGCCCGACAGGGCCCGACAGGGCCCAGCAGAGCCCGACAGAGCCCAGTAGAGCCCGACAGAGCCCGACAGAGCCCGACAGGGCCCGACAGGGCCCGACAGAGCCCGACAGGGCCAGACAGAGCCCGACAGAGCCCGAGAGGGCCCGACAGAGCCCGACACAGCCCGACAGGGCCCAGTAGAGTCCGACAGACCCCGACAGAGCCCGACAGAGCCCGACAAAGCCCGACAGGGCCCGACAGGGCCCGACAGAGCCCGACAGAGCCCGACAGAGCCGGACAGGGCCCGACAGAGCCCGACAGAGCCCGACAGAGCCCGACAGGGCCCGACAGAGCCCGACAGGGCCCTACAGAGCCCGACAGAGCCCGACAGGGCCCGACAGGGCCCGACAGGGCCCGACAGAGCCCGACAGAGCCTGACAGAGCCCGACAGAGCCTAGTAGAGCCCGACAGAGCCCGACAGAGCCCGACAGATCCCGACAGGGCTCGACAGGGCCCGACAGGGCCCGGACAGAGCCCGACAGGGCCCAGTTTAGTCCAGTAGAGCCCGACAGAGCCCGACAGGGCCCGACAGAGCCCGACAGAGCCCGACAGAGCCCGACAGAGCCCGACAGGGCCCGACAGGGAACAGTAGAGCCCGACAGAGCCCGACAGAGCCCGACAGAGCCCGACAAAGCTCGACAGGGCCCGACAGGGCCCAGTAGAGCCCGACAGGGCCCGACAGAGCCCGACAGAGCCCGACAGAGCCCGACAGGGCCCGACAGAGCCCGACAGAGCCCAGTAGAGCCCGACAGAGCCCGACAGAGCCCGACAGAGCCCGACAGGGCCCGACAGAGCCCGACAGGGCCCGACAGAGCCCGACAGAGCCCAGTAGAGCTCGACAGAGCCCGACAGAGCCCGACAGGGCCCGACAGGGCCCAGTAGAGCCCGACAGAGCCCGACAGAGCCCGACAGGGCCCGACAGGGCCCGACAGAGCCCGACAGAGCCCGACAGGGCCCGACAGACCCCAATAGAGCCCGACAGAGCCCAGTAGAGCCCGACAGAGCCCGACAGAGCCCGACAGAGCCCGACAGGGCCCGACAGGGCCCGACCAGGGCCCAGTAGAGCCCGACAGGGCCCGACAGAGCCCGACAGGGCCCGACAGGGCCCGACAGGGCCCGACAGGGCCCAGTAGAGCCCGACAGGGCCCGACAGAGCCCGACAGGGCCCGACAGAGCCCGACAGAGCCCAGTAGAGCCCGACAGAGCCCCCACAGAGCCGACAGAGCCCGACAGGGCCCGACAGGGCCCGACAGGGCCCAGTAGAGCCCGACAGGGCCCGACAGAGCCCGACAGGGCCCGACAGAGCCCGACAGAGCCCAGTAGAGCCCGACAGAGCCCCACAGAGCCCGACAGAGCCCGACAGGGCCCGACAGGGCCCGACAGGGCCCAGTAGAGCCCGACAGGGCCCGACAGAGCCCGACAGGGCCCGACAGAGCCCGACAGAGCCCAGTAGAGCCCGACAGAGCCCGACAGAGCCCGACAGAGCCCGACAGAGCCCGACAGGGCCCGACAGAGCCCGACAGAGCCCGCAAGGGCCCGACAGGGCCCAACAGAGCCCGACAGAGCCCAGTAGAGCCCGACAGAGCCGACAGAGCCCGACAGAGCCCGACAGAGCCTAGTAGAGCCCGACAGAGCCCGACAGAGCCCGACAGGGCCCGACAGGGCCCGACAGGGCCCAGTAGAGCCCGACAGAGCCCGACAGGGCCCGACAGGGCCCGACAGGGCCCAGTAGAGCCCGACAGAGCCCGACAGAGCCCGACAGAGCCCGACAGGGCCCGACAGGGCCAAGTAGAGCCCGACAGAGCCCGACAGAGCCCGACAGAGCCCGACAGGGCCCAGTTTAGCCCAGTAGAGCCCGACAGAGCCCGACAGAGCCCGACAGGGCCCGACAGAGCACGACAGAGCCCGACAGAGCCCGACAGAACCCGACAGAGCCCGACAGGGCCCGACAGGGCCCGACAGAGCCCGACAGAGCCCGACAGGGCCCAGTAGAGCCCGACAGAGCCCGACAGAGCCCGACAGAGCCCGACAGGGTCCGACAGGGAACAGTAGAGCCCAGTAGAGCCCGACAGAGCCCGACAGAGCCCGACAGAGCCCGACAGGGCCCGACAGAGCCCGACAGAACCCGACAGAGCCCGACAGAGCCCGACAGGGCCCGACACGGCCCGACAGAGCCCGACAGAGCCCGAACAGAACCCGACAGATCCCGACAGAGCCCAGTAGAGCCGACAGAGCCCGACAGAGCCCGACAGGGCCCGACAGGGAACAGTAGAGCCCAGTAGAGCCCGACAGAGCCCGACAGAGCCCGACAGAGCCCGACAGGCCCGACAGAGCCCGACAGGGCCCAGTAGAGCCCGACAGAGCCCGACAGGGCCCGACAGGGCCCGACAGGGCCCAGCAGAGCCCGACAGAGCCCAGTAGAGCCCGACAGGGCCCGACAGAGCCCGACAGGGCCCAGTAGAGCCCGACAGAGCCCGACAGAGCCCGACAGGGCCCGACAGGGCCCGACAGAGCCCGACAGGGCCAGACAGAGCCCGACAGAGCCCGAGAGGGCCCGACAGAGCCCGACACAGCCCGACAGGGCCCAGTAGAGTCCCGACAGACCCCGACAGAGCCCGACAGAGCCCGACAAAGCCCGACAGGGCCCGACAGGGCCCGACAGAGCCCGACAGAGCCCGACAGAGCCGGACAGGGCCCGACAGAGCCCGACAGAGCCCGACAGAGCCCGACAGGGCCCAGTAGAGCCCGACAGAGCCCGACAGAGCCCGACAGAGCCCGACAGGGCCCGACAGGGCCCGACAGAGCCCGACAGAGCCTGACAGAGCCCGACAGAGCCTAGTAGAGCCCGACAGAGCCCGACAGAGCCCGACAGATCCCGACAGGCTCGACAGGGCCCGACAGGGCCCGACAGAGCCCGACAGGGCCCAGTTTAGCCCAGTAGAGCCCGACAGAGCCCGACAGGGCCCGACAGAGCCCGACAGAGCCCGACAGAGCCCGACAGGGCCCGACAGGGAACAGTAGAGCCCGACAGAGCCCGACAGAGCCCGACAGAGCCCGACAAAGCTCGACAGGGCCCGACAGGGCCCAGTAGAGCCCGACAGGGCCCGACAGAGCCCGACAGAGCCCGACAGGAGCCCGACAGGGCCCGACAGAGCCCGACAGAGCCCAGTAGAGCCCGACAGAGCCCGACAGAGCCCGACAGAGCCCGACAGGGCCCGACAGAGCCCGACAGGGCCCGACAGAGCCCGACAGAGCCAGTAGAGCTCGACAGAGCCCGACAGAGCCCGACAGGGCCCGACAGGGCCCAGTAGAGCCCGACAGAGCCCGACAGAGCCCGACAGGGCCCGACAGGGCCCGGACAGAGCCCGACAGAGCCCGACAGGGCCCGACAGACCCAATAGAGCCCGACAGAGCCCAGTAGAGCCCGACAGAGCCGACAGAGCCCGACAGAGCCCGACAGGGCCTGACAGGGCTCGACAGAGCCCAGTAGAGCCCGACAGAGCCCCACAGAGCCCGACAGAGCCCGACAGGGCCCGACAGGGCCCGACAGGGCCCAGTAGAGCCCGACAGGGCCCGACAGAGCCCGACAGGGCCCGACAGAGCCCGACAGAGCCCAGTAGAGCCCGACAGAGCCCGACAGAGCCCGACAGAGCCCCGACAGGGCCCAGTAAGAGCCCGACAGAGTCCGACAGAGCCCGACAGAGCCGACAGGGCCCGACAGAGCCCGACAGAGCCCGCAAGGGCCCGACAGGGCCCAACAGAGCCCGACAGAGCCCAGTAGAGCCCGACAGAGCCCGACAGGGCCCGACAGAGCCCGACAGAGCCCGAAAGAGCCCGACAGAGCCCGATAGGGCCCGACAGAACCCGACAGAGCCCGACAGGGCCCGACAGAGCCCGACAGAGCCCGACAGAGCCCAGTAGAGCCCGACAGAGCCCGACAGAGCCCGACAGGGCCCGACAGGGCCCGACAGAGCCCGACAGAGCCCGACAGGGCCCGACAGAGCCCGACAGGGCCCGACAGGGAACAGTAGAGCCCAGTAGAGCCCGACAGAGCCCGACAGAGCCCGACAGGGCCCGACAGAGCCCGACAGAGCCCGACAGAGCCCGACAGGGCCCGACAGAGCCCGACAGAGCCCGACAGAACCCGACAGAGCCCGACAGGGTCCGACAGGGAACAGTAGAGCCCAGTAGAGCCCGACAGAGCCCGACAGAGCCCGACAGAGCCCGACAGGGCCCGACAGACCCCGACAGAACCCGACAGAGCCCGACAGAGCCCGACAGGGCCCGACACGGCCCGACAGAGCCCGACAGAGCCCGACAGAACCCGACAGATCCCGACAGAGCCCAGTAGAGCCCGACAGAGCCCGACAGGGCCGACAGGGCCCGACAGGGCCCAGTAGAGCCCGACAGAGCCCAGTAGAGCCCGACAGAGCCCGACAGAGCCCGACAGGGCCCGACAGGGCCCGACAGAGCCCGACAGGGCCCGACAGAGCCCGACAGAGCCCGACAGGGCCCGACAGAGCCCGACAGAGCCCGACAGGGCCCAGTAGAGCCCGACAGAGCCCGACAGAGCCCGACAAAGCCCGACAGGGCCCGACAGGGCCCGACAGAGCCCGACAGGGCCCGACAGACCCCAACAGAGCCCGACAGAGCCCGACAGGGCCCAGTAGAGCCCGACAGAGCCCGACAGAGCCCGACAGAGCCCGACAGGGCCCGACAGAGCCCGACAGGGCCCGACAGAGCCCGACAGAGCCCAGTAGAGCTCGACAGAGCCCGACAGAGCCCGACAGGGCCCGACAGGGCCCAGTAGAGCCCGACAGGGCCCGACAGAGCCCGACAGAGCCCAGTAGAGCTCGACAGAGCCCGACAGAGCCCGACAGGGCCCGACAGGGCGCAGTAGAGCCCGACAGAGCCCGACAGAGCCCGACAGGGCCCGAGAGGGCCCGACAGAGCCCAGTAGAGCCCGACAGAGCCCGACAGGGCCCGACAGAGCCCGACAGAGCCTGACAGGGCCCGACAGAGCCCGACAGAGCCCAGTAGAGCCCGACAGAGCCCGACAGAGCCCGACAGAGCCCGAGAGGGCCCGACAGGGCCCGACAGGGCCCAGTAGAGCCCGACAGAGCCCGACAGAGCCCGACAGAGCCCGACAGGGCCCGACAGAGCCCGACAGAGCCCGCAAGGGCCCGACAGGGCCCGACAGAGCCTGACAGAGCCCAGTAGAGCCCGACAGAGCCCGACAGAGCCCGACAGGGCCCGACAGGGCCCGACAGAGCCCGACAGAGCCCGACAGGGCCCGACAGAGCCCGACAGGGCCCGACAGGGAACAGTAGAGCCCAGTAGAGCCCGACAGAGCCCGACAGAGCCCGACAGGGCCCGACAGAGCCCGACAGAGCCCGACAGAGCCCGACAGGGCCCGACAGAGCCCGACAGAGCCCGACAGAACCCGACAGAGCCCGACAGGGTCCGACAGGGAACAGTAGAGCCCAGTAGAGCCCGACAGAGCCCGACAGAGCCCGACAGAGCCCGACAGGGCCCGACAGACCCCGACAGAACCCGACAGAGCCCGACAGAGCCCGACAGGGCCCGACACGGCCCGACAGAGCCCGACAGAGCCCGACAGAACCCGACAGATCCCGACAGAGCCCAGTAGAGCCCGACAGAGCCCGACAGGGCCGACAGGGCCCGACAGGGCCCAGTAGAGCCCGACAGAGCCCAGTAGAGCCCGACAGAGCCCGACAGAGCCCGACAGGGCCCGACAGGGCCCGACAGAGCCCGACAGGGCCCGACAGAGCCCGACAGAGCCCGACAGGGCCCGACAGAGCCCGACAGAGCCCGACAGGGCCCAGTAGAGCCCGACAGAGCCCGACAGAGCCCGACAAAGCCCGACAGGGCCCGACAGGGCCCGACAGAGCCCGACAGGGCCCGACAGACCCCAACAGAGCCCGACAGAGCCCGACAGGGCCCAGTAGAGCCCGACAGAGCCCGACAGAGCCCGACAGAGCCCGACAGGGCCCGACAGAGCCCGACAGGGCCCGACAGAGCCCGACAGAGCCCAGTAGAGCTCGACAGAGCCCGACAGAGCCCGACAGGGCCCGACAGGGCCCAGTAGAGCCCGACAGGGCCCGACAGAGCCCGACAGAGCCCAGTAGAGCTCGACAGAGCCCGACAGAGCCCGACAGGGCCCGACAGGGCGCAGTAGAGCCCGACAGAGCCCGACAGAGCCCGACAGGGCCCGAGAGGGCCCGACAGAGCCCAGTAGAGCCCGACAGAGCCCGACAGGGCCCGACAGAGCCCGACAGAGCCTGACAGGGCCCGACAGAGCCCGACAGAGCCCAGTAGAGCCCGACAGAGCCCGACAGAGCCCGACAGAGCCCGAGAGGGCCCGACAGGGCCCGACAGGGCCCAGTAGAGCCCGACAGAGCCCGACAGAGCCCGACAGAGCCCGACAGGGCCCGACAGAGCCCGACAGAGCCCGCAAGGGCCCGACAGGGCCCGACAGAGCCTGACAGAGCCCAGTAGAGCCCGACAGAGCCCGACAGAGCCCGACAGAGCCCAGTAGAGCCCGACAGAGCCCGACAGAGCCCGACAGGGCCCGACAGGGCCCGACAGGGCCCAGTAAAGCCCGACAGAGCCCGACAGGGCCCGACAGGGCCCAGTAGAGCCCGACAGAGCCCGACAGAGCCCGACAGAGCCCGACAGGGCCCAGTTTAGCCCAGTAGAGCCCGACAGAGCCCGACAGAGCCCGACAGGTCCCAGTAGAGCCCGACAGAGCCCGACAGAGCCCGACAGAGCCCGACAGGGCCCAAACAGAGCCCGACAGAGCCCGACAGGGCCCGACAGATCCCGACAGAGCCCAGTAGAGCTCGACAGAGCCCGACAGAGCCCGACAGGGCCCGACAGGGCCCGACAGAGCCCGACAGAGACCGACAGAGCCCGACAGGGCCCGACAGAGCCCGACAGAGACCGACAGAACGCGACAGAGCCCGACAGGGCCCGACAGGGCCCGACAGAGCCCGACAGAGCCCGACAGAGCCCGACAGGGCCCAGTAGAGCCCGACAGAGCCCGACAGAGCCCGACAGAGCCCGACAGGGCCAGACAGGGAACAGTAGAGCCCAGTAGAGCCCGACAGAGCCCGACAGAGCCCGACAGAGCCCGACAGGGCCCGACAGAGCCCGACAGAACCCGACAGAGCCCGACAGAGCCCAACAGGGCCCGACACGGCCCGACAGAGCCCGACAGAGCCCGACAGAACCCGACAGAGCCCGACAGAGCCCAGTAGAGCCCGACAGAGCCCGACAGAGCCCGACAGGGCCCGACAGGGCCCGACAGAGCCCGACAGGGCCCGACAGAGCCCGACAGGGCCCGACAGGGAACAGTAGAGCCCAGTAGAGCCCGACAGAGCCCGACAGAGCCCGACAGAGCCCGACAGGGCCTGACAGAGCCCGACAGGGCCCAGTAGAGCCCGACAGAGCCCGACAGGGCCCGACAGGGCCTGACAGGGCCCAGTAGAGCCCGACAGAGCCCGACAGAGCCCGACAGGGCCTGACAGGGCCCGACAGAGCCCGACAGGGCCCGACAGAGCCCGACAGAGCCCGACAGGGCCCGACAGAGCCCGACAGAGCCCGACAGGGCCCAGTAGAGCCCGACAGAGCCCGACAGAGCCCGACAGAGCCCGACAAAGCCCGACAGGGCCCGACAGGGCCCGACAGAGCCCGACAGGGCCCGACAGAGCCCGACAGAGCCCGACAGAGCCGGACAGGGCCCGACAGAGCCCAACAGAGCACGACAGAGCCCGACAGGGCCCAGTAGAGCCCGACAGAGCCCGACAGTGCCCGACAGAGCCCGACAGAGCCCGACAGAGCCCGACAGGGCCCAGTAGAGCCCGACAGAGCCCGACAGGGCCCGACAGGGACCGACAGGGCCCAGTAGAGCCCGACAGAGCCCAGTAGAGCCCGACAGAGCCCGACAGAGCCCGACAGGGCCCGACAGGGCCCGACAGAGCCCGACAGGGCCCGACAGAGCCCGACAGAGCCCGACAGGGCCCGACAGAGCCCGACAGAGCCCGACAGGGCCCAGTAGAGCCCGACAGAGCCCGACAGAGCCCGACAGAGCCCGACAGGGCCCGACAGAGCCCCACAGGGCCCGACAGAGCCCGACAGAGCCCAGTAGAGCCCGACAGAGCCCGACAGGGCCCGACAGGGAACAGTAGAGCCCAGTAGAGCCCGACAGAGCCCGACAGAGCCCGACAGAGCCCGACAGGGCCCGACAGAGCCCGACAGAACCCGACAGAGCCCGACAGAGCCCGACAGGGCCCGACACGGCCCGACAGAGCCCGACAGAGCCCGACAGGGCCCGACAGAGCCCGACAGAGCCCGACAGGGCCCAGTAGAGCCCGACAGAGCCCGACAGAGCCCGACAAAGCCCGACAGGGCCCGACAGGGCCCGACAGAGCCCGACAGGGCCCGACAGAGCCCGACAGAGCCGGACAGGGCCCGACAGAGCCCAACAGAGCCCGACAGAGCCCGACAGTGCCCAGTAGAGCCCGACAGAGCCCGACAGAGCCCGACAGAGCCCGACAGGGCCCGACAGAGCCCGACAGGGCCCGACAGAGCCCGACAGAGCCCAGTAGAGCTCGACAGAGCCCGACAGAGCCCGACAGGGCCCGACAGGGCCCAGTAGAGCCCGACAGGGCCCGACAGAGCCCGACAGAGCCCGACAGAGCCCGACAGGGCCCGACAGGGCCCGACAGAACCCGTCAGAGACCAGTAGAGCCCGACAGAGCCCGACAGAGCCCGACAGAGCCCGACAGAGCCCGACAGGGCCCGACCGACCCCGACAGAGCACAGTAGAGCCCGACAGAGCCCGACAGAGCCCGACAGAGCCCGACAGAGCCCAGTAGAGCCCAGTAGAACCCGACAGAGCCCAGAAGAGCCGACAGAGCCCGACAGAGACCGACAGAGCCCGACAGGGCCCGACAGAGCCCGACAGGGCCCGACAGGGCCCGACAGAGCCCGACAGAGCCCGACAGAACCCGACAGAGCCCGACAGAGCCCAGTAGAGCCTGA
Source organism: Caloenas nicobarica (assembly GCF_036013445.1). NCBI lineage: Eukaryota > Metazoa > Chordata > Aves > Columbiformes > Columbidae > Caloenas > Caloenas nicobarica. The sequence continues at coordinate 101,112 of NW_027017014.1, forward strand.
CAGAGCCCGACAGAGCCCGACAGAGCTCGACAGGGCCCGACAGGGCCCGACAGAGCCCGACAGAGCCCGACAGGGCCCGACAGAGCCCGACAGAGCCCGACAGAGCCCAGTAGAGCCCGACAGAGCCCGACAGAGCCCGACAGGGCCCAGTAGAGCCCGACAGAGCCCGACAGAGCCCGACAGAGCCCGACAGGGCCCGACAGAGCCCGACAGAGCCCGACAGGGCCCAGTAGAGCCTCACAGAGCCCGACAGAGCCCGACAGAGCCCGACAGGGCCCGACAGGGCCCGACAGAGCCCGACAGGGCCCGACAGGGAACAGTAGAGCCCAGTAGAGCCCGACAGAGCCCGACAGAGCCCGACAGAGCCCGACAGGGCCTGACAGAGTCCGACAGGGCCCAGTAGAGCCCGACAGAGCCCGACAGAGCCCGACAGAGCCCGACAGAGCCCGACAGAGCCCAGTAGAGCCCGACAGAAACCAGTAGAGCCCGACAGAGCCCGACAGAGCCCGACAGGGCCTGACAGGGCCCGACAGAGCCCGACAGGGCCCGACAGAGCCCGACAGAGCCCGACAGGGCCCGACAGAGCCCGACAGAGCCCGACAGGGCCCAGTAGAGCCCGACAGAGCCCGACAGAGCCCGACAGAGCCCGACAAAGCCCGACAGGGCCCGACAGGGCCCGACAGAGCCCGACAGGGCCCGACAGAGCCCGACAGAGCCCGACAGAGCCGGACAGGGCCCGACAGAGCCCAACAGAGCCCGACAGAGCCCGACAGGGCCCAGTAGAGCCCGACAGAGCCCGACAGTGCCCGACAGAGCCCGACAGAGCCCGACAGAGCCCGACAGGGCCCAGTAGAGCCCGACAGAGCCCGACAGGGCCCGACAGGGACCGACAGGGCCCAGTAGAGCCCGACAGAGCCCAGTAGAGCCCGACAGAGCCCGACAGAGCCCGACAGGGCCCGACAGGGCCCGACAGAGCCCGACAGGGCCCGATAGAGCCCGACAGAGCCCGACAGGGCCCAGTAGAGCCCGACAGAGCCCGACAGAGCCCGACAGAGCCCGACAGGGCCCGACAGAGCCCGACAGGGCCCGACAGAGCCCGACAGAGCCCAGTAGAGCCCGACAGAGCCCGACAGGGCCCGACAGGGAACAGTAGAGCCCAGTAGAGCCCGACAGAGCCCGACAGAGCCCGACAGAGCCCGACAGGGCCCGACAGAGCCCGACAGAACCCGACAGAGCCCGACAGAGCCCGACAGGGCCCGACACGGCCCGACAGAGCCCGACAGAGCCCGACAGAACCCGACAGAGCCCGACAGAGCCCAGTAGAGCCCGACAGAGCCCGACAGAGCCCGACAGGGCCCGACAGGGAACAGTAGAGCCCAGTAGAGCCCGACAGAGCCCGACAGAGCCCGACAGAGCCCGACAGGGCCTGACAGAGCCCGACAGGGCCCAGAAGAGCCCGACAGAGCCCGACAGGGCCCGACAGGGCCCGACAGGGCCCAGTAGAGCCCGACAGAGCCCAGTAGAGCCCGACGGAGCGCGACAGAGCCCGACAGGGCCCGACAGGGCCCGACAGAACCCGACAGGGCCCGACAGAGCCCGACAGAGCCCGACAGGGCCCGACAGAGCCCGACAGAGCCCGACAGGGCCCAGTAGAGCCCGACAGAGCCCGACAGAGCCCGACAAAGCCCGACAGGGCCCGACAGGGCCCGACAGAGCCCGACAGGGCCCGACAGAGCCCGACAGAGCCGGACAGGGCCCGACAGAGACCAACAGAGCCCGACAGAGCCCGACAGTGCCCAGTAGAGCCCGACAGAGCCCGACAGAGCCCGACAGAGCCCGACAGGGCCCGACAGAGCCCGACAGGGCCCGACAGAGCCCGACAGAGCCCAGTAGAGCTCGACAGAGCCCGACAGAGCCCGACAGGGCCCGACAGGGCCCAGTAGAGCCCGACAGGGCCCGACAGAGCCCGACAGAGCCCGACAGAGCCCGACAGGGCCCGACAGACCCCGACAGAACCCGACAGAGCCCGACAGAGCCCGACAGGGCCCGACACGGCCCGACAGAGCCCGACAGAGCCCGACAGAACCCGACAGATCCCGACAGAGCCCAGTAGAGCCCGACAGAGCCCGACAGGGCCGACAGGGCCCGACAGGGCCCAGTAGAGCCCGACAGAGCCCAGTAGAGCCCGACAGAGCCCGACAGAGCCCGACAGGGCCCGACAGGGCCCGACAGAGACCAACAGGGCCCGACAGAGCCCGACAGAGCCCGACAGGGCCCGACAGAGCCCGACAGAGCCCGACAGGGCCCAGTAGAGCCCGACAGAGCCCGACAGAGCCCGACAAAGCCCGACAGGGCCCGACAGGGCCCGACAGAGCCCGACAGGGCCCGACAGACCCCAACAGAGCCCGACAGAGCCCGACAGGGCCCAGTAGAGCCCGACAGAGCCCGACAGAGCCCGACAGAGCCCGACAGGGCCCGACAGAGCCCGACAGGGCCCGACAGAGCCCGACAGAGCCCAGTAGAGCTCGACAGAGCCCGACAGAGCCCGACAGGGCCCGACAGGGCCCAGTAGAGCCCGACAGGGCCCGACAGAGCCCGACAGAGCCCAGTAGAGCTCGACAGAGCCCGACAGAGCCCGACAGGGCCCGACAGGGCGCAGTAGAGCCCGACAGAGCCCGACAGAGCCCGACAGGGCCCGAGAGGGCCCGACAGAGCCCAGTAGAGCCCGACAGAGCCCGACAGGGCCCGACAGAGCCCGACAGAGCCTGACAGGGCCCGACAGAGCCCGACAGAGCCCAGTAGAGCCCGACAGAGCCCGACAGAGCCCGACAGAGCCCGAGAGGGCCCGACAGGGCCCGACAGGGCCCAGTAGAGCCCGACAGAGCCCGACAGAGCCCGACAGAGCCCGACAGGGCCCGACAGAGCCCGACAGAGCCCGCAAGGGCCCGACAGGGCCCGACAGAGCCCGACAGAGCCCAGTAGAGCCCGACAGAGCCCGACAGAGCCCGACAGGGCCCGACAGGGCCCGACAGGGCCCAGTAAAGCCCGACAGAGCCCGACAGGGCCCGACAGGGCCCAGTAGAGCCCGACAGAGCCCGACAGAGCCCGACAGAGCCCGACAGGGCCCAGTTTAGCCCAGTAGAGCCCGACAGAGCCCGACAGAGCCCGACAGGTCCCAGTAGAGCCCGACAGAGCCCGACAGAGCCCGACAGAGCCCGACAGGGCCCAAACAGAGCCCGACAGAGCCCGACAGGGCCCGACAGATCCCGACAGAGCCCAGTAGAGCTCGACAGAGCCCGACAGAGCCCGACAGGGCCCGAAAGGGCCCGACAGGGCCCGACAGGGCCCAGTAGAGCCCAACAGAGCCCGACAGGGCCCGACAGAGCCCGACAGAGCCCGACAGAGCCCGACAGGGCCCGACAGAGCCCGACAGAGACCGACAGAACGCGACAGAGCCCGACAGGGCCCGACAGGGCCCGACAGAGCCCGACAGAGCCCGACAGAGCCCGACAGGGCCCAGTAGAGCCCGACAGAGCCCGACAGAGCCCGACAGAGCCCGACAGGGCCAGACAGGGAACAGTAGAGCCCAGTAGAGCCCGACAGAGCCCGACAGAGCCCGACAGAGCCCGACAGGGCCCGACAGAGCCCGACAGAACCCGACAGAGCCCGACAGAGCCCAACAGGGCCCGACACGGCCCGACAGAGCCCGACAGAGCCCGACAGAACCCGACAGAGCCCGACAGAGCCCAGTAGAGCCCGACAGAGCCCGACAGAGCCCGACAGGGCCCGACAGGGCCCGACAGAGCCCGACAGGGCCCGACAGAGCCCGACAGGGCCCGACAGGGAACAGTAGAGCCCAGTAGAGCCCGACAGAGCCCGACAGAGCCCGACAGAGCCCGACAGGGCCTGACAGAGCCCGACAGGGCCCAGTAGAGCCCGACAGAGCCCGACAGGGCCCGACAGGGCCTGACAGGGCCCAGTAGAGCCCGACAGAAACCAGTAGAGCCCGACAGAGCCCGACAGAGCCCGACAGGGCCTGACAGGGCCCGACAGAGCCCGACAGGGCCCGACAGAGCCCGACAGAGCCCGACAGGGCCCGACAGAGCCCGACAGAGCCCGACAGGGCCCAGTAGAGCCCGACAGAGCCCGACAGAGCCCGACAAAGCCCGACAGGGCCCGACAGGGCCCGACAGAGCCCGACAGGGCCCGATAGAGCCCGACAGAGCCCGACAGAGCCGGACAGGGCCCGACAGAGCCCAACAGAGCACGACAGAGCCCGACAGGGCCCAGTAGAGCCCGACAGAGCCCGACAGTGCCCGACAGAGCCCGACAGAGCCCGACAGAGCCCGACAGGGCCCAGTAGAGCCCGACAGAGCCCGACAGGGCCCGACAGGGACCGACAGGGCCCAGTAGAGCCCGACAGAGCCCAGTAGAGCCCGACAGAGCCCGACAGAGCCCGACAGGGCCCGACAGGGCCCGACAGAGCCCGACAGGGCCCGACAGAGCCCGACAGAGCCCGACAGAGCCCAGTAGAGCCCGACAGAGCCCGACAGAGCCCGACAGAGCCCGACAGGGCCCGACAGAGCCCGACAGGGCCCGACAGAGCCCGACAGAGCCCGACAGGGCCCGACAGAGCCCGACAGAGCCCGACAGGGCCCAGTAGAGCCCGACAGAGCCCGACAGAGCCCGACAGAGCCCGACAGGGCCCGACAGAGCCCCACAGGGCCCGACAGAGCCCGACAGAGCCCAGTAGAGCCCGACAGAGCCCGACAGGGCCCGACAGGGAACAGTAGAGCCCAGTAGAGCCCGACAGAGCCCGACAGAGCCCGACAGAGCCCGACAGGGCCCGACAGAGCCCGACAGAACCCGACAGAGCCCGACAGAGCCCGACAGGGCCCGACATGGCCCGACAGAGCCCGACAGAGCCCGACAGGGCCCGACAGAGCCCGACAGAGCCCGACAGGGCCCAGTAGAGCCCGACAGAGCCCGACAGAGCCCGACAAAGCCCGACAGGGCCCGACAGGGCCCGACAGAGCCCGACAGGGCCCGACAGAGCCCGACAGAGCCGGACAGGGCCCGACAGAGCCCAACAGAGCCCGACAGAGCCCGACAGTGCCCAGTAGAGCCCGACAGAGCCCGACAGAGCCCGACAGAGCCCGACAGGGCCCGACAGAGCCCGACAGGGCCCGACAGAGCCCGACAGAGCCCAGTAGAGCTCGACAGAGCCCGACAGAGCCCGACAGGGCCCGACAGGGCCCAGTAGAGCCCGACAGGGCCCGACAGAGCCCGACAGAGCCCGACAGAGCCCGACAGGGCCCGACAGGGCCCGACAGAACCCGTCAGAGACCAGTAGAGCCCGACAGAGCCCGACAGAGCCCGACAGAGCCCGACAGAGCCCGACAGGGCCCGACCGAGCCCGACAGAGCACAGTAGAGCCCGACAGAGCCCGACAGAGCCCGACAGAGCCCGACAGAGCCCAGTAGAGCCCAGTAGAACCCGACTGAGCCCAGAAGAGCCGACAGAGCCCGACAGAGACCGACAGAGCCCGACAGGGCCCGACAGAGCCCGACAGGGCCCGACAGGGCCCGACAGAGCCCGACAGAGCCCGACAGAACCCGACAGAGACCGACAGAGCCCAGTAGAGCCTGACAGAGCCCGACAGAGCCCGACAGAGCTCGACAGGGCCCGACAGGGCCCGACAGAGCCCGACAGAGCCCGACAGGGCCCGACAGAGCCCGACAGAGCCCGACAGAGCCCAGTAGAGCCCGACAGAGCCGGACAGAGCCCGACAGGGCCCAGTAGAGCCCGACAGAGCCCGACAGAGCCCGACAGAGCCCGACAGGGCCTGACAGAGTCCGACAGGGCCCAGTAGAGCCCGACAGAGCCCGACAGAGCCCGACAGAGCCCGACAGGGCCCGACAGAGCCCAGTAGAGCCCGACAGAAACCAGTAGAGCCCGACAGAGCCCGACAGAGCCCGACAGGGCCCGACAGAGCCCGACAGGGCCCGACAGAGCCCGACAGAGCCCGACAGGGCCCGACAGAGCCCGACAGAGCCCGACAGGGCCCAGTAGAGCCCGACAGAGCCCGACAGAGCCCGACAGAGCCCGACAAAGCCCGACAGGGCCCGACAGGGCCCGACAGAGCCCGACAGGGCCCGACAGAGCCCGACAGAGCCCGACAGAGCCGGACAGGGCCCGACAGAGCCCAACAGAGCCCGACAGAGCCCGACAGGGCCCAGTAGAGCCCGACAGAGCCCGACAGTGCTTACAGAGCCCGACAGAGCCCGACAGAGCCCGACAGGGCCCAGTAGAGCCCGACAGAGCCCGACAGGGCCCGACAGGGACCGACAGGGCCCAGTAGAGCCCGACAGAGCCCAGTAGAGCCCGACAGAGCCCGACAGAGCCCGACAGGGCCCGACAGGGCCCGACAGAGCCCGACAGGGCCCGATAGAGCCCGACAGAGCCCGACAGGGCCCAGTAGAGCCCGACAGAGCCCGACAGAGCCCGACAGAGCCCGACAGGGCCCGACAGAGCCCGACAGGGCCCGACAGAGCCCGACAGGGCCCAGTAGAGCCCGACAGAGCCCGACAGGGCCCGACAGGGAACAGTAGAGCCCAGTAGAGCCCGACAGAGCCCGACAGAGCCCGACAGAGCCCGACAGGGCCCGACAGAGCCCGACAGAACCCGACAGAGCCCGACAGAGCCCGACAGGGCCCGACACGGCCCGACAGAGCCCGACAGAGCCCGACAGAACCCGACAGAGCCCGACAGAGCCCAGTAGAGCCCGACAGAGCCCGACAGAGCCCGACAGGGCCCGACAGGGAACAGTAGAGCCCAGTAGAGCCCGACAGAGCCCGACAGAGCCCGACAGAGCCCGACAGGGCCCGACAGAGCCCGACAGGGCCCAGAAGAGCCTGACAGAGCCCGACAGAGCCCGACAGAGCTCGACAGGGCCCGACAGGGCCCGACAGAGCCCGACAGAGCCCGACAGAGCCCGACAGGGCCCGACAGAGCCCGACAGAGCCCAGTAGAGCCCGACAGAGCCCGACAGAGCCCGACAGAGCCCGACAGGGCCCAGTAGAGCCCGACAGAGCCCGACAGAGCCCGACAGAGCCCGACAGGGCCCGACAGAGCCCGACAGAGCCCGACAGGGCCCAGTAGAGCCTCACAGAGCCCGACAGAGCTCGACAGAGCCCGACAAAGCCCGACAGGGCCCGACAGGGCCCGACAGAGCCCGACAGGGCCCGACAGAGCCCGACAGGGCCCGAAAGAGCCCGACAGTGCCCGATAGAGCCCGACAGGGCCCGACAGGGAACAGTAGAGCCCAGTAGAGCCCGACAGAGCCCGACAGAGCCCGACAGGGCACGACAGAGCCCGACAGGGCCCAGTAGAGCCCGACAGAGCCCGACAGGGCCCGACAGGGCCCGACAGGGCCCAGTAGAGCCCGACAGAGCCCGACAGAGCCCGACAGAGCCCGACAGGGCCCGACAGAGCTCGACAGAGCCCGACAGAAACCGACAGAGCCCGACAGGGCCCAGTAGAGCCCGACAGAGCCCGACAGAGCCCGACAGGGCCCGACAGGGAACAGTAGAACCCAGTAGAGCCCGACAGAGCCCGACAGAGCCCGACAGAGCCCGACAGGGCCCGACAGAGCCCGACAGAACCCGACAGAGCCCGACAGAGCCCGACAGGGCCCGACAGGGCCCGACAGAGCCCGACAGAGCCCGACAGAACCTGACAGAGCCCGACAGAGCCCAGTAGAGCCCGAAAGAGCCCGACAGTGCCCGACAGAGCCCGACAGGGCCCGACAGGGCCCGACAGGGCCCGACAGAGCCCGACAGGGCCCAGTTTAGCCCAGTAGAGCCCGACAGAGCCCGACAGAGCCCGACAGAGCCCGACAGAGCCCAGTAGAGCCCGACAGAGCCCGACAGGGCCCGACAGAGCCCGACAGAGCCCGACAGGGCCCGACAGAGCCCGACAGAGACCAGTAGAGCCCGACAGAGCCCGACAGAGCCCGACAGAGCCCGACAGGGCCCGACAGGGCCCGACAGGGCCCAGTAGAGCCCGACAGAGCCCGACAGAGCCCGACAGAGCCCGACAGGGCCCGACAGAGCCCGACAGGGCCCGACAGAGCCCGACAGAGCCCGACAGGGCCCAGTAGAGCCCAACAGAGCCCGACAGAGCCCGACAGAGCCCAGTAGAGCCCGACAGAGCCCGACAGAGCCCGAAAGAGCCCGACAGAGCCCGACAGGGCCCGACAGGGCCCGACAGAGCCCAGTAGAGCCCGCCAGAGCCCGCCAGAGGCCGACAGGGCCCGACAGAGCCCGACAGGGCCCGACAGGGAACAGTAGAGCCCAGTAGAGCCCGACAGAGCCCGACAGAGCCCGACAGGGCCCAGTAGAGCCTGACAGAGCCCGACAGGGCCCGACAGGGCCCGACAGGGCCCAGTAGAGCCCGACAGAGACCGACAGGGCCCGACAGAGCCCGACAGGGCCCGACAGAGCCCGACAGAGCCCAGTAGAGCCCGACAGGGCCCGACAGAGCCCGACAGAGCCCGACAGAGCCCAGTAGAGCCCTAAAGAGCCCGACAGAGCCCGACAGAGCCCGACAGAGCCCGAGAGGGCCCGACAGAGCCCGACAGGGCCCGACAGGGAACAGTAGAGCCCAGTAGAGCCCGACAGAGCCCGACAGAGCCCGACAGGGCCCAGAAGAGCCCGACAGAGCCCGACAGGGCCCGACAGGGCCCGACAGGTCCCAGTAGAGCCCGACAGAGCCCAGTAGAGCCCGACAGAGCCCGACAGAGCCCGACAGGGCCCGACAGGGCCCGACAGAACCCGACAGGGCCCAACAGAGCCCGACAGGGCCCGACAGAGCCCGACAGAGCCCGACAGGGCCCAGTAGAGCCCGACAGAGCCCGACAGAGCCCGACAAAGCCCGACAGGGCCCGACAGGGCCCGACAGAGCCCGACAGGGCCCGACAGAGCCCGACAGAGCCGGACAGGGCCCGACAGAGCCCAACAGAGCCCGACAGAGCCCGACAGTGCCCAGTAGAGCCCGACAGAGCCCGACAGGGCCCGACAGAGCCCGACAGAGCCCAGTAGAGCTCGACAGAGCCCGACAGAGCCCGACAGGGCCCGACAGAGCCCGACAGGGCCCGACAGAGCCCGACAGAGCCCAGTAGAGCTCGACAGAGCCCGACAGAGCCCGACAGGGCCCGACAGGGCCCAGTAGAGCCCGACAGGGCCCGACAGAGCCCGACAGAGCCCGACAGAGCCCGACAGGGCCCGACAGGGCCCGACAGAACCCGTCAGAGACCAGTAGAGCCCGACAGAGCCCGACAGAGCCCGACAGGGCCCGACCGAGCCCGACAGAGCACAGTAGAGCCCGACAGAGCCCGACAGAGCCCGACAGAGCCCAGTAGAGCCCAGTAGAACCCGACAGAGCCCAGTAGAGCCGACAGAGCCCGACAGAGACCGACAGAGCCCGACAGGGCCCGACAGAGCCCGACAGGGCCCGACAGGGCCCGACAGAGCCCGACAGAGCCCGACAGAACCCGACAGAGCCCGACAGAGCCCAGTAGAGCCTGACAGAGCCCGACAGAGCCCGACAGAGCTCGACAGGGCCCGACAGGGCCCGACAGAGCCCGACAGAGCCCGACAGAGCCCGACAGGGCCCGACAGAGCCCGACAGAGCCCAGTAGAGCCCGACAGAGCCCGACAGAGCCCGACAGAGCCCGACAGGGCCCAGTAGAGCCCGACAGAGCCCGACAGAGCCCCACAGAGCCCGACAGGGCCCGACAGAGCCCGACAGAGCCCGACAGGGCCCAGTAGAGCCTCACAGAGCCCGACAGAGCTCGACAGAGCCCGACAAAGCCCGACAGGGCCCGACAGGGCCCGACAGAGCCCGACAGGGCCCGACAGAGCCCGACAGGGCCCGAAAGAGCCCGACAGTGCCCGATAGAGCCCGACAGGGCCCGACAGGGAACAGTAGAGCCCAGTAGAGCCCGACAGAGCCCGACAGAGCCCGACAGGGCCCGACAGAGCCCGACAGGGCCCAGTAGAGCCCGACAGAGCCCGACAGGGCCCGACAGGGCCCGACAGGGCCCAGTAGAGCCCGACAGAGCCCGACAGAGCCCGACAGAGCCCGACAGGGCCCGACAGAGCTCGACAGAGCCCGACAGAAACCGACAGAGCCCGACAGGGCCCAGTAGAGCCCGACAGAGCCCGACAGAGCCCGACAGGGCCCGACAGGGAACAGTAGAACCCAGTAGAGCCCGACAGAGCCCGACAGAGCCCGACAGAGCCCGACAGGGCCCGACAGAGCCCGACAGAACCCGACAGAGCCCGACAGAGCCCGACAGGGCCCGACAGGGCCCGACAGAGCCCGACAGAGCCCGACAGAACCTGACAGAGCCCGACAGAGCCCAGTAGAGCCCGACAGAGCCCGACAGAGCCCGACAGAGCCCGACAGGGCCCGACAGGGCCCGACAGGGCCCGACAGAGCCCGACAGGGCCCAGTTTAGCCCAGTAGAGCCCGACAGAGCCCGACAGAGCCCGACAGAGCCCGACAGAGCCCAGTAGAGCCCGACAGAGCCCGACAGGGCCCGACAGAGCCCGACAGAGCCCGACAGGGCCCGACAGAGCCCGACAGAGACCAGTAGAGCCCGACAGAGCCCGACAGAGCCCGACAGAGCCCGACAGGGCCCGACAGGGCCCGACAGAGCCCGACAGGGCCCGACAGAGCCCGAGAGGGCCCGACAGAGCCCGACAGGGCCCAGTAGAGCCCGACAGAGCCCGAGAGGGCCCGACAGGGCCCGACAGGGCCCAGTAGAGCCCGACAGAGCCCGACAGAGCCCGACAGAGCCCAGTAGAGCCCGACAGGGCCCGACAGAGCCCGACAGAGCCCGACAGAGCCCGACAGAGACCAGAAGAGCCCGACAGAGCCCGACAGAGCCCGACAGAGCCCGACAGGGCCCGACAGAGCCCGACAGGGCCCGACAGAGCCCGACAGAGCCCAGTAGAGCTCGACAGAGCCCGACAGAGCCCGACAGGGCCCGACAGGGCCCAGTAGAGCCCGACAGAGCCCGACGGAGCCCGACAGGGCCCGACAGGGCCCGACAGAGCCCGACAGAGCCCGACAGGGCCCGACAGACCCCAATAGAGCCCGACAGAGCCCAGTAGAGCCCGAGAGAGCCCGACAGAGCCCGACAGGGCCCGACAGGGAACAGTAGAGCCCAGTAGAGCCCGACAGAGCCCGACAGAGCCCGACAGAGCCCGACAGAGCCCGACAGGGCCCGACAGAGCCCGACAAGGCCCAGTAGAGCCCGACAGAGCCCGACAGGGCCCGACAGGGCCCGACAGGGCCCAGCAGAGCCCGACAGAGCCCAGTAGAGCCCGACAGAGCCCGACAGAGCCCGACAGGGCCCGACAGGGCCCGACAGAGCCCGACAGGGCCCGACAGAGCCCGACAGAGCCCGAGAGGGCCCGACAGAGCCCGACAGAGCCCGACAGGGCCCAGTAGAGCCCGACAGGGCCCGACAGAGCCCGACAGAGCCCGACAGAGCCCGACAGAGACCAGTAGAGCCCGACAGAGCCCGACAGAGCCCGACAGAGCCCGACAGGGCCCGACAGAGCCCGACAGAGCCCAGTAGAGCTCGACAGAGCCCGACAGAGCCCGACAGGGCCCGACAGGGCCCAGTAGAGCCCGACAGAGCCCGACAGAGCCCGACAGGGCCCGACAGGGCCCGACAGAGCCCGACAGAGCCCGACAGGGCCCGACAGACCCCAATAGAGCCCGACAGAGCCCAGTAGAGCCCGAGAGAGCCCGACAGAGCCCGACAGAGCCCGACAGGGCCCGACAGGGCCCGACAGAGCCCGACAGTGCCCAGTTTAGCCCAGTAGAGCCCGACAGAGCCCGACAGAGCCCGACAGAGCCCAGTAGAGCCCGACAGAGCCCGACAGGGCCCGACAGAGCCCGACAGAGCCCGACAGGGCCCGACAGAGCCCGACAGAGACCAGTAGAGCCCGACAGAGCCCGACAGAGCCCGACAGAGCCCGACAGGGCCCGACAGGGCCCAGTAGAGCCCGACAGAGCCCGACAGAGCCCGACAGAGCCCGACAGGGCCCGACAGAGCCCGACAGGGCCCGACAGAGCCCGACAGAGCCCGACAGGGCCCAGTAGAGCCCAACAGAGCCCGACAGAGCCCGACAGAGCCCAGTAGAGCCCGACAGAGCCCGACAGAGCCCGAAAGAGCCCGACAGAGCCCGACAGGGCCCGACAGATCCTGACAGAGCCCGACAGGGCCCGACAGAGCCCGACAGAGCCCAACAGAGCCCGACAGAGCCCAGTAGAGCCCGCCAGAGCCCGACAGAGGCCGACAGGGCCCGACAGGGCCCGACAGGGCCCGACAGGGAACAGTAGAGCCCAGTAGAGCCCGACAGAGCCCGACAGAGCCCGACAGGGCCCGACAGAGCCCGACAGGGCCCAGTAGAGCCTGACAGAGCCCGACAGAGCCCGACAGGGCCCGACAGAGCCCGACAGGGCCCAGTAGAGCCCGACAGAGCCCGACAGGGCCCGACAGAGCCCGACAGGGCCCGACAGAGCCCGACAGAGCCCAGTAGAGCCCGACAGGGCCCGACAGAGCCCGACAGAGCCCGACAGAGCCCAGTAGAGCCCGAAAGAGCCCGACAGAGCCCGACAGGGCCCGACAGGGCGCAGTAGAGCCCGACAGAGCCCGACAGAGCCCGACAGGGCCCGACAGGGCCCGACAGGGAACAGTAGAGCCCAGTAGAGCCCGACAGAGCCCGACAGAGCCCGACAGAGCCCGACAGGGCCCGATAGAGCCCGACAGGGCCCAGTAGAGCCCGACAGAGCCCGACAGAGCCCGACAGGGCCCTACAGAACCCGACAGGGCCCGACAGGGCCCGACAGAGCCCGACAGAGCCCGACAGGGCCCAGTAGAGCCCGACAGAGCCCGACAGAGCCCGACAGGGCCCGACAGGGCCCGACAGGGAACAGTAGAGCCCAGTAGAGCCCGACAGAGCCCGACAGAGCCCGACAGAGCCCGACAGGGCCCGACAGAGCCCGACAGGGCCCAGTAGAGCCCGACAGAGCCCGACAGAGCCCGACAGAACCCGACAGAGCCCGACAGGGCCCGACAGGGCCCGACAGAGCCCGACAGAGCCCGACAGGGCCCAGTAGAGCCCGACAGAGCCCGACAGAGCCCGACAGAGCCCGACAGGGTCCGACAGGGAACAGTAGAGCCCAGTAGAGCCCGACAGAGCCCGACAGAGCCCGACAGGGCCCGACAGAGCCCGACAGAACCCGACAGAGCCCGACAGAGCCCGACAGGGCCCGACACGGCCCGACAGAGCCCGACAGAGCCCAGTAGAGCCCGACAGAGCCCGACAGAGCCCGACAGGGCCCGACAGGGAACAGTAGAGCCCAGTAGAGCCCGACAGAGCCCGACAGAGCCCGACAGAGCCCGACAGGGCCCGACAGAGCCCGACAGGGCCCAGTAGAGCCCGACAGAGCCCGACAGGGCCCGACAGGGCCCGACAGGGCCCAGCAGAGCCCGACAGAGCCCAGTAGAGCCCGACAGAGCCCGACAGAGCCCGACAGGGCCCGACAGGGCCCGACAGAGCCCGACAGGGCCCGACAGAGCCCGACAGAGCCCGAGAGGGCCCGACAGAGCCCGACACAGCCCGACAGGGCCCAGTAGAGCCCGACAGACCCCGACAGAGCCCGACAGAGCCCGACAAAGCCCGACAGGGCCCGACAGGGCCCGACAGAGCCCGACAGGGCCCGACAGAGCCCGACAGAGCCCGACAGAGCCGGACAGGGCCCGACAGAGCCCAACAGAGCCCAACAGAGCCCGACAGGGCCCAGTAGAGCCCGACAGAGCCCGACAGAGCCCGACAGAGCCCGACAGGGCCCGACAGAGCCCGACAGGGCCCGATAGAGCCCGACAGAGCCCAGTAGAGCTCGACAGAGCCCGACAGAGCCCGACAGGGCCCGACAGGGCCCAGTAGAGCCCGACAGGGCCCGACAGAGCCCGACAGAGCCCAGTAGAGCTCGACAGAGCCCGACAGAGCCCGACAGGGCCCGACAGGGTGCAGTAGAGCCCGACAGAGCCCGACAGAGCCCGACAGAGCCCGACAGAGCCCGACAGGGCCCGACCGAGCCCGACAGAGCACAGTAGAGCCCAACAGAGCCCGACAGAGCCCGACAGAGCCCGACAGAGCCCGACAGAGCACAGTAGAGCCCGACAGAGCCCGACAGAGCCCGACAGGGCCCGACAGAGCCCGACAGGGCCCAGTAGAGCCCAGTAGAGCCTGACAGAGCCCGACAGAGCCCGACAGAGCCCGACAGGGCCCGACAGAGCCCGACAGGGCCCGACAGGGCCCGACAGAGCCCGACAGAGCCCGACAGAACCCGACAGAGCCCGACAGAGCCCAGTAGAGCCTGACAGAGCCTGACAGAGCCCGACAGAGCTCGACAGGGCCCGACAGGGCCCGACAGAGCCCGACAGGGCCCAGTAGAGCCCGACAGAGCCCGACAGAGCCCGACAGAGCCCGACAGGGCCCGACAGAGCCCGACAGAGCCCGACAGGGCCCAGTAGAGCCTCACAGAGCCCGACAAAGCCCGACAGGGCCCGACAGGGCCCGACAGAGCCCGACAGGGCCCGAAAGAGCCCGACAGTGCCCGATAGAGCCCGACAGGGCCCAGTAGAGCCCGACAGAGCCCGACAGAGCCCGACAGAGTCCGACAGAGCCCGACAGAGCCCGACAGGGCCCGACAGAGCCCGACAGAGCCCGACACAGCCCAGTAGAGCCCGACAGAGCCCGACAGAGCCCAGTAGAGCCCGACAGGGCCCGACAGGGCCCGACCGAGCCCGACAGAGCACAGTAGAGCCCGACAGGGCCCGACAGAGCCCGACAGAGCCCGACAGGGCCCAGTAGAGCCCAGTAGAACCCGACAGAGCCCAGTAGAGCCCGACAGAGCCCGACAGAGCCCGACAGGGCCCGACAGAGCCCGACAGGGCCCGACAGAACCCGACAGAGCCCGACAGAGCCCAGTAGAGCCTGAAAGAGCCCGACAGAGCCCGACAGAGCTCGACAGGGCCCGACAGGGCCCGACAGAGCCCGACAGAGCCCGACAGGGCCCGACAGGGCCCGACAGAGCCCGACAGAGCCCAGTAGAGCCCGACAGAGCCCGACAGAGCCCGACAGGGCCCAGTAGAGCCCGACAGAGCCCGACAGAGCCCGACAGGGCCCGACAGGGCCCGACAGAGCCCGACAGGGCCCAGTTTAGCCCAGTAGAGCCCGACAGAGCCCGACAGAGCCCGACAGAGCCCAGTAGAGCCCGACAGAGCCCGACAGGGCCCGACAGAGCCCGACAGAGCCCGACAGGGCCCGACAGAGCCCGACAGAGACCAGTAGAGCCCGACAGAGCCCGACAGAGCCCGACAGAGCCCGACAGGGCCCGACAGGGCCCGACAGGGCCCAGTAGAGCCCGACAGAGCCCGACAGAGCCCGACAGAGCCCGACAGGGCCCGACAGAGCCCGACAGGGCCCGACAGAGCCCGACAGAGCCCGACAGGGCCCAGTAGAGCCCGACAGAGCCCGACAGAGCCCGACAGAGCCCGACAGGGCCCGACAGAGCCCGACAGGGCCCGACAGAGCCCGACAGAGCCCGACAGGGCCCAGTAGAGCCCAACAGAGCCCGACAGAGCCCGACAGAGCCCAGTAGAGCCCGACAGAGCCCGACAGAGCCCGAAAGAGCCCGACAGAGCCCGACAGGGCCCGACAGATCCTGACAGAGCCCGACAGGGCCCAGTAGAGCCCGACAGAGCCCAACAGAGCCCGACAGAGCCCAGTAGAGCCCGCCAGAGCCCGACTGAGGCCGACAGGGCCCGACAGAGGCCGACAGGGCCCGACAGAGCCCGACAGGGCCCGACAGGGAACAGTAGAGCCCAGTAGAGCCCGACAGAGCCCGACAGAGCCCGACAGGGCCCGACAGAGCCCGACAGGGCCCAGTAGAGCCTGACAGAGCCCGACAGGGCCCGACAGAGCCCGACAGAGCCCAGTAGAGCCCGAAAGAGCCCGACAGAGCCCGACAGGGCCCGACAGGGCGCAGTAGAGCCCGACAGAGCCCGACAGAGCCCGACAGGGCCCTACAGGGCCCGACAGAGCCCGACAGAGCCCGACAGAGCCCGACAGGGCCCGACAGGGAACAGTAGAGCCCAGTAGAGCCCGACAGAGCCCGACAGAGCTTGACAGAGCCCAGTAGAGCCCGAAAGAGCCCGACAGAGCCCGACAGGGCCCGACAGGGCGCAGTAGAGCCCGACAGAGCCCGACAGAGCCCGACAGGGCCCTACAGGGCCCGACAGAGCCCGACAGAGCCCGACAGAGCCCGACAGGGCCCGACAGGGAACAGTAGAGCCCAGTAGAGCCCGACAGAGCCCGACAGAGCCCGACAGAGCCCGACAGGGCCCGACAGAGCCCGACAGGGCCCAGTAGAGCCCGACAGAGCCCGACAGAGCCCGACAGGGCCCGACAGAGCCCGACAGAGCCCGACAGAACCCGACAGAGCCCGACAGGGCCCGACAGGGCCCGACAGAGCCCGACAGAGCCCGACAGGGCCCAGTAGAGCCCGACAGAGCCCGACAGAGCCCGACAGAGCCCGACAGGGTCCGACAGGGAACAGTAGAGCCCAGTAGAGCCCGACAGAGCCCGACAGAGCCCAACAGAGCCCGACAGGGCCCGACAGAGCCCGACAGAACCCGACAGAGCCCGACAGAGCCCGACAGGGCCCGACACGGCCCGACAGAGCCCGACAGAGCCCGACAGAACCCGACAGATCCCGACAGAGCCCAGTAGAGCCCGACAGAGCCCGACAGAGCCCGACAGGGCCCGACAGGGAACAGTAGAGCCCAGTAGAGCCCGACAGAGCCCGACAGAGCCCGACAGAGCCCGACAGGGCCCGACAGGGCCCGACAGAGCCCGACAGGGCCCAGTAGAGCCCGACAGAGCCCGACAGGGCCCGACAGGGCCCGACAGGGCCCAGCAGAGCCCGACAGAGCCCAGTAGAGCCCGACAGAGCCCGACAGGGCCCGACAGGGCCCGACAGAGCCCGACAGGGCCCGACAGAGCCCGACAGAGCCCGAGAGGGCCCGACAGAGCCCGACACAGCCCGACAGGGCCCAGTAGAGCCCGACAGACCCCGACAGAGCCCGACAGAGCCCGACAAAGCCCGACAGGGCCCAACAGGGCCCGACAGAGCCCGACAGGGCCCGACAGAGCCCGACAGAGCCCGACAGAGCCGGACAGGGCCCGACAGAGCCCAACAGAGCCCGACAGAGCCCGACAGGGCCCAGTAGAGCCCGACAGAGCCCGACAGAGCCCGACAGAGCCCGACAGGGCCCGACAGAGCCCGACAGGGCCCGATAGAGCCCGACAGAGCCCAGTAGAGCTCGACAGAGCCCGACAGAGCCCGACAGGGCCCGACAGGGCCCAGTAGAGCCCGACAGGGCCCGACAGAGCCCGACAGAGCCCAGTAGAGCTCGACAGAGCCCGACAGAGCCCGACAGGGCCCGACAGGGTGCAGTAGAGCCCGACAGAGCCCGACAGAGCCCGACAGGGCCCAACAGGGCCCGACAGAACCCGTCAGAGACCAGTAGAGCCCGACAGAGCCCGACAGAGCCCGACAGAGCCCGACAGAGCCCGACAGGGCCCGACCGAGCCCGACAGAGCACAGTAGAGCCCAACAGAGCCCGACAGAGCCCGACAGAGCCCGACAGAGCCCGACAGAGCACAGTAGAGCCCGACAGAGCCCGACAGAGCCCGACAGGGCCCGACAGAGCCCGACAGGGCCCAGTAGAGCCCAGTAGAGCCTGACAGAGCCCGACAGAGCCCGACAGAGCCCGACAGGGCCCGACAGAGCCCGACAGGGCCCGACAGAGCCCGACAGAGCCCGACAGAGCCCGACAGAGCCCAGTAGAGCCTGACAGAGCCTGACAGAGCCCGACAGAGCTCGACAGGGCGCGACAGGGCCCGACAGAGCCCGACAGGGCCCAGTAGAGCCCGACAGAGCCCGACAGAGCCCGACAGAGCCCGACAGGGCCCGACAGAGCCCGACAGAGCCCGACAGGGCCCAGTAGAGCCTCACAGAGCCCGACAGAGCTCGACAGAGCCCGACAAAGCCCGACAGGGCCCGACAGGGCCCGACAGAGCCCGACAGGGCCCGAAAGAGCCCGACAGTGCCCGATAGAGCCCGACAGGGCCCAGTAGAGCCCGACAGAGCCCGACAGAGTCCGACAGAGCCCGACAGAGCCCGACAGGGCCCGACAGAGCCCGACAGAGCCCGACAGAGCCCAGTAGAGCCCGACAGAGCCCGACAGAGCCCAGTAGAGCCCGACAGGGCCCGACAGGGCCCGACCGAGCCCGACAGAGCACAATAGAGCCCGACAGGGCCCGACAGAGCCCGACAGAGCCCGACAGGGCCCAGTAGAGCCCAGTAGAACCCGACAGAGCCCAGTAGAGCCCGACAGAGCCCGACAGAGCCCGACAGAGCCCAACAGGGCCCGACAGAGCCCGACAGGGCCCGACAGAACCCGACAGAGCCCGACAGAGCCCAGTAGAGCCTGACAGAGCCCGACAGAGCCCGACAGAGCTCGACAGGGCCCGACAGGGCCCGACAGAGCCCGACAGAGCCCGACAGGGCCCGACAGGGCCCGACAGAGCCCGACAGAGCCCAGTAGAGCCTGACAGAGCCCGACAGAGCCCGACAGAGCTCGACAGGGCCCGACAGGGCCCGACAGTGCCCGATAGAGCCCGACAGGGCCCAGTAGAGCCTGACAGAGCCCGACAGATCCCGACAGAGTCCGACAGGGCCCGACAGAGCCCGACAGGGCCCGACAGAGACCGACAGAGCCCAGTAGAGCCCGACAGAGCCCGACAGAGCCCGACAGAGCCCGACAGAGCACGACAGAGCCCGACAGAGCCCGACAGGGCCCGACAGTGCCCAGTAGAGCCCGACAGAGCCCGACAGGGCCCGACAGAGCCCGACAGAGCACGACAGAGCCCGACAGGGCCCGACAGAGCCCGACAGAGCCCACTAGAGCCCGACAGAGCCCGACAGAGCCCGACAGATCCCGACAGAGCCCGACAGAGCCCAGTAGAGCCCGACAGAGCCCGACAGAGCCCGACAGAGCCCGACAGGGCCCGACAGGGCCCAACAGAGCCCGACAGAGCCCGACAGGGCCCGACAGAGCCCGACAGGGCCCGACAGGGAACAGTAGAGCCCAGTAGAGCCCGACAGAGCCCGACAGAGCCCGACAGAGCCCGACAGGGCCCAGTAGAGCCCGACAGAGCCCGACAGGGCCCGACAGGGCCCGACAGGGCCCAGTAGAGCCCGACAGAGCCCGACAGGGCCCGACAGGGCCCGACAGAGCCCGACAGGGCCCGACAGAGCCCGACAGAGCCCGACAGGGCCCGACAGAGCCCGACAGAGCCCGACAGGGCCCAGTAGAGCCCGACAGAGCCCGACAGAGCCGGACAGGGCCCGACAGAGCCCGACAGAGCCCGACAGAGCCCGACAGGGCCCAGTAGAGCCCGGCAGAGCCCGACAGAGCCCGACAGAGCCCGACACGGCCCGACAGAGCCCGACAGGGCCCGACAGAGCCCGACAGAGCCCGACAGGGCCCAGTAGAGCCCGACAGAGCCCGACAGAGCCCGACAAAGCCCGACAGGGCCCGACAGGGCCCGACAGAGCCCGACAGGGCCCGACAGAGCCCGACAGAGCCCGACAGAGCCGGACAGGGCTCGACAGAGCCCGACAGAGCCCGACAGAGCCCGACAGGGCCCAGTAGAGCCCGACAGAGCCCGACAGAGCCCGACAGAGCCCGACAGGGCCCGACAGAGCCCGACAGAGCCCAGTAGAGCTCGACAGAGCCCGACAGAGCCCGACAGGGCCCGACAGGGCCCGACAGGGCTCGACAGGGCCCAGTAGAGCCCGACAGAGCCCGACAGAGCCCGACAGAGCCTCACAGAGCCCGACAGGGTCCAGTTTAGCCCAGTAGAGCCCGACAGAGCCCGACAGAGCCCGACAGAGCCCGACAGGGCCCGACAGAGCCCGACAGAACCCGACAGAGCCCGACAGAGCCCAACAGGGCCCGACACGGCCCGACAGAGCCCGACAGAGCCCGACAGAACCCGACAGAGCCCGACAGAGCCCAGTAGAGCCCGACAGAGCCCGACAGAGCCCGACAGAGCCCGACAGGGCCCGACAGGGCCCGACAGAGCCCGACAGAGCCCGACAGGGCCCGACAGAGCCCGACAGGGCCCGACAGGGAACAGTAGAGCCCAGTAGAGCCCGACAGAGCCCGACAGAGCCCGACAGAGCCCGACAGGGCCCGACAGAGCCCGACAGGGCCCAGTAGAGCCCGACAGAGCCCGACAGGGCCCGACAGGGCCCGACAGGGCCCAGTAGAGCCCGACAGAGCCCAGTAGAGCCCGACAGAGCCCGACAGAGCCCGACAGGGCCCGACAGAGCCCGACAGGGCCCGACAGAGCCCGACAGAGCCCTACAGGGCCCGACAGAGCCCGACAGAGCCCGACAGGGCCCGACAGAGCCCGACAGAGCCCGACAGGGCCCGACAGAGCCCGACAGAGCCCGACAGGGCCCAGTAGAGCCCGACAGAGTCCGACAGAGCCCGACAGAGCCCGACAAAGCCCGACAGGGCCAGACAGGGCCCGACAGAGCCCGACAGGCCCTGACAGAGCCCGACAGAGCCCGACAGAGCCCGACAGGGCCCAGTAGAGCCCGACAGAGCCCGACAGAGCCCGACAGAGCCCGACAGGGCCCGACAGAGCCCGACAGGGCCCAGTAGAGCCCGACAGAGCCCGACAGGGCCCGACAGGGCCCGACAGGGCCCAGTAGAGCCCGACAGAGCCCAGTAGAGCCCGACAGAGCCCGACAGAGCCCGACAGGGCCCGACAGAGCCCGACAGGGCCCGACAGAGCCCGACAGAGCCCTACAGGGCCCGACAGAGCCCGACAGAGCCCGACAGGGCCCAGTAGAGCCCGACAGAGCCCGACAGAGCCCGACAGAGCCCGACAAAGCCCGACAGGGCCCGACAGGGCCTGACAGAGCCCGACAGGGCCCGACAGAGCCCGACAGAGCCCGACAGAGCCGGACAGGGCCCGACAGAGCCCAACAGAGCCCGACAGAGCCCGACAGGGCCCAGTAGAGCCCGACAGAGCCCGACAGAGCCCGACAGAGCCCGACAGGGCCCGACAGAGCCCGACAGGGCCCGACAGAGCCTGACAGAGCCCAGTCGAGCTCGACAGAGCCCGACAGAGCCCGACAGGGCCCGACAGGGCCCAGTAGAGCCCGACAGGGCCCGACAGAGCCCGACAGAGCCCGACAGAGCCCGACAGGGCCCGACAGGGCCCGACAGAACCCGTCAGAGACCAGTAGAGCCCGACAGAGCCCGACAGAGCCTGACAGAGTCCGACAGGTCCCGACCGAGCCCGACAGAGCACAGTAGAGCCCGACAGAGCCCGACAGAGCCCGACAGAGCCCGACAGGGCCCAGTAGAGCCCAGTAGAACCCGACAGAGCCCAGTAGAGCCCGACAGAGCCCGACAGAGACCGACAGAGCCCGACAGGGCCCGACAGAGCCCGACAGGGCCCGACAGGGCCCGACAGAGCCCGACAGAGCCCGACAGAACCCGACAGAGCCCGACAGAGCCCAGTAGAGCCTGACAGAGCCCGACAGAGCCCGACAGAGCTCGACAGGGCCCGACAGGGCCCGACAGAACCCGACAGAGCCCGACAGAGCCCGACAGGGCCCGACAGAGCCCGACAGAGCCCAGTAGAGCCCGACAGAGCCCGACAGAGCCCGACAGAGCCCGACAGGGCCCAGTAGAGCCCGACAGAGCCCGACAGAGCCCGACAGAGCCCGACAGGGCCCGACAGAGCCCGACAGAGCCCGACAGAGCCCGACAGGGCCCGACAGAGCCCGACAGAGCCCGACAGAGCCCGACAGGGCCCGACAGAGCCCGACAGAGCCCGACAGGGCCCGACAGAGCCCGACAGAGCCCGACAGGGCCCAGTAGAGCCCGACAGAGCCCGACAGAGCCCGACAGAGCCCGACAAAGCTCGACAGGGCCCGACAGGGCCCAGTAGAGCCCGACAGGGCCCGACAGAGCCCGACAGAGCCCGACAGAGCCCGACAGGGCCCGACAGAGACCGACAGAGCCCAGTAGAGCCCGACAGAGCCCGACAGAGCCCGACAGAGCCCGACAGGGCCCGACAGAGCCCGACAGGGCCCGACAGAGCCCGACAGAGCCCAGTAGAGCTCGACAGAGCCCGACAGAGCCCGACAGGGCCCGACAGAGCCCGACAGGGCCCGACAGGGCCCGACAGGGCCCAGTAGAGCCCGACAGAGCCCGACAGAGCCCGACAGGGCCCGACAGGGCCCGACAGAGCCCGACAGAGCCCGACAGGGCCCG
This sequence comes from Caloenas nicobarica, assembly GCF_036013445.1. Taxonomy (NCBI): domain Eukaryota; kingdom Metazoa; phylum Chordata; class Aves; order Columbiformes; family Columbidae; genus Caloenas; species Caloenas nicobarica. The sequence continues at coordinate 123,628 of NW_027017014.1, forward strand.
ACAGACCCCAATAGAGCCCGACAGAGCCCAGTAGAGCCCGACAGAGCCCGACAGAGCCCGACAGAGCCTGACAGGGCCCGACAGGGCCCGACAGAGCCCAGTAGAGCCCGACAGAGCCCGACAGAGCCCGACAGGGCCCGACAGGGCCCGACAGGGCCCAGTAGAGCCCGACAGGGCCCGACACAGCCCGACAGAGCCCGACAGGGCCCGACAGAGCCCGACAGAGCCCAGTAGAGCCCGACAGAGCCCGACAGAGCCCGACAGAGCCCGAGAGGGCCCGACAGGGCCCGACAGGGCCCAGTAGAGCCCGACAGAGCCCGACAGAGCCCGACAGAGCCCGACAGGGCCCGACAGAGCCCGACAGAGCCCGCAAGGGCCCGACAGGGCCCGAAAGATCCCGACAGAGCCCGACAGGGCCCGACAGACCCCAATAGAGCCCGACAGAGCCCAGTAGAGCCCGAGAGAGCCCGACAGAGCCCGACAGAGCCCGACAGAACCCGACAGGGCCCGACAGAGCCCGACAGAGCCCGACAGGGCCCGACAGGGCCCGACAGGGCCCAGTAGAGCCCGACAGAGCCCGACAGAGCCCAGTAGAGCCCGACAGAGCCCGACAGAGCCCGACAGGGCCCGACAGAGCCCGACAGAGCCCGACAGGGCCCGACAGAGCCCGACAGAGACCAGTAGAGCCCGACAGAGCCCGACAGAGCCCGACAGAGCCCGACAGGGCCCGACAGGGCCCGACAGGGCCCAGTAGAGCCCGACAGAGCCCGACAGAGCCCGACAGAGCCCGACAGGGCTCGACAGAGCCCGACAGGGCCCGACAGAGCCCGACAGAGCCCGACAGGGCCCAGTAGAGCCCAACAGAGCCCGACAGAGCCCGACAGAGCCCAGTAGAGCCCAACAGAGCCCGACAGAGCCCGAAAGAGCCCGACAGAGCCCGACAGGGCCCGACAGATCCTGACAGAGCCCGACAGGGCCCGACAGAGCCCGACAGAGCCCAACAGAGCCCGACAGAGCCGAGTAGAGCCCGACAGAGCCCGACAGAGCCCGACAGGGCCCGACAGGGCCCGACAGAGCCCGACAGGGCCCGACAGAGCCCGACAGAGCCCGACAGAGCCCGACAGGGCCCGACAGGGAACAGTAGAGCCCGACAGAGCCCGACAGAGCCCGACAGAGCCCGACAAAGCTCGACAGGGCCCGACAGAGCCCAGTAGAGCCCGACAGGGCCCGACAGAGCCCGACAGAGCCCGACAGAGCCCGACAGGGCCCGACAGAGCCCGACAGAGCCCAGTAGAGCCCGACAGAGCCCGACAGAGCCCGACAGAGCCCGACAGGGCCCGACAGAGCCCGACAGGGCCCGACAGAGCCCGACAGAGCCCAGTAGAGCTCGACAGAGCCCGACAGAGCCCGACAGGGCCCGACAGGGCCCAGTAGAGCCCGACAGAGCCCGACAGAGCCCGACAGGGCCCGACAGGGCCCGACAGAGCCCGACAGAGCCCGACAGGGCCCGACAGAGCCCGACAGGGCCCGAAAGAGCCCGACAGTGCCCGATAGAGCCCGACAGGGCCCAACAGAGCCCGACAGAGGCCGACAGGGCCCGACAGAGCCCGACAGGGCCTGACAGGGAACAGTAGAGCCCAGTAGAGCCCGACAGAGCCCGACAGAGCCCGACAGGGCCCGACAGAGCCCGACAGGGCCCAGTAGAGCCCGACAGAGCCCGACAGGGCCCGACAGGGCCCGACAGGGCCCAGTAGAGCCCGACAGAGCCCGACAGAGCCCGACAGAGCCCGACAGGGCCCGACAGAGCTCGACAGAGCCCGACAGAAACCGACAGAGCCCGACAGGGCCCAGTAGAGCCCGACAGAGCCCGACAGAGCCCGACAGGGCCCGACAGGGAACAGTAGAACCCAGTAGAGCCCGACAGAGCCCGACAGAGCCCGACAGAGCCCGACAGGGCCCGACAGAGCCCGACAGAACCCGACAGAGCCCGACAGAGCCCGACAGGGCCCGACAGGGCCCGACAGAGCCCGACAGAGCCCGACAGAACCTGACAGAGCCCGACAGAGCCCGACAGAGCCCGACAGGGCCCGACAGGGCCCGACAGAGCCCGACAGAGCCCGACAGGGCCCGACAGACCCCAATAGAGCCCGACAGAGCCCAGTAGAGCCCGACGGAGCCCGACAGAGCCCGACAGAGCCCGACAGGGCCCGACAGGGCCCGACAGAGCCCAGTAGAGCCCGACAGAGCCCGACAGAGCCCGACAGGGAACAGTAGAGCCCAGTAGAGCCCGACAGAGCCCGACAGAGCCCGACAGAGCCCGACAGAGCCCGACAGAGCCCGACAGAACCCGACAGAGCCCGACAGAGCCCGACAGGGCCCGACACGGCCCGACAGAGCCCGACAGAGCCCGACAGGGCCCGACAGAGCCCGACAGAGCCCGACAGGGCCCAGTAGAGCCCGACAGAGCCCGACAGAGCCCGACAAAGCCCGACAGGGCCCGACAGGGCCCGACAGAGCCCGACAGGGCCCGACAGAGCCCGACAGAGCCGGACAGGGCCCGACAGAGCCCAACAGAGCCCGACAGAGCCCGACAGTGCCCAGTAGAGCCCGACAGAGCCCGACAGAGCCCGACAGAGCCCGACAGGGCCCGACAGAGCCCGACAGGGCCCGACAGAGCCCGACAGAGCCCAGTAGAGCTCGACAGAGCCCGACAGAGCCCGACAGGGCCCGACAGGGCCCAGTAGAGCCCGACAGGGCCCGACAGAGCCCGACAGAGCCCGACAGAGCCCGACAGGGCCCGACAGGGCCCGACAGAACCCGTCAGAGACCAGTAGAGCCCGACAGAGCCCGACAGAGCCCGACAGAGCCCGACAGAGCCCGACAGAGCCCAGTAGAGCCCAGTAGAACCCGACAGAGCCCAGAAGAGCCGACAGAGCCCGACAGAGACCGACAGAGCCCGACAGGGCCCGACAGAGCCCGACAGGGCCCGACAGGGCCCGACAGAGCCCGACAGAGCCCGACAGAACCCGACAGAGCCCGACAGAGCCCAGTAGAGCCTGACAGAGCTCGACAGAGCCCGACAGAGCTCGACAGGGCCCGACAGGGCCCGACAGAGCCCGACAGAGCCCGACAGGGCCCGACAGAGCCCGACAGAGCCCGACAGAGCCCAGTAGAGCCCGACAGAGCCCGACAGAGCCCGACAGGGCCCAGTAGAGCCCGACAGAGCCCGACAGAGCCCGACAGAGCCCGACAGGGCCCGACAGAGCCCGACAGAGCCCAACAGGGCCCAGTAGAGCCTCACAGAGCCCGACAGAGCCCGACAGAGCCCGACAGAGCCCGACAGGGCCCGACAGGGCCCGACAGAGCCCGACAGGGCCCGACAGAGCCCGACAGGGCCCGACAGGGAACAGTAGAGCCCAGTAGAGCCCGACAGAGCCCGACAGAGCCCGACAGAGCCCGACAGGGCCTGACAGAGTCCGACAGGGCCCAGTAGAGCCCGACAGAGCCCGACAGGGCCCGACAGAGCCCGACAGGGCCCAGTAGAGCCCGACAGAAACCAGTAGAGCCCGACAGAGCCCGACAGAGCCCGACAGGGCCTGACAGGGCCCGACAGAGCCCGACAGGGCCCGACAGAGCCCGACAGAGCCCGACAGGGCCCGACAGAGCCCGACAGGGCCCGACAGAGCCCGACAGGGCCCGACAGAGCCCGACAGAGCCCAGTAGAGCCCGACAGAGCCCGACAGGGCCCGACAGGGAACAGTAGAGCCCAGTAGAGCCCGACAGAGCCCGACAGAGCCCGACAGAGCCCGACAGGGCCCGACAGAGCCCGACAGAACCCGACAGAGCCCGACAGAGCCCGACAGGGCCCGACACGGCCCGACAGAGCCCGACAGAGCCCGACAGAACCCGACAGAGCCCGACAGAGCCCAGTAGAGCCCGACAGAGCCCGACAGGGAACAGTAGAGCCCAGTAGAGCCCGACAGATCCCGACAGAGCCCGACAGAGCCCGACAGGGCCCGACAGAGCCCGACAGGGCCCAGAAGAGCCCGACAGAGCCCGACAGGACCCGACAGGGCCCGACAGGGCCCAGTAGAGCCCGACAGAGCCCAGTAGAGCCCGACAGAGCGCGACAGAGCCCGACAGGGCCCGACAGGGCCCGACAGAACCCGACAGGGCCCGACAGAGCCCGACAGAGCCCGACAGGGCCCGACAGAGCCCGACAGAGCCCGACAGGGCCCAGTAGAGCCCGACAGAGCCCGACAGAGCCCGACAAAGCCCGACAGGGCCCGACAGGGCCCGACAGAGCCCGACAGGGCCCGACAGAGCCCGACAGAGCCGGACAGGGCCCGACAGAGACCAACAGAGCCCGACAGAGCCCGACAGTGCCCAGTAGAGCCCGACAGAGCCCGACAGAGCCCGACAGAGCCCGACAGGGCCCGACAGAGCCCGACAGGGCCCGACAGAGCCCGACAGAGCCCAGTAGAGCTCGACAGAGCCCGACAGAGCCCGACAGGGCCCGACAGGGCCCAGTAGAGCCCGACAGGGCCCGACAGAGCCCGACAGAGCCCGACAGGGCCCGACAGGGCCCGACAGAACCCGTCAGAGACCAGTAGAGCCCGACAGAGCCCGACAGAGCCCGACAGAGCCCGACAGAGCCCGACAGGGCCCGACCAAGCCCGACAGAGCACAGTAGAGCCCGACAGAGCCCGACAGAGCCCGACAGAGCCCGACAGAGCCCGACAGAGCCCAGTAGAGCCCAGTAGAACCCGACAGAGCCCAGTAGAGCCGACAGAGACCGACAGAGCCCGACAGGGCCCGACAGAGCCCGACAGGGCCCGACAGGGCCCGACAGAGCCCGACAGAGCCCGACAGAACCCGACAGAGCCCGACAGAGCCCAGTAGAGCCTGACAGAGCCCGACAGAGCCCGACAGAGCTCGACAGGGCCCGACAGGGCCCGACAGAGCCCGACAGAGCCCGACAGAGCCCGACAGGGCTCGACAGAGCCCGACAGAGCCCAGTAGAGCCCGACAGAGCCCGACAGAGCCCGACAGAGCCCGACAGGGCCCAGTAGAGCCCGACAGAGCCCGACAGAGCCCGACAGAGCCCGACAGGGCCCGACAGAGCCCGACAGAGCCCGACAGGGGCCAGTAGAGCCTCACAGAGCCCGACAGAGCTCGACAGAGCCCGACAAAGCCCGACAGGGCCCGACAGGGCCCGATAGAGCCCGACAGGGCCCGACAGAGCCCGACAGGGCCCGAAAGAGCCCGACAGTGCCCGATAGAGCCCGACAGGGCCCGACAGGGAACAGTAGAGCCCAGTAGAGCCCGACAGAGCCCGACAGAGCCCGACAGGGCCCGACAGAGCCCGACAGGGCCCAGTAGAGCCCGACAGAGCCCGACAGGGCCCGACAGGGCCCGACAGGGCCCAGTAGAGCCCGACAGAGCCCGACAGAGCCCGACAGAGCCCGACAGGGCCCGACAGAGCTCGACAGAGCCCGACAGAAACCGACAGAGCCCGACAGGGCCCAGTAGAGCCCGACAGAGCCCGACAGAGCCCGACAGGGCCCGACAGGGAACAGTAGAACCCAGTAGAGCCCGACAGAGCCCGACAGAGCCCGACAGAGCCCGACAGGGCCCGACAGAGCCCGACAGAACCCGACAGAGCCCGACAGAGCCCGACAGGGCCCGACAGGGCCCGACAGAGCCCGACAGAGCCCGACAGAACCTGACAGAGCCCGACAGAGCCCAGTAGAGCCCGACAGAGCCCGACAGAGCCCGACAGAGCCCGACAGGGCCCGACAGGGCCCGACAGGGCCCGACAGAGCCCGACAGGGCCCAGTTTAGCCCAGTAGAGCCCGACAGAGCCCGACAGAGCCCGACAGAGCCCAGTAGAGCCCGACAGAGCCCGACAGGGCCCGACAGAGCCCGACAGAGCCCGACAGGGCCCGACAGAGCCCGACAGAGACCAGTAGAGCCCGACAGAGCCCGACAGAGCCCGACAGAGCCCGACAGGGCCCGACAGGGCCCGACAGAGCCCGACAGGGCCCGACAGAGCCCGAGAGGGCCCGACAGAGCCCGACAGGGCCCAGTAGAGCCCGACAGAGCCCGAGAGGGCCCGACAGGGCCCGACAGGGCCCAGTAGAGCCCGACAGAGCCCGACAGAGCCCGACAGAGCCCAGTAGAGCCCGACAGGGCCCGACAGAGCCCGACAGAGCCCGACAGAGCCCGACAGAGACCAGTAGAGCCCGACAGAGCCCGACAGAGCCCGACAGAGCCCGACAGGGCCCGACAGAGCCCGACAGGGCCCGACAGAGCCCAACAGAGCCCAGTAGAGCTCGACAGAGCCCGACAGAGCCCGACAGGGCCCGACAGGGCCCAGTAGAGCCCGACAGAGCCCGACAGAGCCCGACAGGGCCCGACAGGGCCCGACAGAGCCCGACAGAGCCCGACAGGGCCCGACAGACCCCAATAGAGCCCGACAGAGCCCAGTAGAGCCCGAGAGAGCCCGACAGAGCCCGACAGAGCCCGACAGGGCCCGACAGGGCCCGACAGAGCCCGACGGGGCCCAGTAGAGCCCAACAGAGCCCGACAGAGCCCGACAGAGCCCAGTAGAGCCCGACAGAGCCCGACAGAGCCCGAAAGAGCCCGACAGAGCCCGACAGGGCCCGACAGATCCTGACAGAGCCCGACAGGGCCCGACAGAGCCCGACAGAGCCAAACAGAGCCCGACAGAGCCCAGTAGAGCCCGCCAGAGCCCGACAGATGCCGACAGGGCCCGACAGGGCCCGACAGGGCCCGACAGAGGCCGACAGGGAACAGTAGAGCCCAGTAGAGCCCGACAGAGCCTGACAGAGCCCGACAGAGCCCGACAGGGTCCGACAGGGAACATTAGAGCCCAGTAGAGCCCGACAGAGCCCGACAGAGCCCGACAGGGCCCGACAGAGCCCGACAGAACCCGACAGAGCCCGACAGAGCCCGACAGGGCCCGACACGGCCCGACAGAGCCCGACAGAGCCCGACAGAACCCGACAGATCCCGACAGAGCCCAGTAGAGCCCGACAGAGCCCGACAGAGCCCGACAGGGCCCGACAGAGCCCGACAGGGCCCGACAGGGAACAGTAGAGCCCAGTAGAGCCCGACAGAGCCCGACAGAGCCCGACAGAGCCCGACAGGGCCCGACAGAGCCCGACAGGGCCCAGTAGAGCCCGACAGAGCCCGACAGGGCCCGACAGGGCCCGACAGGGCCCAGCAGAGCCCGACAGAGCCCAGTAGAGCCCGACAGAGCCCGACAGAGCCCGACAGGGCCCGACAGGGCCCGACAGAGCCCGACAGGGCCCGACAGAGCCCGACAGAGCCCGAGAGGGCCCGACAGAGCCCGACAGAGCCCGACAGGGCCCAGTAGAGCCCGACAGGGCCCGACAGAGCCCGACAGAGCCCGACAGAGCCCGACAGAGACCAGTAGAGCCCGACAGAGCCCGACAGAGCCCGACAGAGCCCGACAGGGCCCGACAGAGCCCGACAGAGCCCAGTAGAGCTCGACAGAGCCCGACAGAGCCCGACAGGGCCCGACAGGGCCCAGTAGAGCCCGACAGAGCCCGACAGAGCCCGACAGGGCCCGACAGGGCCCGACAGAGCCCGACAGAGCCCGACAGGGCCCGACAGACCCCAATAGAGCCCGACAGAGCCCAGTAGAGCCCGAGAGAGCCCGACAGAGCCCGACAGAGCCCGACAGGGCCCGACAGGGCCCGACAGAGCCCGACAGGGCCCAGTTTAGCCCAGTAGAGCCCGAGAGAGCCCGACAGAGCCCGACAGAGCCCGACAGGGCCCGACAGAGCCCGACAGAGCCCGACAGGGCCCGACAGAGCCCCACAGAGACCAGTAGAGCCCGACAGAGCCCGACAGAGCCCGACAGAGCCCGACAGGGCCCGACAGGGCCCAGTAGAGCCCGACAGAGCCCGACAGAGCCCGACAGAGCCCGACAGGGCCCGACAGAGCCCGACAGGGCCCGACAGAGCCCGACAGAGCCCGACAGGGCCCAGTAGAGCCCAACAGAGCCCGACAGAGCCCGACAGAGCCCAGTAGAGCCCGACAGAGCCCGACAGAGCCCGAAAGAGCCCGACAGAGCCCGACAGGGCCCGACAGATCCTGACAGAGCCCGACAGGGCCCGACAGAGCCCGACAGAGCCCAACAGAGCCCGACAGAGCCCAGTAGAGCCCGCCAGAGCCCGACAGAGGCCGACAGGGCCCGACAGGGCCCGACAGGGCCCGACAGAGCCCGACAGGGCCCGACAGGGAACAGTAGAGCCCAGTAGAGCCCGACAGAGCCCGACAGAGCCCGACAGGGCCCGACAGAGCCCGACAGGGCCCAGTAGAGCCTGACAGAGCCCGACAGGGCCCGACAGGGCCCGACAGGGCCCAGTAGAGCCCGACAGAGCCCGACAGGGCCCGACAGAGCCCGACAGGGCCCGACAGAGCCCGACAGAGCCCAGTAGAGCCCGACAGGGCCCGACAGAGCCCGACAGAGCCCGACAGAGCCCAGTAGAGCCCGAAAGAGCCCGACAGAGCCCGACAGGGCCCGACAGGGCGCAGTAGAGCCCGACAGAGCCCGACAGAGCCCGACAGGGCCCTACAGGGCCCGACAGAGCCCGACAGAGCCCGACAGAGCCCGACAGGGCCCGACAGGGAACAGTAGAGCCCAGTAGAGCCCGACAGAGCCCGACAGAGCCCGACAGAGCCCGACAGGGCCCGACAGAGCCCGACAGGGCCCAGTAGAGCTCGACAGAGCCCGACAGAGCCCGACAGGGCCCGACAGAGCCCGACAGAGCCCGACAGAACCCGACAGAGCCCGACAGGGCCCGACAGGGCCCGACAGAGCCCGACAGAGCCCGACAGGGCCCAGTAGAGCCCGACAGAGCCCGACAGAGCCCGACAGAGCCCGACAGGGTCCGACAGGGAACAGTAGAGCCCAGTAGAGCCCGACACAGCCCGACAGAGCCCGACAGAGCCCGACAGGGCCCGACAGAGCCCGACAGAACCCGACAGAGCCCGACAGAGCCCGACAGGGCCCGACACGGCCCGACAGAGCCCGACAGAGCCCGACAGAACCCGACAGATCCCGACAGAGCCCAGTAGAGCCCGACAGAGCCCGACAGAGCCCGACAGGGCCCGACAGGGAACAGTAGAGCCCAGTAGAGCCCGACAGAGCCCGACAGAGCCCGACAGAGCCCGACAGGGCCCGACAGAGCCCGACAGGGCCCAGTAGAGCCCGACAGAGCCCGACAGGGCCCGACAGGGCCCAGCAGAGCCCGACAGAGCCCAGTAGAGCCCGACAGAGCCCGACAGAGCCCGACAGGGCCCGACAGGGCCCGACAGAGCCCGACAGGGCCCGACAGAGCCCGACAGAGCCCGAGAGGGCCCGACAGAGCCCGACACAGCCCGACAGGGCCCAGTAGAGCCCGACAGACCCCGACAGAGCCCGACAGAGCCCGACAAAGCCCGACAGGGCCCGACAGGGCCCGACAGAGCCCGACAGGGCCCGACAGAGCCCGACAGAGCCCGACAGAGCCGGACAGGGCCCGACAGAGCCCAACAGAGCCCGACAGATCCCGACAGGGCCCAGTAGAGCCCGACAGAGCCCGACAGAGCCCGACAGAGCCCGACAGGGCCCGACAGAGCCCGACAGGGCCCGATAGAGCCCGACAGAGCCCAGTAGAGCTCGACAGAGCCCGACAGAGCCCGACAGGGCCCGACAGGGCCCAGTAGAGCCCGACAGGGCCCGACAGAGCCCGACAGAGCCCAGTAGAGCTCGACAGAGCCCGACAGAGCCCGACAGGGCCCGACAGGGTGCAGTAGAGCCCGACAGAGCCCGACAGAGCCCGACAGAGCCCGACAGAGCCCGACAGGGCCCGACCGAGCCCGACAGAGCACAGTAGAGCCCAACAGAGCCCGACAGAGCCCGACAGAGCCCGACAGAGCCCGACAGAGCACAGTAGAGCCCGACAGAGCCCGACAGAGCCCGACAGGGCCCGACAGAGCCCGACAGGGCCCAGTAGAGCCCAGTAGAGCCTGACAGAGCCCGACAGAGCCCGACAGAGCCCGACAGGGCCCGACAGAGCCCGACAGGGCCCGACAGGGCCCGACAGAGCCCGACAGAGCCCGACAGAACCCGACAGAGCCCGACAGAGCCCAGTAGAGCCTGACAGAGCCTGACAGAGCCCGACAGAGCTCGACAGGGCCCGACAGGGCCCGACAGAGCCCGACAGGGCCCAGTAGAGCCCGACAGAGCCCGACAGAGCCCGACAGAGCCCGACAGGGCCCGACAGAGCCCGACAGAGCCCGACAGGGCCCAGTAGAGCCTCACAGAGCCCGACAAAGCCCGACAGGGCCCGACAGGGCCCGACAGAGCCCGACAGGGCCCGAAAGAGCCCGACAGTGCCCGATAGAGCCCGACAGGGCCCAGTAGAGCCCGACAGAGCCCGACAGATCCCGACAGAGTCCGACAGAGCCCGACAGAGCCCGACAGGGCCCGACAGAGCCCGACAGAGCCCGACAGAGGCCAGTAGAGCCCGACAGAGCCCGACAGAGCCCAGTAGAGCCCGACAGAGCCCGACAGAGCACAGTAGAGCCCGACAGGGCCCGACAGAGCCCGACAGAGCCCGACAGGGCCCAGTAGAGCCCAGTAGAACCCGACAGAGCCCAGTAGAGCCCGACAGAGCCCGACAGAGCCCGACAGGGCCCGACAGAGCCCGACAGGGCCCGACAGAACCCGACAGAGCCCGACAGAGCCCAGTAGAGCCTGACAGAGCCCGACAGAGCCCGACAGAGCTCGACAGGGCCCGACAGGGCCCGACAGAGCCCGACAGAGCCCGACAGGGCCCGACAGGGCCCGACAGAGCCCGACAGAGCCCAGTAGAGCCCGACAGAGCCCGACAGAGCCCGACAGGGCCCAGTAGAGCCCGACAGAGCCCGACAGAGCCCGACAGGGCCCGACAGGGCCCGACAGAGCCCGACAGGGCCCAGTTTAGCCCAGTAGAGCCCGACAGAGCCCGACAGAGCCCGACAGAGCCCAGTAGAGCCCGACAGAGCCCGACAGGGCCCGACAGAGCCCGACAGAGCCCGACAGGGCCCGACAGAGCCCGACAGAGACCAGTAGAGCCCGACAGAGCCCGACAGAGCCCGACAGAGCCCGACAGGGCCCGACAGGGCCCGACAGGGCCCAGTAGAGCCCGACAGAGCCCGACAGAGCCCGACAGAGCCCGACAGGGCCCGACAGAGCCGACAGGGCCCGACAGAGCCCGACAGAGCCCGACAGGGCCCAGTAGAGCCCAACAGAGCCCGACAGAGCCCGACAGAGCCCAGTAGAGCCCGACAGAGCCCGACAGAGCCCGAAAGAGCCCGACAGAGCCCGACAGGGCCCGACAGATCCTGACAGAGCCCGACAGGGCCCAGTAGAGCCCGACAGAGCCCAACAGAGCCCGACAGAGCCCAGTAGAGCCCGCCAGAGCCCGACAGAGGCCGACAGGGCCCGACAGGGCCCGACAGGGCCCGACAGAGGCCGACAGGGCCCGACAGAGCCCGACAGGGCCCGACAGGGAACAGTAGAGCCCAGTAGAGCCCGACAGAGCCCGACAGAGCCCGACAGGGCCCGACAGAGCCCGACAGGGCCCAGTAGAGCCTGACAGAGCCCGACAGGGCCCGACAGAGCCCGACAGAGCCCAGTAGAGCCCGAAAGAGCCCGACAGAGCCCGACAGGGCCCGACAGGGCGCAGTAGAGCCCGACAGAGCCCGACAGAGCCCGACAGGGCCCTACAGGGCCCGACAGAGCCCGACAGAGCCCGACAGAGCCCGACAGGGCCCGACAGGGAACAGTAGAGCCCAGTAGAGCCCGACAGAGCCCGACAGAGCCCGACAGAGCCCAGTAGAGCCCGAAAGAGCCCGACAGAGCCCGACAGGGCCCGACAGGGCGCAGTAGAGCCCGACAGAGCCCGACAGAGCCCGACAGGGCCCTACAGGGCCCGACAGAGCCCGACAGAGCCCGACAGAGCCCGACAGGGCCCGACAGGGAACAGTAGAGCCCAGTAGAGCCCGAACAGAGCCCGACAGAGCCCGACAGAGCCCGACAGGGCCCGACAGAGCCCGACAGGGCCCAGTAGAGCCCGACAGAGCCCGACAGAGCCCGACAGGGCCCGACAGAGCCCGACAGAACCCGACAGAGCCCGACAGGGCCCGACAGGGCCCGACAGAGCCCGACAGAGCCCGACAGGGCCCAGTAGAGCCCGACAGAGCCCGACAGAGCCCGACAGAGCCCGACAGGGTCCGACAGGGAACAGTAGAGCCCAGTAGAGCCCGACAGAGCCCGACAGAGCCCAACAGAGCCCGACAGGGCCCGACAGAGCCCGACAGAACCCGACAGAGCCCGACAGAGCCCGACAGAGCCCGACAGAGCCCGACAGAGCCCGACAGGGCCCGACAGAGCCCGACAGAGCCCGACAGAGCCCGACAGGGCCCGACAGAGCCCGACAGAGCCCGACAGAACCCGACAGAGCCCGACAGGGCCCGACAGGGCCCGACAGAGCCCGACAGAGCCCGACAGGGCCCAGTAGAGCCCGACAGAGCCCGACAGAGCCCGACAGAGCCCGACAGGGTCCGACAGGGAACAGTAGAGCCCAGTAGAGCCCGACAGAGCCCGACAGAGCCCGACAGAGCCCGACAGGGCCCGACAGAGCCCGACAGAACCCGACAGAGCCCGACAGAGCCCGACAGGGCCCGACACGGCCCGACAGAGCCCGACAGAGCCCGACAGAACCCGACAGATCCCGACAGAGCCCAGTAGAGCCCGACAGAGCCCGACAGAGCCCGACAGGGCCCGACAGGGAACAGTAGAGCCCAGTAGAGCCCGACAGAGCCCGACAGAGCCCGACAGAGCCCGACAGGGCCCGACAGAGCCCGACAGGGCCCAGTAGAGCCCGACAGAGCCCGACAGGGCCCGACAGGGCCCAGCAGAGCCCGACAGAGCCCAGTAGAGCCCGACAGAGCCCGACAGAGCCCGACAGGGCCCGACAGGGCCCGACAGAGCCCGACAGGGCCCGACAGAGCCCGACAGAGCCCGAGAGGGCCCGACAGAGCCCGACACAGCCCGACAGGGCCCAGTAGAGCCCGACAGACCCCGACAGAGCCCGACAGAGCCCGACAAAGCCCGACAGGGCCCGACAGGGCCCGACAGAGCCCGACAGGGCCCGACAGAGCCCGACAGAGCCCGACAGAGCCGGACAGGGCCCGACAGAGCCCAACAGAGCCCGACAGATCCCGACAGGGCCCAGTAGAGCCCGACAGAGCCCGACAGAGCCCGACAGAGCCCGACAGGGCCCGACAGAGCCCGACAGGGCCCGATAGAGCCCGACAGAGCCCAGTAGAGCTCGACAGAGCCCGACAGAGCCCGACAGGGCCCGACAGGGCCCAGTAGAGCCCGACAGGGCCCGACAGAGCCCGACAGAGCCCAGTAGAGCTCGACAGAGCCCGACAGAGCCCGACAGGGCCCGACAGGGTGCAGTAGAGCCCGACAGAGCCCCGACAGAGCCCGACAGAGCCCGACAGAGCCCGGACAGGGCCCGACCGAGCCCGACAGAGCACTAGAGCCCAACAGAGCCCGACAGAGCCCGACAGAGCCCGACAGAGCCCGACAGAGCACAGTAGAGCCCGACAGAGCCCGACAGAGCCCGACAGGGCCCGACAGAGCCCGACAGGGCCCAGTAGAGCCCAGTAGAGCCTGACAGAGCCCGACAGAGCCCGACAGAGCCCGACAGGGCCCGACAGAGCCCGACAGGGCCCGACAGGGCCCGACAGAGCCCGACAGAGCCCGACAGAACCCGACAGAGCCCGACAGAGCCCAGTAGAGCCTGACAGAGCCTGACAGAGCCCGACAGAGCTCGACAGGGCCCGACAGGGCCCGACAGAGCCCGACAGGGCCCAGTAGAGCCCGACAGAGCCCGACAGAGCCCGACAGAGCCCGACAGGGCCCGACAGAGCCCGACAGAGCCCGACAGGGCCCAGTAGAGCCTCACAGAGCCCGACAAAGCCCGACAGGGCCCGACAGGGCCCGACAGAGCCCGACAGGGCCCGAAAGAGCCCGACAGTGCCCGATAGAGCCCGACAGGGCCCAGTAGAGCCCGACAGAGCCCGACAGATCCCGACAGAGTCCGACAGAGCCCGACAGAGCCCGACAGGGCCCGACAGAGCCCGACAGAGCCCGACAGAGGCCAGTAGAGCCCGACAGAGCCCGACAGAGCCCAGTAGAGCCCGACAGAGCCCGACAGAGCACAGTAGAGCCCGACAGGGCCCGACAGAGCCCGACAGAGCCCGACAGGGCCCAGTAGAGCCCAGTAGAACCCGACAGAGCCCAGTAGAGCCCGACAGAGCCCGACAGAGCCCGACAGGGCCCGACAGAGCCCGACAGGGCCCGACAGAACCCGACAGAGCCCGACAGAGCCCAGTAGAGCCTGACAGAGCCCGACAGAGCCCGACAGAGCTCGACAGGGCCCGACAGGGCCCGACAGAGCCCGACAGAGCCCGACAGGGCCCGACAGGGCCCGACAGAGCCCGACAGAGCCCAGTAGAGCCCGACAGAGCCCGACAGAGCCCGACAGGGCCCAGTAGAGCCCGACAGAGCCCGACAGAGCCCGACAGGGCCCGACAGGGCCCGACAGAGCCCGACAGGGCCCAGTTTAGCCCAGTAGAGCCCGACAGAGCCCGACAGAGCCCGACAGAGCCCAGTAGAGCCCGACAGAGCCCGACAGGGCCCGACAGAGCCCGACAGAGCCCGACAGGGCCCGACAGAGCCCGACAGAGACCAGTAGAGCCCGACAGAGCCCGACAGAGCCCGACAGAGCCCGACAGGGCCCGACAGGGCCCGACAGGGCCCAGTAGAGCCCGACAGAGCCCGACAGAGCCCGACAGAGCCCGACAGGGCCCGACAGAGCCCGACAGGGCCCGACAGAGCCCGACAGAGCCCGACAGGGCCCAGTAGAGCCCAACAGAGCCCGACAGAGCCCGACAGAGCCCAGTAGAGCCCGACAGAGCCCGACAGAGCCCGAAAGAGCCCGACAGAGCCCGACAGGGCCCGACAGATCCTGACAGAGCCCGACAGGGCCCAGTAGAGCCCGACAGAGCCCAACAGAGCCCGACAGAGCCCAGTAGAGCCCGCCAGAGCCCGACAGAGGCCGACAGGGCCCGACAGGGCCCGACAGGGCCCGACAGAGGCCGACAGGGCCCGACAGAGCCCGACAGGGCCCGACAGGGAACAGTAGAGCCCAGTAGAGCCCGACAGAGCCCGACAGAGCCCGACAGGGCCCGACAGAGCCCGACAGGGCCCAGTAGAGCCTGACAGAGCCCGACAGGGCCCGACAGAGCCCGACAGAGCCCAGTAGAGCCCGAAAGAGCCCGACAGAGCCCGACAGGGCCCGACAGGGCGCAGTAGAGCCCGACAGAGCCCGACAGAGCCCGACAGGGCCCTACAGGGCCCGACAGAGCCCGACAGAGCCCGACAGAGCCCGACAGGGCCCGACAGGGAACAGTAGAGCCCAGTAGAGCCCGACAGAGCCCGACAGAGCCCGACAGAGCCCAGTAGAGCCCGAAAGAGCCCGACAGAGCCCGACAGGGCCCGACAGGGCGCAGTAGAGCCCGACAGAGCCCGACAGAGCCCGACAGGGCCCTACAGGGCCCGACAGAGCCCGACAGAGCCCGACAGAGCCCGACAGGGCCCGACAGGGAACAGTAGAGCCCAGTAGAGCCCGACAGAGCCCGACAGAGCCCGACAGAGCCCGACAGGGCCCGACAGAGCCCGACAGGGCCCAGTAGAGCCCGACAGAGCCCGACAGAGCCCGACAGGGCCCGACAGAGCCCGACAGAACCCGACAGAGCCCGACAGGGCCCGACAGGGCCCGACAGAGCCCGACAGAGCCCGACAGGGCCCAGTAGAGCCCGACAGAGCCCGACAGAGCCCGACAGAGCCCGACAGGGTCCGACAGGGAACAGTAGAGCCCAGTAGAGCCCGACAGAGCCCGACAGAGCCCAACAGAGCCCGACAGGGCCCGACAGAGCCCGACAGAACCCGACAGAGCCCGACAGAGCCCGACAGGGCCCGACACGGCCCGACAGAGCCCGACAGAGCCCGACAGAACCCGACAGATCCCGACAGAGCCCAGTAGAGCCCGACAGAGCCCGACAGAGCCCGACAGGGCCCGACAGGGAACAGTAGAGCCCAGTAGAGCCCGACAGAGCCCGACAGAGCCCGACACAGCCCGACAGGGCCCAGTAGAGCCCGACAGACCCCGACAGAGCCCGACAGAGCCCGACAAAGCCCGACAGGGCCCAACAGGGCCCGACAGAGCCCGACAGGGCCTGACAGAGCCCGACAGAGCCCGACAGAGCCGGACAGGGCCCGACAGAGCCCAACAGAGCCCGACAGAGCCCGACAGGGCCCAGTAGAGCCCGACAGAGCCCGACAAAGCCCGACAGAGCCCGACAGGGCCCGACAGAGCCCGACAGGGCCCGATAGAGCTCGACAGAGCCCGACAGAGCCCGACAGGGCCCGACAGGGCCCAGTAGAGCCCGACAGGGCCCGACAGAGCCCGACAGAGCCCAGTAGAGCTCGACAGAGCCCGACAGAGCCCGACAGGGCCCGACAGGGTGCAGTAGAGCCCGACAGAGCCCGACAGAGCCCGACAGGGCCCGACAGGGCCCGACAGAACCCGTCAGAGACCAGTAGAGCCCGACAGAGCCCGACAGAGCCCGACAGAGCCCGACAGGGCCCGACCGAGCCCGACAGAGCACAGTAGAGCCCAACAGAGCCCGACAGAGCCCGACAGAGCCCGACAGAGCCCGACAGAGCACAGTAGAGCCCGACAGAGCCCGACAGAGCCCGACAGGGCCCGACAGAGCCCGACAGGGCCCAGTAGAGCCCAGTAGAGCCTGACAGAGCCCGACAGAGCCCGACAGAGCCCGACAGGGCCCGACAGAGCCCGACAGGGCCCGACAGGGCCCGACAGAGCCCGACAGAACCCAGTAGAGCCTGACAGAGCCTGACAGAGCCCGACAGAGCTCGACAGGGCCCGACAGGGCCCGACAGAGCCCGACAGGGCCCAGTAGAGCCCGACAGAGCCCGACAGAGCCCGACAGAGCCCGACAGGGCCCGACAGAGCCCGACAGAGCCCGACAGGGCCCAGTAGAGCCTCACAGAGCCCG
The DNA here is from genome assembly GCF_036013445.1 of Caloenas nicobarica. Taxonomy (NCBI): domain Eukaryota; kingdom Metazoa; phylum Chordata; class Aves; order Columbiformes; family Columbidae; genus Caloenas; species Caloenas nicobarica. The sequence goes on from NW_027017014.1 coordinate 140,866, forward strand.
ACAGAGCTCGACAGAGCCCGACAAAGCCCGACAGGGCCCGACAGGGCCCGACAGAGCCCGACAGGGCCCGAAAGAGCCCGACAGTGCCCGATAGAGCCCGACAGGGCCCAGTAGAGCCCGACAGAGCCCGACAGAGCCCGACAGAGTCCGACAGAGCCCGACAGAGCCCGACAGGGCCCGACAGAGCCCGACAGAGCCCGACAGAGCCCAGTAGAGCCCGACAGAGCCCGACAGAGCCCAGTAGAGCCCGACAGGGCCCGACAGGGCCCGACCGAGCCCGACAGAGCACAGTAGAGCCCGACAGGGCCCGACAGAGCCCGACAGAGCCCGACAGGGCCCAGTAGAGCCCAGTAGAACCCGACAGAGCCCAGTAGAGCCCGACAGAGCCCGACAGAGCCCGACAGAGCCCGACAGGGCCCGACAGAGCCCGACAGGGCCCGACAGAACCCGACAGAGCCCGACAGAGCCCAGTAGAGCCTGACAGAGCCCGACAGAGCCCGACAGAGCTCGACAGGGCCCGACAGGGCCCGACAGAGCCCGACAGAGCCCGACAGGGCCCGACAGGTCCCGACAGAGCCCGACAGAGCCCAGTAGAGCCCGACAGAGCCCGACAGAGCCCGACAGAGCCCGACAGGGCCCGACAGGGCCCGACAGAGCCCGACAGAGCCCGACAGAGCCCGACAGGGCCCGACAGAGCCCGACAGAGCCCGACAGGGCCCAGTAGAGCCTCACAGAGCCCGACAGAGCTCGACAGGGCCCGACAGAGCCCGACAGGGCCCGAAAGAGCCCGACAGTGCCCGATAGAGCCCGACAGGGCCCAGTAGAGCCTGACAGAGCCCGACAGATCCCGACAGAGTCCGACAGGGCCCGACAGAGCCCGACAGGGCCCGACAGAGACCGACAGAGCCCAGTAGAGCCCGACAGAGCCCGACAGAGCCCGACAGGGCCCGACAGTGCCCAGTAGAGCCCGACAGAGCCCGACAGGGCCTGACAGAGCCCGACAGAGCCCGACAGAGCCCGACAGGGCCCGACAGAGCCCGACAGAGCCCAGTAGAGCCCGACAGAGCCCGACAGAGCCCGACAGATCCCGACAGAGCCCGACAGAGCCCAGTAGAGCCCGACAGAGCCCGACAGAGCCCGACAGAGCCCAACAGAGCCCGACAAAGCCCGACAGGGCCCGACAGGGCCCGACAGAGCCCGACAGGGCCCGATAGAGCCCGACAGAGCCCGACAGAGCCGGACAGGGCCCGACAGAGCCCAACAGAGAACGACAGAGCCCGACAGGGCCCAGTAGAGCCCGACAGAGCCCGACAGAGCCCGACAGAGCCCGACAGGGCCCGACAGAGCCCGACAGGGCCCGACAGAGCCCGACAGAGCCCAGTAGAGCTCGACAGAGCCCGACAGAGCCCAGTAGAGCCCGACAGGGCCCGACAGAGCCCGACAGAGCCCAGTAGAGCTCGACAGAGCCCGACAGAGCCCGACAGGGCCCGACAGGGTGCAGTAGAGCCCGACAGAGCCCGACAGAGCCCGACAGGGCCCGACAGAGCCCGACAGGGCCCGACCGAGCCCGACAGAGCACAGTAGAGCCCGACAGAGCCCGACAGAGCCCGACAGAGCCCGACAGAGCACAGTAGAGCCCGACAGGGCCCGACAGAGCCCGACAGGGCCCAGTAGAGCCCAGTAGAGCCTGACAGAGCCCGACAGGGCCCGACAGGGCCCGACTAGAGCCCGACAGAGCCCGACAGAACCCGACAGAGCCCGACAGAGCCCAGTAGAGCCTGACAGAGCCCGACAGAGCCCGACAGAGCTCGACAGGGCCCGACAGGGCCCGACAGAGCCCGACAGAGCCCGACAGAGCCCGAAAGGGCCCGACAGAGCCCGACAGGGCCCAGTAGAGCCCGACAGAGCCCGACAGAGCCCGACAGAGCCCGACAGGGCCCGACAGAGCCCGACAGAGCCCGACAGGGCCCAGTAGAGCCTCACAGAGCCCGACAGAGCTCGACAGAGCCCGACAGAGCCCGACAGAGCCCGACAGAGCCCGACAGAGCCCGACAGTGCCCGATAGAGCCCGACAGGGCCCAGTAGAGCCTGACAGAGCCCGACAGAGCCCGACAGAGTCCGACAGGGCCCGACAGAGCCCGACAGGGCCCGACAGAGCCCGACAGAGCCCAGTAGAGCCCGACAGAGCCCGACAGAGCCCGACAGGGCCCGACAGGGCCCGACAGAGCCCGACAGGGCCCGACAGGGCACGACAGAGCCCGACAGGGCCCGACAGAGCCCGACAGAGCCCAGTAGAGCCCGACAGGGCCCGACAGAGCCCGACAGAGCCCGACAGAGCCCAGTAGAGCCCGACAGAGCCCGACAGAGCCCGACAGGGCCCGACAGGGCGCAGTAGAGCCCGACAGAGCCCGACAGAGCCCGACAGGGCCCTGCAGGGCCCGACAGAGCCCGACAGAGCCCAGTAGAGCCCGACAGAGCCCAGTAGAGCCCGACAGAGCCCGACAGAGCCCGACAGAGCCCGACAGGGCCCGACAGAGCACGACAGAGCCCAGTAGAGCCCGACAGGGCCCGACAGAGCCCTACAGAGCCCGACAGAGCCCGACAGAGCCCGACAGAGCCTGACAGGGCCCGACAGGGCCCGACAGAGCCCGACAGAGCACAGTAGAGACCGACAGAGCCCGACAGAGCCCGACAGAGCCCGACAGGGCCCGACCGAGCCCGACAGAGCACAGTAGAGCCCGACAGAGCCCGACAGAGCCCGACAGAGCCCGACAGGGCCCAGTAGAGCCCAGTAGAACCCGACAGAGCCCAGTAGAGCCCGACAGAGCCCGACAGAGCCCGACAGAGCCCGACAGGGCCCGACAGAAGCCGACAGAGCCCGACAGAGCCCAGTAGAGCCTGACAGAGCCCGACAGAGCCCGACAGAGCTCGACAGGGCCCGACAGAGCCCGACAGAGCCCGACAGAGCCCGACAGAGCCCGACAGGGCCCGAGAGAGCCCGACAGAGCCCAGTAGAGCCCGACAGAGCCCGACAGAGCCCGACAGAGCCCGACAGGGCCCAGTAGAGCCCGACAGAGCCCGACAGAGCCCGACAGAGCCCGACAGGGCCCGACAGAGCCCGACAGAGCCCGACAGGGCCCAGTAGAGCCTCACAGAGCCCGACAGAGCTCGACAGAGTCCGACAGGGCCCGACAGAGCCCGACAGGGCCCGACAGTGCCCGATAGAGCCCGACAGGGCCCAGTAGAGCCTGACAGAGCCCGACAGAGCCCGACAGAGTCCGACAGGGCCCGACAGAGCCCGACAGGGCCCGACAGAGACCGACAGAGCCCAGTAGAGCCCGACAGAGCCCGACAGAGCCCGACAGGGTCCGACAGGGCCCGACAGAGCCCGACAGAGCCCGACAGGGCCCGACAGTGCCCAGTAGAGCCCGACAGAGCCCGACAGGGCCCGACAGAGCCCGACAGAGCACGACAGAGCCCGACAGGGCCCGACAGAGCCCGACAGAGCCCAGTAGAGCCCGACAGAGCCCGACAGAGCCCGACAGATCCCGACAGAGCCCGACAGAGCCCAGTAGAGCCCGACAGAGCCCGACAGAGCCCGACAGAGCCCGACAGGGCCCGACAGGGCCCAACAGAGCCCGACAGAGCCCGACAGGGCCCGACAGAGCCCGACAGGGCCCGACAGGGAACAGTAGAGCCCAGTAGAGCCCGACAGAGCCCGACAGAGCCCGACAGAGCCCGACAGGGCCCAGTAGAGCCCGACAGAGCCCGACAGGGCCCAGTAGAGCCCGACAGAGCCCGACAGGGCCCGACAGGGCCCGACAGGGCCCAGTAGAGCCCGACAGAGCCCGACAGGGCCCGACAGGGCCCGACAGAGCCCGACAGGGCCCGACAGAGCCCGACAGAGCCCGACAGGGCCCGACAGAGCCCGACAGAGCCCGACAGGGCCCGACAGAGCCCGACAGAGCCCGACAGGGCCCAGTAGAGCCCGACAGAGCCCGACAGAGCCGGACAGGGCCCGACAGAGCCCGACAGAGCCCGACAGAGCCCGACAGGGCCCAGTAGAGCCCGACAGAGCCCGACAGAGCCCGACAGAGCCCGACACGGCCCGACAGAGCCCGACAGGGCCCGACAGAGCCCGACAGAGCCCGACAGGGCCCAGTAGAGCCCGACAGAGCCCGACAGAGCCCGACAAAGCCCGACAGGGCCCGACAGGGCCCGACAGAGCCCGACAGGGCCCGACAGAGCCCGACAGAGCCCGACAGAGCCGGACAGGGCCCGACAGAGCCCGACAGAGCCCGACAGAGCCCGACAGGGCCCAGTAGAGCCCGACAGAGCCCGACAGAGCCCGACAGAGCCCGACAGGGCCCGACAGAGCCCGACAGAGCCCAGTAGAGCTCGACAGAGCCCGACAGAGCCCGACAGGGCCCGACAGGGCCCGACAGGGCTCGACAGGGCCCAGTAGAGCCCGACAGAGCCCGACAGAGCCCGACAGAGCCCCACAGAGCCCGACAGGGTCCAGTTTAGCCCAGTAGAGCCCGACAGAGCCCGACAGAGCCCGACAGAGCCCGACAGGGCCCGACAGAGCCCAACAGAACCCGACAGAGCCCGACAGAGCCCAACAGGGCCCGACACGGCCCGACAGAGCCCGACAGAGACCGACAGAACCCGACAGAGCCCGACAGAGCCCAGTAGAGCCCGACAGAGCCCGACAGAGCCCGACAGAGCCCGACAGAGCCCGACAGAGCCCGACAGGGCCCGACAGAGCCCGACAGGGCCCGACAGGGAACAGTAGAGCCCAGTAGAGCCCGACAGAGCCCGACAGAGCCCGACAGAGCCCGACAGGGCCCGACAGAGCCCGACAGGGCCCAGTACAGCCCGACAGAGCCCAGTAGAGCCCGACAGAGCCCGACAGAGCCCGACAGGGCCCGACAGAGCCCGACAGGGCCCGACAGAGCCCGACAGAGCCCTACAGGGCCCGACAGAGCCCGACAGAGCCCGACAGGGCCCGACAGAGCCCGACAGAGCCCGACAGGGCCCGACAGAGCCCGACAGAGCCCGACAGGGCCCAGTAGAGCCCGACAGAGTCCGACAGAGCCCGACAGAGCCCGACAAAGCCCGACAGGGCCAGACAGGGCCCGACAGAGCCCGACAGGCCCTGACAGAGCCCGACAGAGCCCGACAGAGCCCGACAGGGCCCAGTAGAGCCCGACAGAGCCCGACAGAGCCCGACAGAGCCCGAAAGGGCCCGACAGAGCCCGACAGGGCCCAGTAGAGCCCGACAGAGCCCGACAGGGCCCGACAGGGCCCGACAGGGCCCAGTAGAGCCCGACAGAGCCCAGTAGAGCCCGACAGAGCCCGACAGAGCCCGACAGGGCCCGACAGAGCCCGACAGGGCCCGACAGAGCCCGACAGAGCCCTACAGGGCCCGACAGAGCCCGACAGAGCCCGACAGGGCCCAGTAGAGCCCGACAGAGCCCGACAGAGCCCGACAGAGCCCGACAAAGCCCGACAGGGCCCGACAGAGCCCGACAGGGCCCGACAGAGCCCGACAGAGCCCGACAGAGCCGGACAGGGCCCGACAGAGCCCAACAGAGCCCGACAGAGCCCGACAGGGCCCAGTAGAGCCCGACAGAGCCCGACAGAGCCCGACAGAGCCCGACAGGGCCCGACAGAGCCCGACAGGGCCCGACAGAGCCTGACAGAGCCCAGTCGAGCTCGACAGAGCCCGACAGAGCCCGACAGGGCCCGACAGGGCCCAGTAGAGCCCGACAGGGCCCGACAGAGCCCGACAGAGCCCGACAGAGCCCGACAGGGCCCGACAGGGCCCAGTAGAGCCCGACAGAGCCCGACAGAGCCCGACAGAGCCCGACAGGGCCCGACCGAGCCCGACAGAGCACAGTAGAGCCCGAAAGAGCCCGACAGAGCCCGACAGAGCCCGACAGGGCCCAGTAAAGCCCAGTAGAACCCGACAGAGCCCAGTAGAGCCCGACAGAGCCCGACAGAGACCGACAGAGCCCGACAGGGCCCGATAGAGCCCGACAGGGCCCGACAGGGCCCGACAGAGCCCGACAGAGCCCGACAGAACCCGACAGAGCCCGACAGAGCCCAGTAGAGCCTGACAGAGCCCGACAGAGCCCGACAGAGCTCGACAGGGCCCGACAGGGCCCGACAGAACCCGACAGAGCCCGACAGAGCCCGACAGGGCCCGACAGAGCCCGACAGAGCCCAGTAGAGCCCGACAGAGCCCGACAGAGCCCGACAGAGCCCGACAGGGCCCAGTAGAGCCCGACAGAGCCCGACAGAGCCCGACAGAGCCCGACAGGGCCCGACAGAGCCCGACAGAGCCCGACAGAGCCCGACAGGGCCCGACAGAGCCCGACAGAGCCCGACAGGGCCCGACAGAGCCCGACAGGGCCCGACAGAGCCCGACAGAGCCCGACAGGGCCCAGTAGAGCCCGACAGAGCCCGACAGAGCCCGACAGAGCCTGACAAAGCTCGACAGGGCCCGACAGGGCCCAGTAGAGCCCGACAGGGCCCGACAGAGCCCGACAGAGCCCGACAGAGCCCGACAGAGCCCGACAGGGCCCGACAGAGACCGACAGAGCCCAGTAGAGCCCGACAGAGCCCGACAGAGCCCGACAGAGCCCGACAGGGCCCGACAGAGCCCGACAGGGCCCGACAGAGCCCGACAGAGCCCAGTAGAGCTCGACAGAGCCCGACAGAGCCCGACAGGGCCCGACAGAGCCCGACAGGGCCCGACAGGGCCCGACAGGGCCCAGTAGAGCCCGACAGAGCCCGACAGAGCCCGACAGGGCCCGACAGGGCCCGACAGAGCCCGACAGAGCCCGACAGGGCCCGACAGACCCCAATAGAGCCCGACAGAGCCCAGTAGAGCCCGACAGAGCCCGACAGAGCCCGACAGAGCCCGACAGGGCCCGACAGGGCCCGACAGAGCCCAGTAGAGCCCGACAGAGCCCGACAGAGCCCGACAGGGCCCGACAGGGCCCGACAGGGCCCAGTAGAGCCCGACAGGGCCCGACACAGCCCGACAGAGCCCGACAGGGCCCGACAGAGCCCGACAGAGCCCAGTAGAGCCCGACAGAGCCCGACAGAGCCCGACAGAGCCCGAGAGGGCCCGACAGGGCCCGACAGGGCCCAGTAGAGCCCGACAGAGCCCGACAGAGCCCGACAGAGCCCGACAGAGCCCGACAGGGCCCGACAGAGCCCGACAGAGCCCGCAAGGGCCCGACAGGGCCCGAAAGATCCCGACAGAGCCCGACAGGCCCAACAGACCCCAATAGAGCCCGACAGAGCCCAGTAGAGCCCGAGAGAGCCCGACAGAGCCCGACAGAGCCCGACAGGGCCCGACAGGGCCCGACAGAGCCCGACAGGGCCCAGTTTAGCCCAGTAGAGCCCGACAGAGCCCGACAGAGCCCAGTAGAGCCCGACAGAGCCCGACAGAGCCCGACAGGGCCCGACAGAGCCCGACAGAGACCAGTAGAGCCCGACAGAGCCCGACAGAGCCCGACAGAGCCCGACAGGGCCCGACAGGGCCCGACAGGGCCCAGTAGAGCCCGACAGAGCCCGACAGAGCCCGACAGAGCCCGACAGGGCCCGACAGAGCCCGACAGGGCCCGACAGAGCCCGACAGAGCCCGACAGAGCCCGACAGAGCCCGACAGAGCCGAGTAGAGCCCGACAGAGCCCGACAGAGCCCGACAGGGCCCGACAGAGCCCAGTAGAGCCCAACAGAGCCCGACAGAGCCCGAAAGAGCCCGACAGAGCCCGACAGGGCCCGACAGATCCTGACAGAGCCCGACAGGGCCCGACAGAGCCCGACAGAGCCCAACAGAGCCCGACAGAGCCGAGTAGAGCCCGACAGAGCCCGACAGGGCCCGACAGAGCCCGACAGAGCCCAGTAGAGCCCGACAGAGCCCGACAGAGCCCGACAGAGCCCGACAGGGCCCGACAGAGCCCGACAGAGCCCGACAGAGCCCGACAGGGCCCGACAGAGCCCGACAGAGCCCAGTAGAGCCCGACAGAGCCCGACAGAGCCCGACAGAGCCCGACAAAGCTCGACAGGGCCCGACAGGGCCCAGTAGAGCCCGACAGGGCCCGACAGAGCCCGACAGAGCCCGACAGAGCCCGACAGAGCCCGACAGAGCCCGACAGAGCCCAGTAGAGCCCGACAAAGCTCGACAGGGCCCGACAGGGCCCAGTAGAGCCCGACAGGGCCCGACAGAGCCCGACAGAGCCCGACAGAGCCCGACAGGGCCCGACAGAGCCCGACAGAGCCCAGTAGAGCCCGACAGAGCCCGACAGAGCCCGACAGAGCCCGACAGGGCCCGACAGAGCCCGACAGGGCCCGACAGAGCCCGACAGAGCCCAGTAGAGCTCGACAGAGCCCGACAGAGCCCGACAGGGCCCGACAGGGCCCAGTAGAGCCCGACAGAGCCCGACAGAGCCCGACAGGGCCCGACAGGGCCCGACAGAGCCCGACAGAGCCCGACAGGGCCCGACAGAGCCCGACAGGGCCCGAAAGAGCCCGACAGTGCCCGATAGAGCCCGACAGGGCCCAACAGAGCCCGACAGAGGCCGACAGGGCCCGACAGAGCCCGACAGGGCCTGACAGGGAACAGTAGAGCCCAGTAGAGCCCGACAGAGCCCGACAGAGCCCGACAGGGCCCGACAGAGCCCGACAGGGCCCAGTAGAGCCCGACAGAGCCCGACAGGGCCCGACAGGGCCCGACAGGGCCCAGTAGAGCCCGACAGAGCCCGACAGAGCCCGACAGAGCCCGACAGGGCCCGACAGAGCTCGACAGAGCCCGACAGAAACCGACAGAGCCCGACAGGGCCCAGTAGAGCCCGACAGAGCCCGACAGAGCCCGACAGGGCCCGACAGGGAACAGTAGAACCCAGTAGAGCCCGACAGAGCCCGACAGAGCCCGACAGAGCCCGACAGGGCCCGACAGAGCCCGACAGAACCCGACAGAGCCCGACAGAGCCCGACAGGGCCCGACAGGGCCCGACAGAGCCCGACAGAGCCCGACAGAACCTGACAGAGCCCGACAGAGCCCGACAGAGCCCGACAGGGCCCGACAGGGCCCGACAGAGCCCGACAGAGCCCGACAGGGCCCGACAGACCCCAATAGAGCCCGACAGAGCCCAGTAGAGCCCGACAGAGCCCGACAGAGCCCGACAGAGCCCGACAGGGCCCGACAGGGCCCGACAGAGCCCAGTAGAGCCCGACAGAGCCCGACAGAGCCCGACAGGGCCCGACAGGGCCCGACAGGGCCCAGTAGAGCCCGACAGGGCCCGACACAGCCCGACAGAGCCCGACAGGGCCCGACAGGGCCCGACAGAGCCCGACAGAGCCCGACAGGGCCCGACAGGGAACAGTAGAGCCCAGTAGAGCCCGACAGAGCCCGACAGAGCCCAGTAGAGCCCGAGAGGGCCCGACAGAGCCCGACAGGGCCCAGTAGAGCCCGACAGAGCCCGACAGGGCCCGACAGGGCCCGACAGGGCCCAGTAGAGCCCGACAGAGCCCGACAGAGCCCGACAGGGCCCGACAGGGCCCGACAGGGCCCGACAGAGCCCGACAGAGCCCGACAGGGCCCGACAGAGCCCGACAGGGCCCGACAGAGCCCGACAGAGCCCGACAAAGCCCGACAGGGCCCGACAGGGTCCGACAGGGCCCGACAGGGCCCAGTAGAGCCCGACAGAGCCCGACAGAGCCCGACAGGGCCCGACAGGGCCCGACAGAGCCCGACAGATCCTGACAGAGCCCGACAGGGCCCGACAGAGCCCGACAGAGCCCAACAGAGCCCGACAGAGCCGAGTAGATCCCGACAGAGCCCGACAGAGCCCGACAGGGCCCGACAGGGCCCGACAGAGCCCGACAGGGCCCGACAGAGCCCGACAGAGCCCGACAGAGCCCGACAGAGCCCGACAGGGAACAGTAGAGCCCGACAGAGCCCGACAGAGCCCGACAAAGCTCGACAGGGCCCGACAGGGCCCAGTGGAGCCCGACAGGGCCCGACAGAGCCCGACAGAGCCCGACAGAGCCCGACAGAGCCCGACAGAGCCCAGTAGAGCCCGACAGAGCCCGACAGAGCCCGACAGAGCCCGACAGGGCCCGACAGAGCCCGACAGAGCCCAGTAGAGCTCGACAGAGCCCGACAGAGCCCGACAGGGCCCGACAGGGCCCAGTAGAGCCCGACAGAGCCCGACAGAGCCCGACAGGGCCCGACAGGGCCCGACAGAGCCCGACAGAGCCCGACAGGGCCCGACAGAGCCCGACAGGGCCCGAAAGAGCCCGACAGTGCCCGATAGAGCCCGACAGGGCCCAGTAGAGCCTCACAGAGCCCGACAGAGCTCGACAGAGCCCGACAGAACCCGACAGGGCCCAACAGAGCCCGACAGAGGCCGACAGGGCCCGACAGAGCCCGACAGGGCCTGACAGGGAACAGTAGAGCCCAGTAGAGCCCGACAGAGCCCGACAGAGCCCGACAGGGCCCGACAGAGCCCGACAGGGCCCAGTAGAGCCCGACAGAGCCCGACAGGGCCCGACAGGGCCCGACAGGGCCCAGTAGAGCCCGACAGAGCCCGACAGAGCCCGACAGAGCCCGACAGGGCCCGACAGAGCTCGACAGAGCCCGACAGAAACCGACAGAGCCCGACAGGGCCCAGTAGAGCCCGACAGAGCCCGACAGAGCCCGACAGGGCCCGACAGGGAACAGTAGAACCCAGTAGAGCCCGACAGAGCCCGACAGAGCCCGACAGAGCCCGACAGGGCCCGACAGAGCCCGACAGAACCCGACAGAGCCCGACAGAGCCCGACAGGGCCCGACAGGGCCCGACAGAGCCCGACAGAGCCCGACAGAACCTGACAGAGCCCGACAGAGCCCGACAGAGCCCGACAGGGCCCGACAGGGCCCGACAGAGCCCGACAGAGCCCGACAGGGCCCGACAGACCCCAATAGAGCCCGACAGAGCCCAGTAGAGCCCGACAGAGCCCGACAGAGCCCGACAGAGCCCGACAGGGCCCAGTAGAGCCCGACAGAGCCCGACAGAGCCCGACAGGGCCCGACAGAGCCCGACAGAGCCCGACAGAGCCCGACAGGGCCCGACAGAGCCCGACAGAGCCCGACAGGGCCCGACAGAGCCCGACAGGGCCCGACAGAGCCCGACAGAGCCCGACAGGGCCCAGTAGAGCCCGACAGAGCCCGACAGAGCCCGACAGAGCCCGACAAAGCTCGACAGGGCCCGACAGGGCCCAGTAGAGCCCGACAGGGCCCGACAGAGCCCGACAGAGCCCGACAGAGCCCGACAGGGCCCGACAGAGACCGACAGAGCCCAGTAGAGCCCGACAGAGCCCGACAGAGCCCGACAGGGCCCGACAGGGCCCGACAGAGCCCGACAGGGCCCGACAGAGCCCGACAGAGCCCAGTAGAGCTCGACAGAGCCCGACAGAGCCCGACAGGGCCCGACAGGGCCCGACAGGGCCCAGTAGAGCCCGACAGAGCCCGACAGAGCCCGACAGGGCCCGACAGGGCCCGACAGAGCCCGACAGAGCCCGACAGGGCCCGACAGACCCCAATAGAGCCCGACAGAGCCCAGTAGAGCCCGACAGAGCCCGACAGAGCCCGACAGAGCCCGACAGGGCCCGACAGGGCCCGACAGAGCCCAGTAGAGCCCGACAGAGCCCGACAGAGCCCGACAGGGCCCGACAGGGCCCGACAGGGCCCAGTAGAGCCCGACAGAGCCCGACAGAGCCCGACAGAGCCCGACAAAGCCCGACAGGGCCCGACAGAGCCCGACAGGGCCCGACAGAGCCCGACAGAGCCCGACAGAGCCGGACAGGGCCCGACAGAGCCCAACAGAGCCCGACAGAGCCCGACAGGGCCCAGTAGAGCCCGACAGAGCCCGACAGAGCCCGACAGAGCCCGACAGGGCCCGACAGAGCCCGACAGGGCCCGACAGAGCCTGACAGAGCCCAGTCGAGCTCGACAGAGCCCGACAGAGCCCGACAGGGCCCGACAGGGCCCAGTAGAGCCCGACAGGGCCCGACAGAGCCCGACAGAGCCCGACAGAGCCCGACAGGGCCCGACAGGGCCCAGTAGAGCCCGACAGAGCCCGACAGAGCCCGACAGAGCCCGACAGGGCCCGACCGAGCCCGACAGAGCACAGTAGAGCCCGAAAGAGCCCGACAGAGCCCGACAGAGCCCGACAGGGCCCAGTAAAGCCCAGTAGAACCCGACAGAGCCCAGTAGAGCCCGACAGAGCCCGACAGAGACCGACAGAGCCCGACAGGGCCCGATAGAGCCCGACAGGGCCCGACAGGGCCCGACAGAGCCCGACAGAGCCCGACAGAACCCGACAGAGCCCGACAGAGCCCAGTAGAGCCTGACAGAGCCCGACAGAGCCCGACAGAGCTCGACAGGGCCCGACAGGGCCCGACAGAACCCGACAGAGCCCGACAGAGCCCGACAGGGCCCGACAGAGCCCGACAGAGCCCAGTAGAGCCCGACAGAGCCCGACAGGGCCCAGTAGAGCCCGACAGAGCCCGACAGAGCCCGACAGAGCCCGACAGGGCCCGACCGAGCCCGACAGAGCACAGTAGAGCCCGAAAGAGCCCGACAGAGCCCGACAGGGCCCGACAGGGCCCGACAGGGCCCAGTAGAGCCCGACAGAGCCCAGTAGAGCCCGACAGAGCCCGACAGAGCCCGACAGGGCCCGACAGAGCCCGACAGGGCCCGACAGAGCCCGACAGAGCCCTACAGGGCCCGACAGAGCCCGACAGAGCCCGACAGGGCCCAGTAGAGCCCGACAGAGCCCGACAGAGCCCGACAGAGCCCGACAAAGCCCGACAGGGCCCGACAGAGCCCGACAGGGCCCGACAGAGCCCGACAGAGCCCGACAGAGCCGGACAGGGCCCGACAGAGCCCAACAGAGCCCGACAGAGCCCGACAGGGCCCAGTAGAGCCCGACAGAGCCCGACAGAGCCCGACAGAGCCCGACAGGGCCCGACAGAGCCCGACAGGGCCCGACAGAGCCTGACAGAGCCCAGTCGAGCTCGACAGAGCCCGACAGAGCCCGACAGGGCCCGACAGGGCCCAGTAGAGCCCGACAGGGCCCGACAGAGCCCGACAGAGCCCGACAGAGCCCGACAGGGCCCGACAGGGCCCAGTAGAGCCCGACAGAGCCCGACAGAGCCCGACAGAGCCCGACAGGGCCCGACCGAGCCCGACAGAGCACAGTAGAGCCCGAAAGAGCCCGACAGAGCCCGACAGAGCCCGACAGGGCCCAGTAAAGCCCAGTAGAACCCGACAGAGCCCAGTAGAGCCCGACAGAGCCCGACAGAGACCGACAGAGCCCGACAGGGCCCGATAGAGCCCGACAGGGCCCGACAGGGCCCGACAGAGCCCGACAGAGCCCGACAGAACCCGACAGAGCCCGACAGAGCCCAGTAGAGCCTGACAGAGCCCGACAGAGCCCGACAGAGCTCGACAGGGCCCGACAGGGCCCGACAGAACCCGACAGAGCCCGACAGAGCCCGACAGGGCCCGACAGAGCCCGACAGAGCCCAGTAGAGCCCGACAGAGCCCGACAGAGCCCGACAGAGCCCGACAGGGCCCAGTAGAGCCCGACAGAGCCCGACAGAGCCCGACAGAGCCCGACAGGGCCCGACAGAGCCCGACAGAGCCCGACAGAGCCCGACAGGGCCCGACAGAGCCCGACAGAGCCCGACAGGGCCCGACAGAGCCCGACAGGGCCCGACAGAGCCCGACAGAGCCCGACAGGGCCCAGTAGAGCCCGACAGAGCCCGACAGAGCCCGACAGAGCCCGACAAAGCTCGACAGGGCCCGACAGGGCCCAGTAGAGCCCGACAGGGCCCGACAGAGCCCGACAGAGCCCGACAGAGCCCGACAGAGCCCGACAGGGCCCGACAGAGACCGACAGAGCCCAGTAGAGCCCGACAGAGCCCGACAGAGCCCGACAGAGCCCGACAGGGCCCGACAGAGCCCGACAGGGCCCGACAGAGCCCGACAGAGCCCAGTAGAGCTCGACAGAGCCCGACAGAGCCCGACAGGGCCCGACAGAGCCCGACAGGGCCCGACAGGGCCCGACAGGGCCCAGTAGAGCCCGACAGAGCCCGACAGAGCCCGACAGGGCCCGACAGGGCCCGACAGAGCCCGACAGAGCCCGACAGGGCCCGACAGACCCCAATAGAGCCCGACAGAGCCCAGTAGAGCCCGACAGAGCCCGACAGAGCCCGACAGAGCCCGACAGGGCCCGACAGGGCCCGACAGAGCCCAGTAGAGCCCGACAGAGCCCGACAGAGCCCGACAGGGCCCGACAGGGCCCGACAGGGCCCAGTAGAGCCCGACAGGGCCCGACACAGCCCGACAGAGCCCGACAGGGCCCGACAGAGCCCGACAGAGCCCAGTAGAGCCCGACAGAGCCCGACAGAGCCCGACAGAGCCCGAGAGGGCCCGACAGGGCCCGACAGGGCCCAGTAGAGCCCGACAGAGCCCGACAGAGCCCGACAGAGCCCGACAGAGCCCGACAGGGCCCGACAGAGCCCGACAGAGCCCGCAAGGGCCCGACAGGGCCCGAAAGATCCCGACAGAGCCCGACAGGCCCAACAGACCCCAATAGAGCCCGACAGAGCCCAGTAGAGCCCGAGAGAGCCCGACAGAGCCCGACAGAGCCCGACAGGGCCCGACAGGGCCCGACAGAGCCCGACAGGGCCCAGTTTAGCCCAGTAGAGCCCGACAGAGCCCGACAGAGCCCAGTAGAGCCCGACAGAGCCCGACAGAGCCCGACAGGGCCCGACAGAGCCCGACAGAGACCAGTAGAGCCCGACAGAGCCCGACAGAGCCCGACAGAGCCCGACAGGGCCCGACAGGGCCCGACAGGGCCCAGTAGAGCCCGACAGAGCCCGACAGAGCCCGACAGAGCCCGACAGGGCCCGACAGAGCCCGACAGGGCCCGACAGAGCCCGACAGAGCCCGACAGAGCCCGACAGAGCCCGACAGAGCCGAGTAGAGCCCGACAGAGCCCGACAGAGCCCGACAGGGCCCGACAGAGCCCAGTAGAGCCCAACAGAGCCCGACAGAGCCCGAAAGAGCCCGACAGAGCCCGACAGGGCCCGACAGATCCTGACAGAGCCCGACAGGGCCCGACAGAGCCCGACAGAGCCCAACAGAGCCCGACAGAGCCGAGTAGAGCCCGACAGAGCCCGACAGGGCCCGACAGAGCCCGACAGAGCCCAGTAGAGCCCGACAGAGCCCGACAGAGCCCGACAGAGCCCGACAGGGCCCGACAGAGCCCGACAGAGCCCGACAGAGCCCGACAGGGCCCGACAGAGCCCGACAGAGCCCAGTAGAGCCCGACAGAGCCCGACAGAGCCCGACAGAGCCCGACAAAGCTCGACAGGGCCCGACAGGGCCCAGTAGAGCCCGACAGGGCCCGACAGAGCCCGACAGAGCCCGACAGAGCCCGACAGAGCCCGACAGAGCCCGACAGAGCCCAGTAGAGCCCGACAAAGCTCGACAGGGCCCGACAGGGCCCAGTAGAGCCCGACAGGGCCCGACAGAGCCCGACAGAGCCCGACAGAGCCCGACAGGGCCCGACAGAGCCCGACAGAGCCCAGTAGAGCCCGACAGAGCCCGACAGAGCCCGACAGAGCCCGACAGGGCCCGACAGAGCCCGACAGGGCCCGACAGAGCCCGACAGAGCCCAGTAGAGCTCGACAGAGCCCGACAGAGCCCGACAGGGCCCGACAGGGCCCAGTAGAGCCCGACAGAGCCCGACAGAGCCCGACAGGGCCCGACAGGGCCCGACAGAGCCCGACAGAGCCCGACAGGGAACAGTAGAGCCCGACAGAGCCCGACAGAGCCCGACAAAGCTCGACAGGGCCCGACAGGGCCCAGTGGAGCCCGACAGGGCCCGACAGAGCCCGACAGAGCCCGACAGAGCCCGACAGAGCCCGACAGAGCCCAGTAGAGCCCGACAGAGCCCGACAGAGCCCGACAGAGCCCGACAGGGCCCGACAGAGCCCGACAGAGCCCAGTAGAGCTCGACAGAGCCCGACAGAGCCCGACAGGGCCCGACAGGGCCCAGTAGAGCCCGACAGAGCCCGACAGAGCCCGACAGGGCCCGACAGGGCCCGACAGAGCCCGACAGAGCCCGACAGGGCCCGACAGAGCCCGACAGGGCCCGAAAGAGCCCGACAGTGCCCGATAGAGCCCGACAGGGCCCAGTAGAGCCTCACAGAGCCCGACAGAGCTCGACAGAGCCCGACAGAACCCGTCAGGGCCCAACAGAGCCCGACAGAGGCCGACAGGGCCCGACAGAGCCCGACAGGGCCTGACAGGGAACAGTAGAGCCCAGTAGAGCCCGACAGAGCCCGACAGAGCCCGACAGGGCCCGACAGAGCCCGACAGGGCCCAGTAGAGCCCGACAGAGCCCGACAGGGCCCGACAGGGCCCGACAGGGCCCAGTAGAGCCCGACAGAGCCCGACAGAGCCCGACAGAGCCCGACAGGGCCCGACAGAGCTCGACAGAGCCCGACAGAAACCGACAGAGCCCGACAGGGCCCAGTAGAGCCCGACAGAGCCCGACAGAGCCCGACAGGGCCCGACAGGGAACAGTAGAACCCAGTAGAGCCCGACAGAGCCCGACAGAGCCCGACAGAGCCCGACAGGGCCCGACAGAGCCCGACAGAACCCGACAGAGCCCGACAGAGCCCGACAGGGCCCGACAGGGCCCGACAGAGCCCGACAGAGCCCGACAGAACCTGACAGAGCCCGACAGAGCCCGACAGAGCCCGACAGGGCCCGACAGGGCCCGACAGAGCCCGACAGAGCCCGACAGGGCCCGACAGACCCCAATAGAGCCCGACAGAGCCCAGTAGAGCCCGACAGAGCCCGACAGAGCCCGACAGAGCCCGACAGGGCCCAGTAGAGCCCGACAGAGCCCGACAGAGCCCGACAGGGCCCGACAGAGCCCGACAGAGCCCGACAGAGCCCGACAGGGCCCGACAGAGCCCGACAGAGCCCGACAGGGCCCGACAGAGCCCGACAGGGCCCGACAGAGCCCGACAGAGCCCGACAGGGCCCAGTAGAGCCCGACAGAGCCCGACAGAGCCCGACAGAGCCCGACAAAGCTCGACAGGGCCCGACAGGGCCCAGTAGAGCCCGACAGGGCCCGACAGAGCCCGACAGAGCCCGACAGAGCCCGACAGGGCCCGACAGAGACCGACAGAGCCCAGTAGAGCCCGACAGAGCCCGACAGAGCCCGACAGAGCCCGACAGGGCCCGACAGAGCCCGACAGGGCCCGACAGAGCCCGACAGAGCCCAGTAGAGCTCGACAGAGCCCGACAGAGCCCGACAGGGCCCGACAGGGCCCGACAGGGCCCAGTAGAGCCCGACAGAGCCCGACAGAGCCCGACAGGGCCCGACAGGGCCCGACAGAGCCCGACAGAGCCCGACAGGGCCCGACAGACCCCAATAGAGCCCGACAGAGCCCAGTAGAGCCCGACAGAGCCCGACAGAGCCCGACAGAGCCCGACAGGGCCCGACAGGGCCCGACAGAGCCCAGTAGAGCCCGACAGAGCCCGACAGAGCCCGACAGGGCCCGACAGGGCCCGACAGGGCCCAGTAGAGCCCGACAGGGCCCGACACAGCCCGACAGAGCCCGACAGGGCCCGACAGAGCCCGACAGAGCCCAGTAGAGCCCGACAGAGCCCGACAGAGCCCGACAGAGCCCGAGAGGGCCCGACAGGGCCCGACAGGGCCCAGTAGAGCCCGACAGAGCCCGACAGAGCCCGACAGAGCCCGACAGAGCCCGACAGGGCCCGACAGAGCCCGACAGAGCCCGCAAGGGCCCGACAGGGCCCGAAAGATCCCGACAGAGCCCGACAGGGCCCGACAGACCCCAATAGAGCCCGACAGAGCCCAGTAGAGCCCGAGAGAGCCCGACAGAGCCCGACAGAGCCCGACAGGGCCCGACAGGGCCCGACAGAGCCCGACAGGGCCCAGTTTAGCCCAGTAGAGCCCGACAGAGCCCGACAGAGCCCAGTAGAGCCCGACAGAGCCCGACAGAGCCCGACAGGGCCCGACAGAGCCCGACAGAGACCAGTAGAGCCCGACAGAGCCCGACAGAGCCCGACAGAGCCCGACAGGGCCCGACAGGGCCCGACAGGGCCCAGTAGAGCCCGACAGAGCCCGACAGAGCCCGACAGAGCCCGACAGGGCCCGACAGAGCCCGACAGGGCCCGACAGAGCCCGACAGAGCCCGACAGAGCCCGACAGAGCCCGACAGAGCCGAGTAGAGCCCGACAGAGCCCGACAGAGCCCGACAGGGCCCGACAGAGCCCAGTAGAGCCCAACAGAGCCCGACAGAGCCCGAAAGAGCCCGACAGAGCCCGACAGGGCCCGACAGATCCTGACAGAGCCCGACAGGGCCCGACAGAGCCCGACAGAGCCCAACAGAGCCCGACAGAGCCGAGTAGAGCCCGACAGAGCCCGACAGAGCCCGACAGGGCCCGACAGGGCCCGACAGAGCCCGACAGGGCCCGACAGAGCCCGACAGAGCCCGACAGAGCCCGACAGGGCCCGACAGGGAACAGTAGAGCCCGACAGAGCCCGACAGAGCCCGACAGAGCCCGACAAAGCTCGACAGGGCCCGACAGGGCCCAGTAGAGCCCGACAGGGCCCGACAGAGCCCGACAGAGCCCGACAGAGCCCGACAGGGCCCGACAGAGCCCGACAGAGCCCAGTAGAGCCCGACAGAGCCCGACAGAGCCCGACAGAGCCCGACAGGGCCCGACAGAGCCCGACAGGGCCCGACAGAGCCCGACAGAGCCCAGTAGAGCTCGACGGAGCCCGACAGAGCCCGACAGGGCCCGACAGGGCCCAGTAGAGCCCGACAGAGCCCGACAGAGCCCGACAGGGCCCGACAGGGCCCGACAGAGCCCGACAGAGCCCGACAGGGCCCGACAGAGCCCGACAGGGCCCGAAAGAGCCCGACAGTGCCCGATAGAGCCCGACAGGGCCCAACAGAGCCCGACAGAGGCCGACAGGGCCCGACAGAGCCCGACAGGGCCTGACAGGGAACAGTAGAGCCCAGTAGAGCCCGACAGAGCCCGACAGAGCCCGACAGGGCCCGACAGAGCCCGACAGGGCCCAGTAGAGCCCGACAGAGCCCGACAGGGCCCGACAGGGCCCGACAGGGCCCAGTAGAGCCCGACAGAGCCCGACAGAGCCCGACAGAGCCCGACAGGGCCCGACAGAGCTCGACAGAGCCCGACAGAAACCGACAGAGCCCGACAGGGCCCAGTAGAGCCCGACAGAGCCCGACAGAGCCCGACAGAGCCCGACAGGGCCCGACAGAGCCCGACAGAACCCGACAGAGCCCGACAGAGCCCGACAGGGCCCGACAGGGCCCGACAGAGCCCGACAGAGCCCGACAGAACCTGACAGAGCCCGACAGAGCCCGACAGAGCCCGACAGGGCCCGACAGGGCCCGACAGAGCCCGACAGAGCCCGACAGGGCCCGACAGACCCCAATAGAGCCCGACAGAGCCCAGTAGAGCCCGACAGAGCCCGACAGAGCCCGACAGAGCCCGACAGGGCCCGACAGAGCCTGACAGGGCCCAGTAGAGCCCGACAGAGCCCGACAGAGCCCGACAGGGCCCGACAGGGCCCGACAGGGCCCAGTAGAGCCCGACAGGGCCCGACACAGCCCGACAGAGCCCGACAGGGCCCGACAGGGCCCGACAGAGCCCGACAGAGCCCGACAGGGCCCGACAGGGAACAGTAGAGCCCAGTAGAGCCCGACAGAGCCCGACAGAGCCCAGTAGAGCCCGAGAGGGCCCGACAGAGCCCGACAGGGCCCAGTAGAGCCCGACAGAGCCCGACAGGGCCCGACAGGGCCCGACAGAGCCCAGTAGAGCCCGACAGAGCCCGACAGAGCCCGACAGGGCCCGACAGGGCCCGACAGGGCCCGACAGAGCCCGACAGGGCCCAGTTTAGCCCAGTAGAGCCCGACAGAGCCCGACAGAGCCCAGTAGAGCCCGACAGAGCCCGACAGAGCCCGACAGGGCCCGACAGAGCCCGACAGAGACCAGTAGAGCCCGACAGAGCCCGACAGAGCCCGACAGAGCCCGACAGGGCCCGACAGGGCCCGACAGGGCCCAGTAGAGCCCGACAGAGCCCGACAGAGCCCGACAGAGCCCGACAGGGCCCGACAGAGCCCGACAGAGCCCGACAGAGCCCGACAGAGCCCGACAGAGCCGAGTAGAGCCCGACAGAGCCCGACAGAGCCCGACAGGGCCCGACAGAGCCCAGTAGAGCCCAACAGAGCCCGACAGAGCCCGAAAGAGCCCGACAGAGCCCGACAGGGCCCGACAGATCCTGACAGAGCCCGACAGGGCCCGACAGAGCCCGACAGAGCCCAACAGAGCCCGACAGAGCCGAGTAGAGCCCGACAGAGCCCGACAGAGCCCGACAGGGCCCGACAGGGCCCGACAGAGCCCGACAGGGCCCGACAGAGCCCGACAGAGCCCGACAGAGCCCGACAGGGCCCGACAGGGAACAGTAGAGCCCGACAGAGCCCGACAGAGCCCGACAGAGCCCGACAAAGCTCGACAGGGCCCGACAGGGCCCAGTAGAGCCCGACAGGGCCCGACAGAGCCCGACAGAGCCCGACAGAGCCCGACAGGGCCCGACAGAGCCCGACAGAGCCCAGTAGAGCCCGACAGAGCCCGACAGAGCCCGACAGAGCCCGACAGGGCCCGACAGAGCCCGACAGGGCCCGACAGAGCCCGACAGAGCCCAGTAGAGCTCGACAGAGCCCGACAGAGCCCGACAGGGCCCGACAGGGCCCAGTAGAGCCCGACAGAGCCCGACAGAGCCCGACAGGGCCCGACAGGGCCCGACAGAGCCCGACAGAGCCCGACAGGGCCCGACAGAGCCCGACAGGGCCCGAAAGAGCCCGACAGTGCCCGATAGAGCCCGACAGGGCCCAACAGAGCCCGACAGAGGCCGACAGGGCCCGACAGAGCCCGACAGGGCCTGACAGGGAACAGTAGAGCCCAGTAGAGCCCGACAGAGCCCGACAGAGCCCGACAGGGCCCGACAGAGCCCGACAGGGCCCAGTAGAGCCCGACAGAGCCCGACAGGGCCCGACAGGGCCCGACAGGGCCCAGTAGAGCCCGACAGAGCCCGACAGAGCCCGACAGAGCCCGACAGGGCCCGACAGAGCTCGACAGAGCCCGACAGAAACCGACAGAGCCCGACAGGGCCCAGTAGAGCCCGACAGAGCCCGACAGAGCCCGACAGGGCCCGACAGGGAACAGTAGAACCCAGTAGAGCCCGACAGAGCCCGACAGAGCCCGACAGAGCCCGACAGGGCCCGACAGAGCCCGACAGAACCCGACAGAGCCCGACAGAGCCCGACAGGGCCCGACAGGGCCCGACAGAGCCCGACAGAGCCCGACAGAACCTGACAGAGCCCGACAGAGCCCGACAGAGCCCGACAGGGCCCGACAGGGCCCGACAGAGCCCGACAGAGCCCGACAGGGCCCGACAGACCCCAATAGAGCCCGACAGAGCCCAGTAGAGCCCGACAGAGCCCGACAGAGCCCGACAGAGCCCGACAGGGCCCGACAGAGCCCGACAGGGCCCAGTAGAGCCCGACAGAGCCCGACAGAGCCCGACAGGGCCCGACAGGGCCCGACAGGGCCCAGTAGAGCCCGACAGGGCCCGACACAGCCCGACAGAGCCCGACAGGGCCCGACAGGGCCCGACAGAGCCCGACAGAGCCCGACAGGGCCCGACAGGGAACAGTAGAGCCCAGTAGAGCCCGACAGAGCCCGACAGAGCCCAGTAGAGCCCGAGAGGGCCCGACAGAGCCCGACAGGGCCCAGTAGAGCCCGACAGAGCCCGACAGGGCCCGACAGGGCCCGACAGGGCCCAGTAGAGCCCGACAGAGCCCGACAGAGCCCGACAGGGCCCGACAGGGCCCGACAGGGCCCGACAGAGCCCGACAGAGCCCGACAGGGCCCGACAGAGCCCGACAGGGCCCGACAGAGCCCGACAGAGCCCGACAAAGCCCGACAGGGCCCGACAGGGTCCGACAGGGCCCGACAGGGCCCAGTAGAGCCCGACAGAGCCCGACAGAGCCCGACAGGGCCCGACAGGGCCCGACAGAGCCCGACAGATCCTGACAGAGCCCGACAGGGCCCGACAGAGCCCGACAGAGCCCAACAGAGCCCGACAGAGCCGAGTAGAGCCCGACAGAGCCCGACAGAGCCCGACAGGGCCCGACAGGGCCCGACAGAGCCCGACAGGGCCCGACAGAGCCCGACAGAGCCCGACAGAGCCCGACAGAGCCCGACAGGGAACAGTAGAGCCCGACAGAGCCCGACAGAGCCCGACAAAGCTCGACAGGGCCCGACAGGGCCCAGTGGAGCCCGACAGGGCCCGACAGAGCCCGACAGAGCCCGACAGAGCCCGACAGAGCCCGACAGAGCCCAGTAGAGCCCGACAGAGCCCGACAGAGCCCGACAGAGCCCGACAGGGCCCGACAGAGCCCGACAGAGCCCAGTAGAGCTCGACAGAGCCCGACAGAGCCCGACAGGGCCCGACAGGGCCCAGTAGAGCCCGACAGAGCCCGACAGAGCCCGACAGGGCCCGACAGGGCCCGACAGAGCCCGACAGAGCCCGACAGGGCCCGACAGAGCCCGACAGGGCCCGAAAGAGCCCGACAGTGCCCGATAGAGCCCGACAGGGCCCAGTAGAGCCTCACAGAGCCCGACAGAGCTCGACAGAGCCCGACAGAGCCCGACAGAGGCCGACAGGGCCCGACAGAGCCCGACAGGGCCTGACAGGGAACAGTAGAGCCCAGTAGAGCCCGACAGAGCCCGACAGAGCCCGACAGGGCCCGACAGAGCCCGACAGGGCCCAGTAGAGCCCGACAGAGCCCGACAGGGCCCGACAGGGCCCGACAGGGCCCAGTAGAGCCCGACAGAGCCCGACAGAGACCGACAGAGCCCGACAGGGCCCGACAGAGCTCGACAGAGCCCGACAGAAACCGACAGAGCCCGACAGGGCCCAGTAGAGCCCGACAGAGCCCGACAGAGCCCGACAGGGCCCGACAGGGAACAGTAGAACCCAGTAGAGCCCGACAGAGCCCGACAGAGCCCGACAGAGCCCGACAGGGCCCGACAGAGCCCGACAGAACCCGACAGAGCCCGACAGAGCCCGACAGGGCCCGACAGGGCCCGACAGAGCCCGACAGGGCCCGACAGACCCCAATAGAGCCCGACAGAGCCCAGTAGAGCCCGACAGAGCCCGACAGAGCCCGACAGAGCCCGACAGGGCCCGACAGGGCCCGACACAGCCCGACAGAGCCCGACAGGGCCCGACAGGGCCCGACAGAGCCCGACAGAGCCCGACAGGGCCCGACAGGGAACAGTAGAGCCCAGTAGAGCCCGACAGAGCCCGACAGAGCCCAGTAGAGACCGAGAGGGCCCGACAGAGCCCGACAGGGCCCAGTAGAGCCCGACAGAGCCCGACAGGGCCCGACAGGGCCCGACAGGGCCCAGTAGAGCCCGACAGAGCCCGACAGAGCCCGACAGGGCCCGACAGGGCCCGACAGGGCCCGACAGAGCCCGACAGAGCCCGACAGGGCCCGACAGAGCCCGACAGGGCCCGACAGAGCCCGACAGAGCCCGACAAAGCCCGACAGGGCCCGACAGGGTCCGACAGGGCCCGACAGGGCCCAGTAGAGCCCGACAGAGCCCGACAGAGCCCGACAGGGCCCGACAGGGCCCGACAGAGCCCGACAGAGCCCGACAGAGCCCAGTAGAGCCCGACAGAGCCCGACAGAGCCCGACAGGGCCCGACAGGGCCCGACAGACCCCAATAGAGCCCGACAGAGCCCAGTAGAGCCCGAGAGAGCCCGACAGAGCCCGACAGAGCCCGACAGGGCCCAGTTTAGCCCAGTAGAGCCCGACAGAGCCCGACAGAGCCCGACAGAGCCCAGTAGAGCCCGACAGAGCCCGACAGGGCCCGACAGAGCCCGACAGAGCCCGACAGGGCCCGACAGAGCCCGACAGAGACCAGTAGAGCCCGACAGAGCCCGACAGAGCCCGACAGAGCCCGACAGGGCCCGACAGGGCCCGACAGGGCCCAGTAGAGCCCGACAGATCCCGACAGAGCCCGACAGAGCCCGACAGGGCCCGACAGAGCCCGACAGAGCCCGACAGGGCCCAGTAGAGCCCAACAGAGCCCGACAGAGCCCGACAGAGCCCAGTAGAGCCCGACAGAGCCCGACAGATCCCGAAAGAGCCCGACAGAGCCCGACAGGGCCCGACAGATCCTGACAGAGCCCGACGGGGCCCGACAGAGCCCGACAGAGCCCAACAGAGCCCGACAGAGCCCAGTAGAGCCCGACAGAGCCCGACAGAGCCCGACAGAGCCCGACAGGGCCCGACAGAGCCCGACAGGGCCCGACAGAGCCCGACAGAGCCCGACAGGGCCCAGTAGAGCCCAACAGAGCCCGACAGAGCCCGACAGAGCCCAGTAGAGCCCAACAGAGCCCGACAGAGCCCGAAAGAGCCCGACAGAGCCCGACAGGGCCCGACAGATCCTGACAGAGCCCGACAGGGCCCGACAGAGCCCGACAGAGCCCAACAGAGCCCGACTAGAGCCGAGTAGAGCCCGACAGAGCCCGACAGAGCCCGACAGGGCCCGACAGGGCCCGACAGAGCCCGACAGGGCCCGACAGAGCCCGACAGAGCCCGACAGAGCCCGACAGGGCCCGACAGGGAACAGTAGAGCCCGACAGAGCCCGACAGAGCCCGACAGAGCCCGACAAAGCTCGACAGGGCCCGACAGGGCCCAGTAGAGCCCGACAGGGCCCGACAGAGCCCGACAGAGCCCGACAGGGCCCGACAGAGCCCGACAGAGCCCGACAGAGCCCGACAGGGCCCGACAGGGAACAGTAGAGCCCAACAGAGCCCGACAGAGCCCGACAGAGCCCGACAGGGCCCGACAGGGCCCAGTAGAGCCCGACAGAGCCCGACAGAGCCCGACAGGGCCCGACAGGGCCCGACAGAGCCCGACAGGGCCCGACAGAGCCCGACAGAGCCCGACAGAGCCCGACAGGGCCCGACAGGGAACAGTAGAGCCCGACAGAGCCCGACAGAGCCCGACAGAGCCCGACAAAGCTCGACAGGGCCCGACAGGGCCCAGTAGAGCCCGACAGGGCCCGACAGAGCCCAGTAGAGCCCGACAGAGCCCGACAGAGCCCGACAGAGCCCGACAGGGCCCGACAGAGCCCGACAGGGCCCGACAGAGCCCGACAGAGCCCAGTAGAGCTCGACAGAGCCCGACAGAGCCTGACAGGGCCCGACAGTGCCCAGTAGAGCCCGACAGAGCCCGACAGAGCCCGACAGGGCCCGACAGGGCCCAGTAGAGCCCGACAGAGCCCGACAGGGCCCGACAGAGCCCGACAGGGCCCGAAAGAGCCCGACAGTGCCCGATAGAGCCCGACAGGGCCCAGTAGAGCCTCACAGAGCCCGACAGAGCTCGACAGAGCCCGACAGAACCCGACAGGGCCCAACAGAGCCCGACAGAGGCCGACAGGGCCCGACAGAGCCCGACAGGGCCCGACAGGGAACAGTAGAGCCCAGTAGAGCCCGACAGAGCCCGACAGAGCCCGACAGGGCCCGACAGAGCCCGACAGGGCCCAGTAGAGCCCGACAGAGCCCGACAGGGCCCGACAGGGCCCGACAGGGCCCAGTAGAGCCCGACAGAGCCCGACAGAGCCCGACAGGGCCCGACAGAGCTCGACAGAGCCCGACAGAAACCGACAGAGCCCGACAGGGCCCAGTAGAGCCCGACAGAGCCCGACAGAGCCCGACAGGGCCCGACAGGGAACAGTAGAACCCAGTAGAGCCCGACAGAGCCCGACAGAGCCCGACAGAGCCCGACAGGGCCCGACAGAGCCCGACAGAACCCGACAGAGTCCGACAGAGCCCGACAGGGCCCGACAGGGCCCGACAGAGCCCGACAGAGCCCGACAGAACCTGACAGAGCCCGACAGAGCCCGACAGAGCCCGACAGGGCCCGACAGGGCCCGACAGAGCCCGACAGAGCCCGACAGGGCCCGACAGAGCCCGACAGGGCCCGACAGAGCCCGACAGAGCCCGACAGAGCCCGACAGGGCCCGACAGGGAACAGTAGAGCCCAACAGAGCCCGACAGAGCCCGACAGAGCCCGACAGGGCCCGACAGGGCCCAGTAGAGCCCGACAGAGCCCGACAGAGCCCGACAGGGCCCGACAGGGCCCGACAGAGCCCGACAGGGCCCGACAGAGCCCGACAGAGCCCGACAGAGCCCGACAGGGCCCGACAGGGAACAGTAGAGCCCGACAGAGCCCGACAGAGCCCGACAGAGCCCGACAAAGCTCGACAGGGCCCGACAGGGCCCAGTAGAGCCCGACAGGGCCCGACAGAGCCCAGTAGAGCCCGACAGAGCCCGACAGAGCCCGACAGAGCCCGACAGGGCCCGACAGAGCCCGACAGGGCCCGACAGAGCCCGACAGAGCCCAGTAGAGCTCGACAGAGCCCGACAGAGCCTGACAGGGCCCGACAGTGCCCAGTAGAGCCCGACAGAGCCCGACAGAGCCCGACAGGGCCCGACAGGGCCCAGTAGAGCCCGACAGAGCCCGACAGGGCCCGACAGAGCCCGACAGGGCCCGAAAGAGCCCGACAGTGCCCGATAGAGCCCGACAGGGCCCAGTAGAGCCTCACAGAGCCCGACAGAGCTCGACAGAGCCCGACAGAACCCGACAGGGCCCAACAGAGCCCGACAGAGGCCGACAGGGCCCGACAGAGCCCGACAGGGCCCGACAGGGAACAGTAGAGCCCAGTAGAGCCCGACAGAGCCCGACAGAGCCCGACAGGGCCCGACAGAGCCCGACAGGGCCCAGTAGAGCCCGACAGAGCCCGACAGGGCCCGACAGGGCCCGACAGGGCCCAGTAGAGCCCGACAGAGCCCGACAGAGCCCGACAGGGCCCGACAGAGCTCGACAGAGCCCGACAGAAACCGACAGAGCCCGACAGGGCCCAGTAGAGCCCGACAGAGCCCGACAGAGCCCGACAGGGCCCGACAGGGAACAGTAGAACCCAGTAGAGCCCGACAGAGCCCGACAGAGCCCGACAGAGCCCGACAGGGCCCGACAGAGCCCGACAGAACCCGACAGAGTCCGACAGAGCCCGACAGGGCCCGACAGGGCCCGACAGAGCCCGACAGAGCCCGACAGAACCTGACAGAGCCCGACAGAGCCCGACAGAGCCCGACAGGGCCCGACAGGGCCCGACAGAGCCCGACAGAGCCCGACAGGGCCCGACAGACCCCAATAGAGCCCGACAGAGCCCAGTAGAGCCCGACAGAGCCCGACAGAGCCCGACAGAGTCCGACAGGGCCCGACAGGGCCCGACAGAGCCCAGTAGAGCCCGACAGAGCCCGACAGAGCCCGACAGGGCCCGACAGGGCCCGACAGGGCCCAGTAGAGCCCGACAGGGCCCGACACAGCCCGACAGAGCCCGACAGGGCCCGACAGGGCCCGACAGAGCCCGACAGAGCCCGACAGGGCCCGACAGGGAACAGTAGAGCCCAGTAGAGCCCGACAGAGCCCGACAGAGCCCAGTAGAGCCCGAGAGGGCCCGACAGAGCCCGACAGGGCCCAGTAGAGCCCGACAGAGCCCGACAGGGCCCGACAGGGCCCGACAGGGCCCAGTAGAGCCCGACAGAGCCCGACAGGGCCCGACAGGGCCCGACAGGGCCCGACAGAGCCCGACAGAGCCCGACAGGGCCCGACAGAGCCCGACAGGGCCCGACAGAGCCCGACAGAGCCCGACAAAGCCCGACAGGGCCCGACAGGGTCCGACAGGGCCCGACAGGGCCCAGTAGAGCCCGACAGAGCCCGACAGAGCCCGACAGGGCCCGACAGGGCCCGACAGAGCCCGACAGAGCCCGACAGGGCCCGACAGACCCCAATAGAGCCCGACAGAGCCCAGTAGAGCCCGAGAGAGCCCGACAGAGCCCGACAGAGCCCGACAGGGCCCAGTTTAGCCCAGTAGAGCCCGACAGAGCCCGACAGAGCCCGACAGAGCCCAGTAGAGCCCGACAGAGCCCGACAGGGCCCGACAGAGCCCGACAGAGCCCGACAGAGCCCGACAGAGCCCGACAGAGCCCGACAGGGCCCGACAGGGCCCAGTAGAGCCCGACAGGGCCCAGTAGAGCCCAACAGAGCCCGACAGAGCCCGACAGAGCCCAGTAGAGCCCGACAGAGCCCGACAGAGCCCGACAGGGCCCGACAGGGCCCGACAGGGCCCAGTAGAGCCCGACAGGGCCCGACACAGCCCGACAGAGCCCGACAGGGCCCGACAGAGCCCGACAGAGCCCAGTAGAGCCCGACAGAGCCCGACAGAGCCCGACAGAGCCCGAGAGGGCCCGAGAGGGCCCGACAGGGCCCAGTAGAGCCCGACAGAGCCCGACAGAGCCCGACAGAGCCCGACAGGGCCCGACAGGGCCCGACAGAGCCCGACAGAGCCCGACAGAGCCTGACAGAGCCCGCAAGGGCCCGACAGGGCCCGACAGATCCCGACAGAGCCCGACAGGGCCCGACAGACCCCAATAGAGCCCGACAGAGCCCAGTAGAGCCCGACAGAGCCCGACAGAGCCCGACAGAGCCCGACAGGGCCCGACAGGGCCCAACAGAGCCCGACAGGGCCCAGTTTAGCCCAGTAGAGCCCGACAGAGCCCGACAGAGCCCGACAGAGCCCGACAGAGCCCAGTAGAGCCCGACAGAGCCCGACAGAGCCCGACAGGGCCCGACAGAGCCCGACAGAGACCAGTAGAGCCCGACAGAGCCCGACAGAGCCCGACAGAGCCCGACAGGGCCCGACAGGGCCCGACAGGGCCCAGTAGAGCCCGACAGAGCCCGACAGAGCCCGACAGAGCCCGACAGGGCCCGACAGAGCCCGACAGGGCCCGACAGAGCCCGACAGAGCCCGACAGGGCCCAGTAGAGCCCAACAGAGCCCGACAGAGCCCGACAGAGCCCAGTAGAGCCCAACAGAGCCCGACAGAGCCCGAAAGAGCCCGACAGAGCCCGACAGGGCCCGACAGATCCTGACAGAGCCCGACAGGGCCCGACAGAGCCCGACAGAGCCCAACAGAGCCCGACTAGAGCCGAGTAGAGCCCGACAGAGCCCGACAGAGCCCGACAGGGCCCGACAGGGCCCGACAGAGCCCGACAGGGCCCGACAGAGCCCGACAGAGCCCGACAGAGCCCGACAGGGCCCGACAGGGAACAGTAGAGCCCGACAGAGCCCGACAGAGCCCGACAGAGCCCGACAAAGCTCGACAGGGCCCGACAGGGCCCAGTAGAGCCCGACAGGGCCCGACAGAGCCCGACAGAGCCCGACAGAGCCCAGTAGAGCCCGACAGAGCCCGACAGAGCCCGACAGAGCCCGACAGGGCCCGACAGAGCCCGACAGGGCCCGACAGAGCCCGACAGAGCCCAGTAGAGCTCGACAGAGCCCGACAGAGCCCGACAGGGCCCGACAGGGCCCAGTAGAGCCCGACAGAGCCCGACAGAGCCCGACAGGGCCCGACAGGGCCCGACAGAGCCCGACAGAGCCCGACAGGGCCCGACAGAGCCCGACAGGGCCCGAAAGAGCCCGACAGTGCCCGATAGAGCCCGACAGGGCCCAGTAGAGCCTCACAGAGCCCGACAGAGCTCGACAGAGCCCGACAGAACCCGACAGGGCCCAACAGAGCCCGACAGAGGCCGACAGGGCCCGACAGAGCCCGACAGGGCCCGACAGGGAACAGTAGAGCCCAGTAGAGCCCGACAGAGCCCGACAGAGCCCGACAGGGCCCGACAGAGCCCGACAGGGCCCAGTAGAGCCCGACAGAGCCCGACAGGGCCCGACAGGGCTTGACAGGGCCCAGTAGAGCCCGACAGAGCCCGACAGAGCCCGACAGAGCCCGACAGGGCCCGACAGAGCTCGACAGAGCCCGACAGAAACCGACAGAGCCCGACAGGGCCCAGTAGAGCCCGACAGAGCCCGACAGAGCCCGACAGAGCCCGACAGGGCCCGACAGAGCCCGACAGAGCCCGACAGAGCCCGACAGAGCCCGACAGGGCCCGACAGGGCCCGACAGAGCCCGACAGAGCCCGACAGAACCTGACAGAGCCCGACAGAGCCCGACAGAGCCCGACAGGGCCCGACAGGGCCCGACAGAGCCCGACAGAGCCCGACAGGGCCCGACAGACCCCAATAGAGCCCGACAGAGCCCAGTAGAGCCCGACAGAGCCCGACAGAGCCCAGTAGAGCCCGAGAGGGCCCGACAGAGCCCGACAGGGCCCAGTAGAGCCCGACAGAGCCCGACAGGGCCCGACAGGGCCCGACAGGGCCCAGTAGAGCCCGACAGAGCCCGACAGAGCCCGACAGGGCCCGACAGGGCCCGACAGGGCCCGACAGAGCCCGACAGAGCCCGACAGGGCCCGACAGAGCCCGACAGGGCCCGACAGAGCCCGACAGAGCCCGACAAAGCCCGACAGGGCCCGACAGGGTCCGACAGGGCCCGACAGGGCCCAGTAGAGCCCGACAGAGCCCGACAGAGCCCGACAGGGCCCGACAGGGCCCGA
Source organism: Caloenas nicobarica (assembly GCF_036013445.1). Classification (NCBI taxonomy): domain Eukaryota; kingdom Metazoa; phylum Chordata; class Aves; order Columbiformes; family Columbidae; genus Caloenas; species Caloenas nicobarica. The sequence goes on from NW_027017014.1 coordinate 171,608, forward strand.
CAGAGCCCAACAGAGCCCGACAGGGCCCGACAGACCCCAATAGAGCCCGACAGAGCCCAGTAGAGCCCGAGAGAGCCCGACAGAGCCCGACAGAGCCCGACAGGGCCCAGTTTAGCCCAGTAGAGCCCGACAGAGCCCGACAGAGCCCGACAGAGCCCAGTAGAGCCCGACAGAGCCCGACAGGGCCCGACAGAGCCCGACAGAGCCCGACAGGGCCCGACAGAGCCCGACAGAGACCAGTAGAGCCCGACAGAGCCCGACAGAGCCCGACAGAGCCCGACAGGGCCCGACAGGGCCCGACAGGGCCCAGTAGAGCCCGACAGATCCCGACAGAGCCCGACAGAGCCCGACAGGGCCCGACAGAGCCCGACAGAGCCCGACAGGGCCCAGTAGAGCCCAACAGAGCCCGACAGAGCCCGACAGAGCCCAGTAGAGCCCGACAGAGCCCGACAGAGCCCGAAAGAGCCCGACAGAGCCCGACAGGGCCCGACAGAGCCCGACAGAGCCCGACAGGGCCCAGTAGAGCCCAACAGAGCCCGACAGAGCCCGACAGAGCCCAGTAGAGCCCGACAGAGCCCGACAGATCCCGAAAGAGCCCGACAGAGCCCGACAGGGCCCGACAGATCCTGACAGAGTCCGACGGGGCCCGACAGAGCCCGACAGAGCCCAACAGAGCCCGACAGAGCCCAGTAGAGCCCGACAGAGCCCGACAGAGCCCGACAGGGCCCGACAGGGCCCGACAGGGCCCGACAGAGCCCGACAGGTCCCGACAGAGCCCGACAGAGCCCGACAGGGCCCGACAGAGCCCGACAGGGCCCGACAGAGCCCGACAGAGCCCGACAGGGCCCAGTAGAGCCCGACAGAGCCCGACAGAGCCCGACAGAGCCCGACAAAGCTCGACAGGGCCCGACAGGGCCCAGTAGAGCCCGACAGGGCCCGACAGAGCCCGACAGAGCCCGACAGAGCCCGACAGGGCCCGACAGAGACCGACAGAGCCCAGTAGAGCCCGACAGAGCCCGACAGAGCCCGACAGAGCCCGACAGGGCCCGACAGAGCCCGACAGAGCCCAGTAGAGCTCGACAGAGCCCGACAGAGCCCGACAGGGCCCGACAGAGCCCGACAGGGCCCGACAGGGCCCGACAGGGCCCAGTAGAGCCCGACAGAGCCCGACAGAGCCCGACAGGGCCCGACAGGGCCCGACAGAGCCCGACAGAGCCCGACAGGGCCCGACAGACCCCAATAGAGCCCGACAGAGCCCAGTAGAGCCCGACAGAGCCCGACAGAGCCCGACAGAGCCCGACAGGGCCCGACAGGGCCCGACAGAGCCCAGTAGAGCCCGACAGAGCCCGACAGAGCCCGACAGGGCCCGACAGGGCCCGACAGGGCCCAGTAGAGCCCGACAGGGCCCGACACAGCCCGACAGAGCCCGACAGGGCCCGACAGAGCCCGACAGAGCCCAGTAGAGCCCGACAGAGCCCGACAGAGCCCGACAGAGCCCGAGAGGGCCCGAGAGGGCCCGACAGGGCCCAGTAGAGCCCGAAAGAGCCCGACAGAGCCCGACAGAGCCCGACAGAGCCCGACAGGGCCCGACAGAGCCTGACAGAGCCCGCAAGGGCCCGACAGGGCCCGACAGATCCCGACAGAGCCCGACAGGGCCCGACAGACCCCAATAGAGCCCGACAGAGCCCAGTAGAGCCCGACAGAGCCCGACAGAGCCCGACAGAGCCCGACAGGGCCCGACAGGGCCCGACAGAGCCCGACAGGGCCCAGTTTAGCCCAGTAGAGCCCGACAGAGCCCGACAGAGCCCGACAGAGCCCGACAGAGCCCAGTAGAGCCCGACAGAGCCCGACAGAGCCCGACAGGGCCCGACAGAGCCCGACAGAGACCAGTAGAGCCCGACAGAGCCCGACAGAGCCCGACAGGGCCCGACAGGGCCCGACAGGGCCCAGTAGAGCCCGACAGAGCCCGACAGAGCCCGACAGAGCCCGACAGGGCCCGACAGAGCCCGACAGGGCCCGACAGAGCCCGACAGAGCCCGACAGGGCCCAGTAGAGCCCAACAGAGCCCGACAGAGCCCGACAGAGCCCAGTAGAGCCCAACAGAGCCCGACAGAGCCCGAAAGAGCCCGACAGAGCCCGACAGGGCCCGACAGATCCTGACAGAGCCCGACAGGGCCCGACAGAGCCCGACAGAGCCCAACAGAGCCCGACTAGAGCCGAGTAGAGCCCGACAGAGCCCGACAGAGCCCGACAGGGCCCGACAGGGCCCGACAGAGCCCGACAGGGCCCGACAGAGCCCGACAGAGCCCGACAGAGCCCGACAGGGCCCGACAGGGAACAGTAGAGCCCGACAGGGCCCGACAGAGCCCGACAGAGCCCGACAGAGCCCGACAAAGCTCGACAGGGCCCGACAGGGCCCAGTAGAGCCCGACAGGGCCCGACAGAGCCCGACAGAGCCCGACAGAGCCCGACAGGGCCCGACAGAGCCCGACAGAGCCCAGTAGAGCCCGACAGAGCCCGACAGAGCCCGACAGAGCCCGACAGGGCCCGACAGAGCCCGACAGGGCCCGACAGAGCCCGACAGAGCCCAGTAGAGCTCGACAGAGCCCGACAGAGCCCGACAGGGCCCGACAGGGCCCGACAGAGCCCGACAGAGCCCGACAGGGCCCGACAGAGCCCGACAGGGCCCGAAAGAGCCCGACAGTGCCCGATAGAGCCCGACAGGGCCCAGTAGAGCCTCACAGAGCCCGACAGAGCTCGACAGAGCCCGACAGAACCCGACAGGGCCCTACAGAGCCCGACAGAGGCCGACAGGGCCCGACAGAGCCCGACAGGGCCCGACAGGGAACAGTAGAGCCCAGTAGAGCCCGACAGAGCCCGACAGAGCCCGACAGGGCCCGACAGAGCCCGACAGGGCCCAGTAGAGCCCGACAGAGCCCGACAGGGCCCGACAGGGCTTAACAGGGCCCAGTAGAGCCCGACAGAGCCCGACAGAGCCCGACAGAGCCCGACAGGGCCCGACAGAGCTCGACAGAGCCCGACAGAAACCGACAGAGCCCGACAGGGCCCAGTAGAGCCCGACAGAGCCCGACAGAGCCCGACAGAGCCCGACAGGGCCCGACAGAGCCCGACAGAGCCCGACAGAGCCCGACAGAGCCCGACAGGGCCCGACAGGGCCCGACAGAGCCCGACAGAGCCCGACAGAACCTGACAGAGCCCGACAGAGCCCGACAGAGCCCGACAGGGCCCGACAGGGCCCGACAGAGCCCGACAGAGCCCGACAGGGCCCGACAGACCCCAATAGAGCCCGACAGAGCCCAGTAGAGCCCGACAGAGCCCGACAGAGCCCAGTAGAGCCCGAGAGGGCCCGACAGAGCCCGACAGAGCCCAGTAGAGCCCGACAGAGCCCGACAGGGCCCGACAGGGCCCGACAGGGCCCAGTAGAGCCCGACAGAGCCCGACAGAGCCCGACAGGGCCCGACAGGGCCCGACAGGGCCCGACAGAGCCCGACAGAGCCCGACAGGGCCCGACAGAGCCCGACAGGGCCCGACAGAGCCCGACAGAGCCCGACAAAGCCCGACAGGGCCCGACCGGGTCCGACAGGGCCCGACAGGGCCCAGTAGAGCCCGACAGAGCCCGACAGAGCCCGACAGGGCCCGACAGGGCCCGACAGAGCCCAACAGAGCCCGACAGGGCCCGACAGACCCCAATAGAGCCCGACAGAGCCCAGTAGAGCCCGAGAGAGCCCGACAGAGCCCGACAGAGCCCGACAGGGCCCAGTTTAGCCCAGTAGAGCCCGACAGAGCCCGACAGAGCCCGACAGAGCCCAGTAGAGCCCGACAGAGCCCGACAGGGCCCGACAGAGCCCGACAGAGCCCGACAGGGCCCGACAGAGCCCGACAGAGACCAGTAGAGCCCGACAGAGCCCGACAGAGCCCGACAGAGCCCGACAGGGCCCGACAGGGCCCGACAGGGCCCAGTAGAGCCCGACAGATCCCGACAGAGCCCGACAGAGCCCGACAGGGCCCGACAGAGCCCGACAGAGCCCGACAGGGCCCGACAGAGCCCGACAGAGCCCAGTAGAGCCCGACAGAGCCCGACAGAGCCCGAAAGAGCCCGACAGAGCCCGACAGGGCCCGACAGATCCTGACAGAGCCCGACGGGGCCCGACAGAGCCCGACAGAGCCCAACAGAGCCCAGTAGAGCCCGACAGAGCCCGACAGAGCCCGACAGGGCCCGACAGGGCCCGACAGGGCCCGACAGATGCCGACAGGGCCCGACAGAGCCCGACAGGGCCCGACAGGGAACAGTAGAGCCCAGTAGAGCCCGACAGAGCCCGACAGAGCCCGACAGGGCCCGACAGAGCCCGACAGGGCCCAGTAGAGCCTGACAGAGCCCGACAGGGCCCGACAGGGCCCGACAGAGTCCGACAGAGCCCGACAGAGCCCGACAGAAACCGACAGAGCCCGACAGGGCCCGACAGAGCCCGACAGGGCCCGACAGGGCCCGACAGGGCCCGACAGAGCCCGACAGGGCCCGACAGAGCCCGACAGGGCCCGACAGAGCCCGACAGAGCCCGACAGGGCCCGACAGAGCCCGACAGGGCCCGACAGAGCCCGACAGAGCCCGACAGGGCCCAGTAGAGCCCGACAGAGCCCGACAGAGCCCGACAGAGCCCGACAAAGCTCGACAGGGCCCGACAGGGCCCAGTAGAGCCCGACAGGGCCCGACAGAGCCCGACAGAGCCCGACAGAGCCCGACAGGGCCCGACAGAGACCGACAGAGCCCAGTAGAGCCCGACAGAGCCCGACAGGGCCCGACAGAGCCCGACAGAGCCCAGTAGAGCTCGACAGAGCCCGACAGAGCCCGACAGGGCCCGACAGAGCCCGACAGGGCCCAGTAGAGCCCGACAGAGCCCGACAGAGCCCGACAGGGCCCGACAGGGCCCGACAGAGCCCGACAGAGCCCGACAGGGCCCGACAGACCCCAATAGAGCCCGACAGAGCCCAGTAGAGCCCGACAGAGCCCGACAGAGCCCGACAGAGCCCGACAGGGCCCGACAGGGCCCGACAGAGCCCAGTAGAGCCCGACAGAGCCCGACAGAGCCCGACAGGGCCCGACAGGGCCCGACAGGGCCCAGTAGAGCCCGACAGGGCCCGACACAGCCCGACAGAGCCCGACAGGGCCCGACAGAGCCCGACAGAGCCCAGTAGAGCCCGACAGAGCCCGACAGAGCCCGACAGAGCCCGAGAGGGCCCGACAGGGCCCGACAGGGCCCAGTAGAGCCCGACAGAGCCCGACAGAGCCCGACAGAGCCCGACAGGGCCCGACAGAGCCCGACAGAGCCCGCAAGGGCCCGACAGGGCCCGACAGATCCCGACAGAGCCCGACAGGGCCCGACAGACCCCAATAGAGCCCGACAGAGCCCAGTAGAGCCCGAGAGAGCCCGACAGGGCCCGACAGAGCCCGACAGGGCCCGACAGGGCCCGACAGAGCCCGACAGGGCCCAGTTTAGCCCAGTAGAGCCCGACAGAGCCCGATAGAGCCCGACAGAGCCCGACAGAGCCCAGTAGAGCCCGACAGAGCCCGACAGAGCCCGACAGGGCCCGACAGAGCCCGACAGAGACCAGTAGAGCCCGACAGAGCCCGACAGAGCCCGACAGAGCCCGACAGGGCCCGACAGGGCCCGACAGGGCCCAGTAGAGCCCGACAGAGCCCGACAGAGCCCGACAGAGCCCGACAGGGCCCGACAGAGCCCGACAGAGCCCGACAGGGCCCAGTAGAGCCCAACAGAGCCCGACAGAGCCCGACAGAGCCCAGTAGAGCCCAACAGAGCCCGACAGAGCCCGAAAGAGCCCGACAGAGCCCGACAGGGCCCGACAGATCCTGACAGAGCCCGACAGGGCCCGACAGAGCCCGACAGAGCCCAACAGAGCCCGACAGAGCCGAGTAGAGCCCGACAGAGCCCGACAGAGCCCGACAGGGCCCGACAGGGCCCGACAGAGCCCGACAGGGCCCGACAGAGCCCGACAGGGCCCGACAGGGAACAGTAGAGCCCGACAGAGCCCGACAGAGCCCGACAGAGCCCGACAAAGCTCGACAGGGCCTGACAGGGCCCAGTAGAGCCCGACAGGGCCCGACAGAGCCCGACAGAGCCCGACAGAGCCCGACAGGGCCCGACAGAGCCCGACAGAGCCCAGTAGAGCTCGACAGAGCCCGACAGAGCCCGACAGGGCCCGACAGGGCCCAGTAGAGCCCGACAGAGCCCGACAGAGCCCGACAGGGCCCGACAGGGCCCGACAGAGCCCGACAGAGCCCGACAGGGCCCGACAGGGCCCGACAGGGCCCGACAGAGCCCGACAGGGCCCGACAGAGCCCGACAGAGCCCAGTAGAGCTCGACAGAGCCCGACAGAGCCCGACAGGGCCCGACAGGGCCCAGTAGAGCCCGACAGAGCCCGACAGAGCCCGACAGGGCCCGACAGGGCCCGACAGAGCCCGACAGAGCCCGACAGGGCCCGACAGAGCCCGACAGGGCCCGAAAGAGCCCGACAGTGCCCGATAGAGCCCGACAGGGCCCAGTAGAGCCTCACAGAGCCCGACAGAGCTCGACAGAGCCCGACAGAGCCCGACAGGGCCCAACAGAGCCCGACAGAGGCCGACAGGGCCCGACAGAGCCCGACAGGGCCCGACAGGGAACAGTAGAGCCCAGTAGAGCCCGACAGAGCCCGACAGAGCCCGACAGGGCCCGACAGAGCCCGACAGGGCCCAGTAGAGCCCGACAGAGCCCGACAGGGCCCGACAGGGCCCGACAGGGCCCAGTAGAGCCCGACAGAGCCCGACAGAGCCCGACAGAGCCCGACAGGGCCCGACAGAGCTCGACAGAGCCCGACAGAAACCGACAGAGCCCGACAGGGCCCAGTAGAGCCCGACAGAGCCCGACAGAGCCCGACAGGGCCCGACAGGGAACAGTAGAACCCAGTAGAGCCCGACAGAGCCCGACAGAGCCCGACAGAGCCCGACAGGGCCCGACAGGGCCCGACAGAGCCCGACAGGGCCCAGTAGAGCCCGACAGAGCCCGACAGAGCCCGACAGAGCCCGACAGGGCCCGACAGAGCCCGACAGGGCCCGACAGAGCCCGACAGAGCCCGACAGGGCCCGACAGAGCCCGACAGAGCCCGACAGAGCCCGACAGGGCCCGACAGGGAACAGTAGAGCCCAGTAGAGCCCGACAGAGCCCGACAGAGCCCGACAGGGCCCGACAGAGCCCGACAGAGCCCGACAGAGCCCGACAGGGCCCGACAGGGAACAGTAGAGCCCAGTAGAGCCCGAGAGGGCCCGACAGAGCCCGACAGGGCCCAGTAGAGCCCGACAGAGCCCGACAGGGCCCGACAGGGCCCGACAGGGCCCAGTAGAGCCCGACAGAGCCCGACAGAGCCCGACAGGGCCCGACAGGGCCCGACAGGGCCCGACAGAGCCCGACAGGGCCCGACAGAGCCCGACAGAGCCCGACAGGGCCCAGTAGAGCCCGACAGAGCCCGACAGAGCCCGACAGAGCCCGACAGGGCCCAGTAGAGCCCGACAGAGCCCGACAGAGCCCGACAGAGCCCGACAAAGCCCGACAGGGCCCGACAGGGTCCGACAGGGCCCGACAGGGCCCAGTAGAGCCCGACAGAGCCCGACAGAACCCGACAGGGCCCGACAGGGCCCGACAGAGCCCGACAGAGCCCGACAGGGCCCGACAGACCCCAATAGAGCCCGACAGAGCCCAGTAGAGCCCGAGAGAGCCCGACAGAGCCCGACAGAGCCCGACAGGGCCCAGTTTAGCCCAGTAGAGCCCGACAGAGCCCGACAGAGCCCGACAGAGCCCAGTAGAGCCCGACAGAGCCCGACAGGGCCCGACAGAGCCCGACAGAGCCCGACAGGGCCCGACAGAGCCCGACAGAGACCAGTAGAGCCCGACAGAGCCCGACAGAGCCCGACAGAGCCCGACAGGGCCCGACAGGGCCCGACAGGGCCCAGTAGAGCCCGACAGATCCCGACAGAGCCCGACAGAGCCCGACAGGGCCCGACAGAGCCCGACAGAGCCCGACAGGGCCCAGTAGAGCCCAACAGAGCCCGACAGAGCCCGACAGAGCCCAGTAGAGCCCGACAGAGCCCGACAGATCCCGAAAGAGCCCGACAGAGCCCGACAGGGCCCGACAGATCCTGACAGAGCCCGACGGGGCCCGACAGAGCCCGACAGAGCCCAACAGAGCCCGACAGAGCCCAGTAGAGCCCGACAGAGCCCGACAGAGCCCGACAGGGCCCGACAGAGCCCGACAGGGCCCGACAGAGCCCGACAGAGCCCAGTAGAGCTCGACAGAGCCCGACAGAGCCCGACAGGGCCCGACAGAGCCCGACAGGGCCCGACAGGGCCCGACAGGGCCCAGTAGAGCCCGACAGAGCCCGACAGAGCCCGACAGGGCCCGACAGGGCCCGACAGAGCCCGACAGAGCCCGACAGGGCCCGACAGACCCCAATAGAGCCCGACAGAGCCCAGTAGAGCCCGACAGAGCCCGACAGAGCCCGACAGAGCCCGACAGGGCCCGACAGGGCCCGACAGAGCCCAGTAGAGCCCGACAGAGCCCGACAGAGCCCGACCGGGCCCGACAGGGCCCGACAGGGCCCAGTAGAGCCCGACAGGGCCCGACACAGCCCGACAGAGCCCGACAGGGCCCGACAGAGCCCGACAGAGCCCAGTAGAGCCCGACAGAGCCCGACAGAGCCCGACAGAGCCCGAGAGGGCCCGAGAGGGCCCGACAGGGCCCAGTAGAGCCCGACAGAGCCCGACAGAGCCCGACAGAGCCCGACAGAGCCCGACAGGGCCCGACAGAGCCCGACAGGGCCCGACAGAGCCCGACAGGGCCCGACAGATCCCGACAGAGCCCGACAGGGCCCGACAGACCCCAATAGAGCCCGACAGAGCCCAGTAGAGCCCGACAGAGCCCGACAGAGCCCGACAGAGCCCGACAGGGCCCGACAGGGCCCGACAGAGCCCGACAGGGCCCAGTTTAGCCCAGTAGAGCCCGACAGAGCCCGACAGAGCCCGACAGAGCCCGACAGAGCCCAGTAGAGCCCGACAGAGCCCGACAGAGCCCGACAGGGCCCGACAGAGCCCGACAGAGACCAGTAGAGCCCGACAGAGCCCGACAGAGCCCGACAGAGCCCGACAGGGCCCGACAGGGCCCGACAGGGCCCAGTAGAGCCCGACAGAGCCCGACAGAGCCCGACAGAGCCCGACAGGGCCCGACAGAGCCCGACAGGGCCCGACAGAGCCCGACAGAGCCCGACAGGGCCCGACAGAGCCCGACAGAGCCCGACAGAGCCCGACAGGGCCCGACAGGGAACAGTAGAGCCCAGTAGAGCCCGACAGAGCCCGACAGAGCCCGACAGGGCCCGACAGAGCCCGACAGAGCCCGACAGAGCCCGACAGGGCCCGACAGGGAACAGTAGAGCCCAGTAGAGCCCGAGAGGGCCCGACAGAGCCCGACAGGGCCCAGTAGAGCCCGACAGAGCCCGACAGGGCCCGACAGGGCCCGACAGGGCCCAGTAGAGCCCGACAGAGCCCGACAGAGCCCGACAGGGCCCGACAGGGCCCGACAGGGCCCGACAGAGCCCGACAGAGCCCGACAGGGCCCGACAGAGCCCGACAGAGCCCGACAGGGCCCAGTAGAGCCCGACAGAGCCCGACAGAGCCCGACAGAGCCCGACAGGGCCCAGTTTAGCCCAGTAGAGCCCGACAGAGCCCGACAGAGCCCGACAGAGCCCAGTAGAGCCCGACAGAGCCCGACAGGGCCCGACAGAGCCCGACAGAGCCCGACAGGGCCCGACAGAGCCCGACAGAGACCAGTAGAGCCCGACAGAGCCCGACAGAGCCCGACAGAGCCCGACAGGGCCCGACAGGGCCCGACAGGGCCCAGTAGAGCCCGACAGATCCCGACAGAGCCCGACAGAGCCCGACAGGGCCCGACAGAGCCCGACAGAGCCCGACAGGGCCCGACAGAGCCCGACAGAGCCCAGTAGAGCCCGACAGAGCCCGACAGAGCCCGAAAGAGCCCGACAGAGCCCGACAGGGCCCGACAGATCCTGACAGAGCCCGACGGGGCCCGACAGAGCCCGACAGAGCCCAACAGAGCCCAGTAGAGCCCGACAGAGCCCGACAGAGCCCGACAGGGCCCGACAGGGCCCGACAGGGCCCGACAGGGCCCGACAGAGCCCGACAGAGACCAGTAGAGCCCGACAGAGCCCGACAGAGCCCGACAGAGCCCGACAGGGCCCGACAGGGCCCGACAGGGCCCAGTAGAGCCCGACAGATCCCGACAGAGCCCGACAGAGCCCGACAGGGCCCGACAGAGCCCGACAGAGCCCGACAGGGCCCAGTAGAGCCCAACAGAGCCCGACAGAGCCCGACAGAGCCCAGTAGAGCCCGACAGAGCCCGACAGATCCCGAAAGAGCCCGACAGAGCCCGACAGGGCCCGACAGATCCTGACAGAGCCCGACGGGGCCCGACAGAGCCCGACAGAGCCCAACAGAGCCCGACAGAGCCCAGTAGAGCCCGACAGAGCCCGACAGAGCCCGACAGGGCCCGACAGAGCCCGACAGGGCCCGACAGAGCCCGACAGAGCCCAGTAGAGCTCGACAGAGCCCGACAGAGCCCGACAGGGCCCAGTAGAGCCCGACAGAGCCCGACAGGGCCCGACAGGGCCCGACAGGGCCCAGTAGAGCCCGACAGAGCCCGACAGAGCCCGACAGGGCCCGACAGGGCCCGACAGGGCCCGACAGAGCCCGACAGAGCCCGACAGGGCCCGACAGAGCCCGACAGAGCCCGACAGGGCCCAGTAGAGCCCGACAGAGCCCGACAGAGCCCGACAGAGCCCGACAGGGCCCAGTTTAGCCCAGTAGAGCCCGACAGAGCCCGACAGAGCCCGACAGAGCCCAGTAGAGCCCGACAGAGCCCGACAGGGCCCGACAGAGCCCGACAGAGCCCGACAGGGCCCGACAGAGCCCGACAGAGACCAGTAGAGCCCGACAGAGCCCGACAGAGCCCGACAGAGCCCGACAGGGCCCGACAGGGCCCGACAGGGCCCAGTAGAGCCCGACAGATCCCGACAGAGCCCGACAGAGCCCGACAGGGCCCGACAGAGCCCGACAGAGCCCGACAGGGCCCGACAGAGCCCGACAGAGCCCAGTAGAGCCCGACAGAGCCCGACAGAGCCCGAAAGAGCCCGACAGAGCCCGACAGGGCCCGACAGATCCTGACAGAGCCCGACGGGGCCCGACAGAGCCCGACAGAGCCCAACAGAGCCCAGTAGAGCCCGACAGAGCCCGACAGAGCCCGACAGGGCCCGACAGGGCCCGACAGGGCCCGACAGATGCCGACAGGGCCCGACAGAGCCCGACAGGGCCCGACAGGGAACAGTAGAGCCCAGTAGAGCCCGACAGAGCCCGACAGAGCCCGACAGGGCCCGACAGAGCCCGACAGGGCCCAGTAGAGCCTGACAGAGCCCGACAGGGCCCGACAGGGCCCGACAGAGTCCGACAGAGCCCGACAGAGCCCGACAGAAACCGACAGAGCCCGACAGGGCCCGACAGAGCCCGACAGGGCCCGACAGGGCCCGACAGGGCCCGACAGAGCCCGACAGGGCCCGACAGAGCCCGACAGGGCCCGACAGAGCCCGACAGAGCCCGACAGGGCCCGACAGAGCCCGACAGGGCCCGACAGAGCCCGACAGAGCCCGACAGGGCCCAGTAGAGCCCGACAGAGCCCGACAGAGCCCGACAGAGCCCGACAAAGCTCGACAGGGCCCGACAGGGCCCAGTAGAGCCCGACAGGGCCCGACAGAGCCCGACAGAGCCCGACAGAGCCCGACAGGGCCCGACAGAGACCGACAGAGCCCAGTAGAGCCCGACAGAGCCCGACAGGGCCCGACAGAGCCCGACAGAGCCCAGTAGAGCTCGACAGAGCCCGACAGAGCCCGACAGGGCCCGACAGAGCCCGACAGGGCCCAGTAGAGCCCGACAGAGCCCGACAGAGCCCGACAGGGCCCGACAGGGCCCGACAGAGCCCGACAGAGCCCGACAGGGCCCGACAGACCCCAATAGAGCCCGACAGAGCCCAGTAGAGCCCGACAGAGCCCGACAGAGCCCGACAGAGCCCGACAGGGCCCGACAGGGCCCGACAGAGCCCAGTAGAGCCCGACAGAGCCCGACAGAGCCCGACAGGGCCCGACAGGGCCCGACAGGGCCCAGTAGAGCCCGACAGGGCCCGACACAGCCCGACAGAGCCCGACAGGGCCCGACAGAGCCCGACAGAGCCCAGTAGAGCCCGACAGAGCCCGACAGAGCCCGACAGAGCCCGAGAGGGCCCGACAGGGCCCGACAGGGCCCAGTAGAGCCCGACAGAGCCCGACAGAGCCCGACAGAGCCCGACAGGGCCCGACAGAGCCCGACAGAGCCCGCAAGGGCCCGACAGGGCCCGACAGATCCCGACAGAGCCCGACAGGGCCCGACAGACCCCAATAGAGCCCGACAGAGCCCAGTAGAGCCCGAGAGAGCCCGACAGGGCCCGACAGAGCCCGACAGGGCCCGACAGGGCCCGACAGAGCCCGACAGGGCCCAGTTTAGCCCAGTAGAGCCCGACAGAGCCCGATAGAGCCCGACAGAGCCCGACAGAGCCCAGTAGAGCCCGACAGAGCCCGACAGAGCCCGACAGGGCCCGACAGAGCCCGACAGAGACCAGTAGAGCCCGACAGAGCCCGACAGAGCCCGACAGAGCCCGACAGGGCCCGACAGGGCCCGACAGGGCCCAGTAGAGCCCGACAGAGCCCGACAGAGCCCGACAGAGCCCGACAGGGCCCGACAGAGCCCGACAGAGCCCGACAGGGCCCAGTAGAGCCCAACAGAGCCCGACAGAGCCCGACAGAGCCCAGTAGAGCCCAACAGAGCCCGACAGAGCCCGAAAGAGCCCGACAGAGCCCGACAGGGCCCGACAGATCCTGACAGAGCCCGACAGGGCCCGACAGAGCCCGACAGAGCCCAACAGAGCCCGACAGAGCCGAGTAGAGCCCGACAGAGCCCGACAGAGCCCGACAGGGCCCGACAGGGCCCGACAGAGCCCGACAGGGCCCGACAGAGCCCGACAGGGCCCGACAGGGAACAGTAGAGCCCGACAGAGCCCGACAGAGCCCGACAGAGCCCGACAAAGCTCGACAGGGCCCGACAGGGCCCAGTAGAGCCCGACAGGGCCCGACAGAGCCCGACAGAGCCCGACAGAGCCCGACAGGGCCCGACAGAGCCCGACAGAGCCCAGTAGAGCTCGACAGAGCCCGACAGAGCCCGACAGGGCCCGACAGGGCCCAGTAGAGCCCGACAGAGCCCGACAGAGCCCGACAGGGCCCGACAGGGCCCGACAGAGCCCGACAGAGCCCGACAGGGCCCGACAGGGCCCGACAGGGCCCGACAGAGCCCGACAGGGCCCGACAGAGCCCGACAGAGCCCAGTAGAGCTCGACAGAGCCCGACAGAGCCCGACAGGGCCCGACAGGGCCCAGTAGAGCCCGACAGAGCCCGACAGAGCCCGACAGGGCCCGACAGGGCCCGACAGAGCCCGACAGAGCCCGACAGGGCCCGACAGAGCCCGACAGGGCCCGAAAGAGCCCGACAGTGCCCGATAGAGCCCGACAGGGCCCAGTAGAGCCTCACAGAGCCCGACAGAGCTCGACAGAGCCCGACAGAGCCCGACAGGGCCCAACAGAGCCCGACAGAGGCCGACAGGGCCCGACAGAGCCCGACAGGGCCCGACAGGGAACAGTAGAGCCCAGTAGAGCCCGACAGAGCCCGACAGAGCCCGACAGGGCCCGACAGAGCCCGACAGGGCCCAGTAGAGCCCGACAGAGCCCGACAGGGCCCGACAGGGCCCGACAGGGCCCAGTAGAGCCCGACAGAGCCCGACAGAGCCCGACAGAGCCCGACAGGGCCCGACAGAGCTCGACAGAGCCCGACAGAAACCGACAGAGCCCGACAGGGCCCAGTAGAGCCCGACAGAGCCCGACAGAGCCCGACAGGGCCCGACAGGGAACAGTAGAACCCAGTAGAGCCCGACAGAGCCCGACAGAGCCCGACAGAGCCCGACAGGGCCCGACAGGGCCCGACAGAGCCCGACAGGGCCCAGTAGAGCCCGACAGAGCCCGACAGAGCCCGACAGAGCCCGACAGGGCCCGACAGAGCCCGACAGGGCCCGACAGAGCCCGACAGAGCCCGACAGGGCCCGACAGAGCCCGACAGAGCCCGACAGAGCCCGACAGGGCCCGACAGGGAACAGTAGAGCCCAGTAGAGCCCGACAGAGCCCGACAGAGCCCGACAGGGCCCGACAGAGCCCGACAGAGCCCGACAGAGCCCGACAGGGCCCGACAGGGAACAGTAGAGCCCAGTAGAGCCCGAGAGGGCCCGACAGAGCCCGACAGGGCCCAGTAGAGCCCGACAGAGCCCGACAGGGCCCGACAGGGCCCGACAGGGCCCAGTAGAGCCCGACAGAGCCCGACAGAGCCCGACAGGGCCCGACAGGGCCCGACAGGGCCCGACAGAGCCCGACAGAGCCCGACAGGGCCCGACAGAGCCCGACAGAGCCCGACAGGGCCCAGTAGAGCCCGACAGAGCCCGACAGAGCCCGACAGAGCCCGACAGGGCCCAGTAGAGCCCGACAGAGCCCGACAGAGCCCGACAGAGCCCGACAAAGCCCGACAGGGCCCGACAGGGTCCGACAGGGCCCGACAGGGCCCAGTAGAGCCCGACAGAGCCCGACAGAACCCGACAGGGCCCGACAGGGCCCGACAGAGCCCGACAGAGCCCGACAGGGCCCGACAGACCCCAATAGAGCCCGACAGAGCCCAGTAGAGCCCGAGAGAGCCCGACAGAGCCCGACAGAGCCCGACAGGGCCCAGTTTAGCCCAGTAGAGCCCGACAGAGCCCGACAGAGCCCGACAGAGCCCAGTAGAGCCCGACAGAGCCCGACAGGGCCCGACAGAGCCCGACAGAGCCCGACAGGGCCCGACAGAGCCCGACAGAGACCAGTAGAGCCCGACAGAGCCCGACAGAGCCCGACAGAGCCCGACAGGGCCCGACAGGGCCCGACAGGGCCCAGTAGAGCCCGACAGATCCCGACAGAGCCCGACAGAGCCCGACAGGGCCCGACAGAGCCCGACAGAGCCCGACAGGGCCCAGTAGAGCCCAACAGAGCCCGACAGAGCCCGACAGAGCCCAGTAGAGCCCGACAGAGCCCGACAGATCCCGAAAGAGCCCGACAGAGCCCGACAGGGCCCGACAGATCCTGACAGAGCCCGACGGGGCCCGACAGAGCCCGACAGAGCCCAACAGAGCCCGACAGAGCCCAGTAGAGCCCGACAGAGCCCGACAGAGCCCGACAGGGCCCGACAGAGCCCGACAGGGCCCGACAGAGCCCGACAGAGCCCAGTAGAGCTCGACAGAGCCCGACAGAGCCCGACAGGGCCCGACAGAGCCCGACAGGGCCCGACAGGGCCCGACAGGGCCCAGTAGAGCCCGACAGAGCCCGACAGAGCCCGACAGGGCCCGACAGGGCCCGACAGAGCCCGACAGAGCCCGACAGGGCCCGACAGACCCCAATAGAGCCCGACAGAGCCCAGTAGAGCCCGACAGAGCCCGACAGAGCCCGACAGAGCCCGACAGGGCCCGACAGGGCCCGACAGAGCCCAGTAGAGCCCGACAGAGCCCGACAGAGCCCGACCGGGCCCGACAGGGCCCGACAGGGCCCAGTAGAGCCCGACAGGGCCCGACACAGCCCGACAGAGCCCGACAGGGCCCGACAGAGCCCGACAGAGCCCAGTAGAGCCCGACAGAGCCCGACAGAGCCCGACAGAGCCCGAGAGGGCCCGAGAGGGCCCGACAGGGCCCAGTAGAGCCCGACAGAGCCCGACAGAGCCCGACAGAGCCCGACAGAGCCCGACAGGGCCCGACAGAGCCCGACAGGGCCCGACAGAGCCCGACAGGGCCCGACAGATCCCGACAGAGCCCGACAGGGCCCGACAGACCCCAATAGAGCCCGACAGAGCCCAGTAGAGCCCGACAGAGCCCGACAGAGCCCGACAGAGCCCGACAGGGCCCGACAGGGCCCGACAGAGCCCGACAGGGCCCAGTTTAGCCCAGTAGAGCCCGACAGAGCCCGACAGAGCCCGACAGAGCCCGACAGAGCCCAGTAGAGCCCGACAGAGCCCGACAGAGCCCGACAGGGCCCGACAGAGCCCGACAGAGACCAGTAGAGCCCGACAGAGCCCGACAGAGCCCGACAGAGCCCGACAGGGCCCGACAGGGCCCGACAGGGCCCAGTAGAGCCCGACAGAGCCCGACAGAGCCCGACAGAGCCCGACAGGGCCCGACAGAGCCCGACAGGGCCCGACAGAGCCCGACAGAGCCCGACAGGGCCCGACAGAGCCCGACAGAGCCCGACAGAGCCCGACAGGGCCCGACAGGGAACAGTAGAGCCCAGTAGAGCCCGACAGAGCCCGACAGAGCCCGACAGGGCCCGACAGAGCCCGACAGAGCCCGACAGAGCCCGACAGGGCCCGACAGGGAACAGTAGAGCCCAGTAGAGCCCGAGAGGGCCCGACAGAGCCCGACAGGGCCCAGTAGAGCCCGACAGAGCCCGACAGGGCCCGACAGGGCCCGACAGGGCCCAGTAGAGCCCGACAGAGCCCGACAGAGCCCGACAGGGCCCGACAGGGCCCGACAGGGCCCGACAGAGCCCGACAGAGCCCGACAGGGCCCGACAGAGCCCGACAGAGCCCGACAGGGCCCAGTAGAGCCCGACAGAGCCCGACAGAGCCCGACAGAGCCCGACAGGGCCCAGTAGAGCCCGACAGAGCCCGACAGAGCCCGACAGAGCCCGACAAAGCCCGACAGGGCCCGACAGGGTCCGACAGGGCCCGACAGGGCCCAGTAGAGCCCGACAGAGCCCGACAGAACCCGACAGGGCCCGACAGGGCCCGACAGAGCCCGACAGAGCCCGACAGGGCCCGACAGACCCCAATAGAGCCCGACAGAGCCCAGTAGAGCCCGAGAGAGCCCGACAGAGCCCGACAGAGCCCGACAGGGCCCAGTTTAGCCCAGTAGAGCCCGACAGAGCCCGACAGAGCCCGACAGAGCCCAGTAGAGCCCGACAGAGCCCGACAGGGCCCGACAGAGCCCGACAGAGCCCGACAGGGCCCGACAGAGCCCGACAGAGACCAGTAGAGCCCGACAGAGCCCGACAGAGCCCGACAGAGCCCGACAGGGCCCGACAGGGCCCGACAGGGCCCAGTAGAGCCCGACAGATCCCGACAGAGCCCGACAGAGCCCGACAGGGCCCGACAGAGCCCGACAGAGCCCGACAGGGCCCAGTAGAGCCCAACAGAGCCCGACAGAGCCCGACAGAGCCCAGTAGAGCCCGACAGAGCCCGACAGATCCCGAAAGAGCCCGACAGAGCCCGACAGGGCCCGACAGATCCTGACAGAGCCCGACGGGGCCCGACAGAGCCCGACAGAGCCCAACAGAGCCCGACAGAGCCCAGTAGAGCCCGACAGAGCCCGACAGAGCCCGACAGGGCCCGACAGAGCCCGACAGGGCCCGACAGAGCCCGACAGAGCCCAGTAGAGCTCGACAGAGCCCGACAGAGCCCGACAGGGCCCGACAGAGCCCGACAGGGCCCGACAGGGCCCGACAGGGCCCAGTAGAGCCCGACAGAGCCCGACAGAGCCCGACAGGGCCCGACAGGGCCCGACAGAGCCCGACAGAGCCCGACAGGGCCCGACAGACCCCAATAGAGCCCGACAGAGCCCAGTAGAGCCCGACAGAGCCCGACAGAGCCCGACAGAGCCCGACAGGGCCCGACAGGGCCCGACAGAGCCCAGTAGAGCCCGACAGAGCCCGACAGAGCCCGACCGGGCCCGACAGGGCCCGACAGGGCCCAGTAGAGCCCGACAGGGCCCGACACAGCCCGACAGAGCCCGACAGGGCCCGACAGAGCCCGACAGAGCCCAGTAGAGCCCGACAGAGCCCGACAGAGCCCGACAGAGCCCGAGAGGGCCCGAGAGGGCCCGACAGGGCCCAGTAGAGCCCGACAGAGCCCGACAGAGCCCGACAGAGCCCGACAGAGCCCGACAGGGCCCGACAGAGCCTGACAGAGCCCGCAAGGGCCCGACAGGGCCCGACAGATCCCGACAGAGCCCGACAGGGCCCGACAGACCCCAATAGAGCCCGACAGAGCCCAGTAGAGCCCGACAGAGCCCGACAGAGCCCGACAGAGCCCGACAGGGCCCGACAGGGCCCGACAGAGCCCGACAGGGCCCAGTTTAGCCCAGTAGAGCCCGACAGAGCCCGACAGAGCCCGACAGAGCCCGACAGAGCCCAGTAGAGCCCGACAGAGCCCGACAGAGCCCGACAGGGCCCGACAGAGCCCGACAGAGACCAGTAGAGCCCGACAGAGCCCGACAGAGCCCGACAGAGCCCGACAGGGCCCGACAGGGCCCGACAGGGCCCAGTAGAGCCCGACAGAGCCCGACAGAGCCCGACAGAGCCCGACAGGGCCCGACAGAGCCCGACAGGGCCCGACAGAGCCCGACAGAGCCCGACAGGGCCCAGTAGAGCCCAACAGAGCCCGACAGAGCCCGACAGAGCCCAGTAGAGCCCAACAGAGCCCGACAGAGCCCGAAAGAGCCCGACAGAGCCCGACAGGGCCCGACAGATCCTGACAGAGCCCGACAGGGCCCGACAGAGCCCGACAGAGCCCAACAGAGCCCGACTAGAGCCGAGTAGAGCCCGACAGAGCCCGACAGAGCCCGACAGGGCCCGACAGGGCCCGACAGAGCCCGACAGAGCCCGACAGAGCCCGACAGGGCCCGACAGGGAACAGTAGAGCCCGACAGAGCCCGACAGAGCCCGACAGAGCCCGACAAAGCTCGACAGGGCCCGACAGGGCCCAGTAGAGCCCGACAGGGCCCGACAGAGCCCGACAGAGCCCGACAGAGCCCGACAGGGCCCGACAGAGCCCGACAGAGCCCAGTAGAGCCCGACAGAGCCCGACAGAGCCCGACAGAGCCCGACAGGGCCCGACAGAGCCCGACAGGGCCCGACAGAGCCCGACAGAGCCCAGTAGAGCTCGACAGAGCCCGACAGAGCCCGACAGGGCCCGACAGGGCCCAGTAGAGCCCGACAGAGCCCGACAGAGCCCGACAGGGCCCGACAGGGCCCGACAGAGCCCGACAGAGCCCGACAGGGCCCGACAGAGCCCGACAGGGCCCGAAAGAGCCCGACAGTGCCCGATAGAGCCCGACAGGGCCCAGTAGAGCCTCACAGAGCCCGACAGAGCTCGACAGAGCCCGACAGAACCCGACAGGGCCCAACAGAGCCCGACAGAGGCCGACAGGGCCCGACAGAGCCCGACAGGGCCCGACAGGGAACAGTAGAGCCCAGTAGAGCCCGACAGAGCCCGACAGAGCCCGACAGGGCCCGACAGAGCCCGACAGGGCCCAGTAGAGCCCGACAGAGCCCGACAGGGCCCGACAGGGCTTGACAGGGCCCAGTAGAGCCCGACAGAGCCCGACAGAGCCCGACAGAGCCCGACAGGGCCCGACAGAGCTCGACAGAGCCCGACAGAAACCGACAGAGCCCGACAGGGCCCAGTAGAGCCCGACAGAGCCCGACAGAGCCCGACAGAGCCCGACAGGGCCCGACAGAGCCCGACAGAGCCCGACAGAGCCCGACAGGGCCCGACAGGGCCCGACAGAGCCCGACAGAGCCCGACAGAACCTGACAGAGCCCGACAGAGCCCGACAGAGCCCGACAGGGCCCGACAGGGCCCGACAGAGCCCGACAGAGCCCGACAGGGCCCGACAGACCCCAATAGAGCCCGACAGAGCCCAGTAGAGCCCGACAGAGCCCGACAGAGCCCAGTAGAGCCCGAGAGGGCCCGACAGAGCCCGACAGGGCCCAGTAGAGCCCGACAGAGCCCGACAGGGCCCGACAGGGCCCGACAGGGCCCAGTAGAGCCCGACAGAGCCCGACAGAGCCCGACAGGGCCCGACAGGGCCCGACAGGGCCCGACAGAGCCCGACAGAGCCCGACAGGGCCCGACAGAGCCCGACAGGGCCCGACAGAGCCCGACAGAGCCCGACAAAGCCCGACAGGGCCCGACAGGGTCCGACAGGGCCCGACAGGGCCCAGTAGAGCCCGACAGAGCCCGACAGAGCCCGACAGGGCCCGACAGGGCCCGACAGAGCCCAACAGAGCCCGACAGGGCCCGACAGACCCCAATAGAGCCCGACAGAGCCCAGTAGAGCCCGAGAGAGCCCGACAGAGCCCGACAGAGCCCGACAGGGCCCAGTTTAGCCCAGTAGAGCCCGACAGAGCCCGACAGAGCCCGACAGAGCCCAGTAGAGCCCGACAGAGCCCGACAGGGCCCGACAGAGCCCGACAGAGCCCGACAGGGCCCGACAGAGCCCGACAGAGACCAGTAGAGCCCGACAGAGCCCGACAGAGCCCGACAGAGCCCGACAGGGCCCGACAGGGCCCGACAGGGCCCAGTAGAGCCCGACAGATCCCGACAGAGCCCGACAGAGCCCGACAGGGCCCGACAGAGCCCGACAGAGCCCGACAGGGCCCAGTAGAGCCCAACAGAGCCCGACAGAGCCCGACAGAGCCCAGTAGAGCCCGACAGAGCCCGACAGAGCCCGAAAGAGCCCGACAGAGCCCGACAGGGCCCGACAGAGCCCGACAGAGCCCGACAGGGCCCAGTAGAGCCCAACAGAGCCCGACAGAGCCCGACAGAGCCCAGTAGAGCCCGACAGAGCCCGACAGATCCCGAAAGAGCCCGACAGAGCCCGACAGGGCCCGACAGATCCTGACAGAGCCCGACGGGGCCCGACAGAGCCCGACAGAGCCCAACAGAGCCCGACAGAGCCCAGTAGAGCCCGACAGAGCCCGACAGAGCCCGACAGGGCCCGACAGGGCCCGACAGGGCCCGACAGAGCCCGACAGGTCCCGACAGAGCCCGACAGAGCCCGACAGGGCCCGACAGAGCCCGACAGGGCCCGACAGAGCCCGACAGAGCCCGACAGGGCCCAGTAGAGCCCGACAGAGCCCGACAGAGCCCGACAGAGCCCGACAAAGCTCGACAGGGCCCGACAGGGCCCAGTAGAGCCCGACAGGGCCCGACAGAGCCCGACAGAGCCCGACAGAGCCCGACAGGGCCCGACAGAGACCGACAGAGCCCAGTAGAGCCCGACAGAGCCCGACAGAGCCCGACAGAGCCCGACAGGGCCCGACAGAGCCCGACAGAGCCCAGTAGAGCTCGACCGAGCCCGACAGAGCCCGACAGGGCCCGACAGAGCCCGACAGGGCCCGACAGGGCCCGACAGGGCCCAGTAGAGCCCGACAGAGCCCGACAGAGCCCGACAGGGCCCGACAGGGCCCGACAGAGCCCGACAGAGCCCGACAGGGCCCGACAGACCCCAATAGAGCCCGACAGAGCCCAGTAGAGCCCGACAGAGCCCGACAGAGCCCGACAGAGCCCGACAGGGCCCGACAGGGCCCGACAGAGCCCAGTAGAGCCCGACAGAGCCCGACAGAGCCCGACAGGGCCCGACAGGGCCCGACAGGGCCCAGTAGAGCCCGACAGGGCCCGACACAGCCCGACAGAGCCCGACAGGGCCCGACAGAGCCCGACAGAGCCCAGTAGAGCCCGACAGAGCCCGACAGAGCCCGACAGAGCCCGAGAGGGCCCGAGAGGGCCCGACAGGGCCCAGTAGAGCCCGACAGAGCCCGACAGAGCCCGACAGAGCCCGACAGAGCCCGACAGGGCCCGACAGAGCCTGACAGAGCCCGCAAGGGCCCGACAGGGCCCGACAGATCCCGACAGAGCCCGACAGGGCCCGACAGACCCCAATAGAGCCCGACAGAGCCCAGTAGAGCCCGACAGAGCCCGACAGAGCCCGACAGAGCCCGACAGGGCCCGACAGGGCCCGACAGAGCCCGACAGGGCCCAGTTTAGCCCAGTAGAGCCCGACAGAGCCCGACAGAGCCCGACAGAGCCCGACAGAGCCCAGTAGAGCCCGACAGAGCCCGACAGAGCCCGACAGGGCCTGACAGAGCCCGACAGAGACCAGTAGAGCCCGACAGAGCCCGACAGAGCCCGACAGAGCCCGACAGGGCCCGACAGGGCCCGACAGGGCCCAGTAGAGCCCGACAGAGCCCGACAGAGCCCGACAGAGCCCGACAGGGCCCGACAGAGCCCGACAGGGCCCGACAGAGCCCGACAGAGCCCGACAGGGCCCAGTAGAGCCCAACAGAGCCCGACAGAGCCCGACAGAGCCCAGTAGAGCCCAACAGAGCCCGACAGAGCCCGAAAGAGCCCGACAGAGCCCGACAGGGCCCGACAGATCCTGACAGAGCCCGACAGGGCCCGACAGAGCTTGACAGAGCCCAACAGAGCCCGACTAGAGCCGAGTAGAGCCCGACAGAGCCCGACAGAGCCCGACAGGGCCCGACAGGGCCCGACAGAGCCCGACAGGGCCCGACAGAGCCCGACAGAGCCCGACAGAGCCCGACAGGGCCCGACAGGGAACAGTAGAGCCCGACAGAGCCCGACAGAGCCCGACAGAGCCCGACAAAGCTCGACAGGGCCCGACAGGGCCCAGTAGAGCCCGACAGGGCCCGACAGAGCCCGACAGAGCCCGACAGAGCCCGACAGGGCCCGACAGAGCCCGACAGAGCCCAGTAGAGCCCGACAGAGCCCGACAGAGCCCGACAGAGCCCGACAGGGCCCGACAGAGCCCGACAGGGCCCGACAGAGCCCGACAGAGCCCAGTAGAGCTCGACAGAGCCCGACAGAGCCCGACAGGGCCCGACAGGGCCCAGTAGAGCCCGACAGAGCCCGACAGAGCCCGACAGGGCCCGACAGGGCCCGACAGAGCCCGACAGAGCCCGACAGGGCCCGACAGAGCCCGACAGGGCCCGAAAGAGCCCGACAGTGCCCGATAGAGCCCGACAGGGCCCAGTAGAGCCTCACAGAGCCCGACAGAGCTCGACAGAGCCCGACAGAACCCGACAGGGCCCAACAGAGCCCGACAGAGGCCGACAGGGCCCGACAGAGCCCGACAGGGCCCGACAGGGAACAGTAGAGCCCAGTAGAGCCCGACAGAGCCCGACAGAGCCCGACAGGGCCCGACAGAGCCCGACAGGGCCCAGTAGAGCCCGACAGAGCCCGACAGGGCCCGACAGGGCTTGACAGGGCCCAGTAGAGCCCGACAGAGCCCGACAGAGCCCGACAGAGCCCGACAGGGCCCGACAGAGCTCGACAGAGCCCGACAGAAACCGACAGAGCCCGACAGGGCCCAGTAGAGCCCGACAGAGCCCGACAGAGCCCGACAGAGCCCGACAGGGCCCGACAGAGCCCGACAGAGCCCGACAGAGCCCGACAGAGCCCGACAGGGCCCGACAGAGCCCGACAGAGCCCGACAGAACCTGACAGAGCCCGACAGAGCCCGACAGAGCCCGACAGGGCCCGACAGGGCCCGACAGAGCCCGACAGAGCCCGACAGGTCCCGACAGAGCCCGACAGAGCCCGACAGGGCCCGACAGAGCCCGACAGGGCCCGACAGAGCCCGACAGAGCCCGACAGGGCCCAGTAGAGCCCGACAGAGCCCGACAGAGCCCGACAGAGCCCGACAAAGCTCGACAGGGCCCGACAGGGCCCAGTAGAGCCCGACAGGGCCCGACAGAGCCCGACAGAGCCCGACAGAGCCCGACAGGGCCCGACAGAGACCGACAGAGCCCAGTAGAGCCCGACAGAGCCCGACAGAGCCCGACAGAGCCCGACAGGGCCCGACAGAGCCCGACAGAGCCCAGTAGAGCTCGACCGAGCCCGACAGAGCCCGACAGGGCCCGACAGAGCCCGACAGGGCCCGACAGGGCCCGACAGGGCCCAGTAGAGCCCGACAGAGCCCGACAGAGCCCGACAGGGCCCGACAGGGCCCGACAGAGCCCGACAGAGCCCGACAGGGCCCGACAGACCCCAATAGAGCCCGACAGAGCCCAGTAGAGCCCGACAGAGCCCGACAGAGCCCGACAGAGCCCGACAGGGCCCGACAGGGCCCGACAGAGCCCAGTAGAGCCCGACAGAGCCCGACAGAGCCCGACAGGGCCCGACAGGGCCCGACAGGGCCCAGTAGAGCCCGACAGGGCCCGACACAGCCCGACAGAGCCCGACAGGGCCCGACAGAGCCCGACAGAGCCCAGTAGAGCCCGACAGAGCCCGACAGAGCCCGACAGAGCCCGAGAGGGCCCGAGAGGGCCCGACAGGGCCCAGTAGAGCCCGACAGAGCCCGACAGAGCCCGACAGAGCCCGACAGAGCCCGACAGGGCCCGACAGAGCCTGACAGAGCCCGCAAGGGCCCGACAGGGCCCGACAGATCCCGACAGAGCCCGACAGGGCCCGACAGACCCCAATAGAGCCCGACAGAGCCCAGTAGAGCCCGACAGAGCCCGACAGAGCCCGACAGAGCCCGACAGGGCCCGACAGGGCCCGACAGAGCCCGACAGGGCCCAGTTTAGCCCAGTAGAGCCCGACAGAGCCCGACAGAGCCCGACAGAGCCCGACAGAGCCCAGTAGAGCCCGACAGAGCCCGACAGAGCCCGACAGGGCCTGACAGAGCCCGACAGAGACCAGTAGAGCCCGACAGAGCCCGACAGAGCCCGACAGAGCCCGACAGGGCCCGACAGGGCCCGACAGGGCCCAGTAGAGCCCGACAGAGCCCGACAGAGCCCGACAGAGCCCGACAGGGCCCGACAGAGCCCGACAGGGCCCGACAGAGCCCGACAGAGCCCGACAGGGCCCAGTAGAGCCCAACAGAGCCCGACAGAGCCCGACAGAGCCCAGTAGAGCCCAACAGAGCCCGACAGAGCCCGAAAGAGCCCGACAGAGCCCGACAGGGCCCGACAGATCCTGACAGAGCCCGACAGGGCCCGACAGAGCTTGACAGAGCCCAACAGAGCCCGACTAGAGCCGAGTAGAGCCCGACAGAGCCCGACAGAGCCCGACAGGGCCCGACAGGGCCCGACAGAGCCCGACAGGGCCCGACAGAGCCCGACAGAGCCCGACAGAGCCCGACAGGGCCCGACAGGGAACAGTAGAGCCCGACAGAGCCCGACAGAGCCCGACAGAGCCCGACAAAGCTCGACAGGGCCCGACAGGGCCCAGTAGAGCCCGACAGGGCCCGACAGAGCCCGACAGAGCCCGACAGAGCCCGACAGGGCCCGACAGAGCCCGACAGAGCCCAGTAGAGCCCGACAGAGCCCGACAGAGCCCGACAGAGCCCGACAGGGCCCGACAGAGCCCGACAGGGCCCGACAGAGCCCGACAGAGCCCAGTAGAGCTCGACAGAGCCCGACAGAGCCCGACAGGGCCCGACAGGGCCCAGTAGAGCCCGACAGAGCCCGACAGAGCCCGACAGGGCCCGACAGGGCCCGACAGAGCCCGACAGAGCCCGACAGGGCCCGACAGAGCCCGACAGGGCCCGAAAGAGCCCGACAGTGCCCGATAGAGCCCGACAGGGCCCAGTAGAGCCTCACAGAGCCCGACAGAGCTCGACAGAGCCCGACAGAACCCGACAGGGCCCAACAGAGCCCGACAGAGGCCGACAGGGCCCGACAGAGCCCGACAGGGCCCGACAGGGAACAGTAGAGCCCAGTAGAGCCCGACAGAGCCCGACAGAGCCCGACAGGGCCCGACAGAGCCCGACAGGGCCCAGTAGAGCCCGACAGAGCCCGACAGGGCCCGACAGGGCTTGACAGGGCCCAGTAGAGCCCGACAGAGCCCGACAGAGCCCGACAGAGCCCGACAGGGCCCGACAGAGCTCGACAGAGCCCGACAGAAACCGACAGAGCCCGACAGGGCCCAGTAGAGCCCGACAGAGCCCGACAGAGCCCGACAGAGCCCGACAGGGCCCGACAGAGCCCGACAGAGCCCGACAGAGCCCGACAGGGCCCGACAGAGCCCGACAGAGCCCGACAGAACCTGACAGAGCCCGACAGAGCCCGACAGAGCCCGACAGGGCCCGACAGGGCCCGACAGAGCCCGACAGAGCCCGACAGGGCCCGACAGACCCCAATAGAGCCCGACAGAGCCCAGTAGAGCCCGACAGAGCCCGACAGAGCCCAGTAGAGCCCGAGAGGGCCCGACAGAGCCCGACAGGGCCCAGTAGAGCCCGACAGAGCCCGACAGGGCCCGACAGGGCCCGACAGGGCCCAGTAGAGCCCGACAGAGCCCGACAGAGCCCGACAGGGCCCGACAGGGCCCGACAGGGCCCGACAGAGCCCGACAGAGCCCGACAGGGCCCGACAGAGCCCGACAGGGCCCGACAGAGCCCGACAGAGCCCGACAAAGCCCGACAGGGCCCGACAGGGTCCGACAGGGCCCGACAGGGCCCAGTAGAGCCCGACAGAGCCCGACAGAGCCCGACAGGGCCCGACAGGGCCCGACAGAGCCCAACAGAGCCCGACAGGGCCCGACAGACCCCAATAGAGCCCGACAGGTCCCGACAGGGCCCGACAGAGCCCGATAGAGCCCGACAGGGCCCGACAGGGCCCGGTAGAGCCCGACAGAGCCCGACAGAGCCCGACAGAGCCCGACAGGGCCCAGGAGAGCCCGACAGAGCCCGACAGAGCCCGACAGAACCCGTCAGAGCCCGACAGAGCCCGACAGGGCCCAGGAGAGCCCGACAGAGCCCGACAGAGCCCGACAGAACCCGTCAGAGCCCGACAGAGCCCGACAGAGCCCGACAGGGCCCGACAGGGCCCGACAGGGCCCAGTAGAGCCCGACAGAGCCCGACAGAGCCGGACAGAGCCCGACAGGGCCCGACAGGGCCCAGTAGAGCCCAGTAGAGCCCGACAGAGCCCGACAGAGCCCGACAGAACCCGACAGAGCCCGACAGAGCCCAGTAGAGCCCGACAGAGCCCGACAGAGTCCGACAGAGCCCGACAGGGCCCGACAGGGTCCGACAGGGCCCAGTAGAGCCCGACAGAGCTCGACAGAGCCCGACAGAGCCCGACAGGGCCCGACAGGGCCCAGTAGAGCCCGACAGAGCCCGACAGAGCCCGACAGGGCCCAGTAGAACCCGACAGGGCCCGACAGAGCCCAGTAGAGCCCGACAGAGCCCGACAGAGCCCGACAGAGCCCGACAGGGCCCGACAGAGCCCGACAGAACCCGACAGGGCCCAGTAGAGCCCGACAGAGCCCGACAGGGCCCGACAGGGCTCGACAGGGCCCGACAGAGCCCGACAGAGCCCGACAGGGCCCGAAAGTGCCCGACAGAGCCCGACAGAGCCCGACAGAGCCCGACAGAGCCCGACAGAGCCCGACAGGGCCCGACAGAGCCCGACAGAGCCCAGTAGAGCCCGACAGAGCCCGACAGAGCCCGACAGAGCCCGACAGGGCCCAGTAGAGCCCAGTAGAGCCCGACAGAGCCCAGTAGAGCCCGACAGAGCCCGACAGAGCCCGACA
Source organism: Caloenas nicobarica (assembly GCF_036013445.1). Classification (NCBI taxonomy): domain Eukaryota; kingdom Metazoa; phylum Chordata; class Aves; order Columbiformes; family Columbidae; genus Caloenas; species Caloenas nicobarica. The sequence goes on from NW_027017014.1 coordinate 199,214, forward strand.
GAGCCCGACAGGGCCCGACAGAGCCCGACAGGGCCCGACAGACTGCAGTAGAGCCCGACAGAGCCCGACAGAGCCCGACAGGGCCCGACAGGGCCCGACAGAGCCCGACAGAGCCCGACAGAGCCCGACAGGGCCCGACAGAGCCCGACAGAGCCCGACAGGGCCCAGTAGAGCCCGACAGAGCCCGACAGAGCCCAGTAGAGCCCAGTAGAGCCCGACAGAGCCCGACAGAGCCCGACAGAGCCCGACAGGGCCCGACAGGGCCCAGTAGAGCCCGACAGAGCCCGACAGGGCCCGACAGGGCCCGACAGGGCCCAGTAGAGCCCGACAGAGCCCGACAGAGCCCAACAGAGCCCGACAGGGTCCGACAGGGCCCAGTAGAGCCCGACAGAGCCCGACAGAGCCCAGTAGAGACCGACAGGGCCCGACAGAGCCCGACAGAGCCCAGTAGAGCCCAACAGAGCCCAACAGAGCCTGACAGAGCCCGACAGAGCCCGACAGGGCCCGACAGAGCCCGACAGGGCCCGACAGATCCCAGTAGAGCCCGACAGAGCCCGACAGAGCCCGACAGGGCCCGACAGGGCCCGACAGGGCCCAGTAGAGCCCGACAGAGCCCGACAGAGCCCGACAGGGCCCGACAGGGCCCAGTAGAGCCCGACAGAGCCCGACAGAGCCCGACAGGGCCCGATAGGGCCCGACAGAGCCCGACAGAGCCCGACAGGGCCCGACAGGGCCCGACAGAGCCCGACAGAGCCCGACAGGGCCCGACTGAGCCCGACAGAGCCCAACAGAGCCCAGTAGAGCCCGACAGAGCCCGACAGAGCCCGACAGAGCCCGACAGGGCCCGACAGATCCCGACAGGGCCCGACAGAGCCCGACAGAGCCCGACAGAGCCCAGTAGAGCCCGACAGAGCCCGACAGAGCCCGACAGAGCCCAGTAGAGCCCGACAGAGCCCGACAGAGCCCGACAGAGCCCGACAGGGCCCGACAGAGCCCGACAGGGCCCAGTAGAGCCCGACAGAGCCCGACAGAGCCCGACAGAGCCCAGTAGAGCCTGACAGAGCCCGACAGAGCCCGACAGAGCCCGACAGAGCCCAGTAGAGCCCGACAGAGCCCGACAGGGCCCGACAGGGCCCGACAGGGCCCAGTAGAGCCCGACAGAGCCCGACAGAGCCCAGTAGAGCCCAGTAGAGCCCGACAGAGCCCGACAGAGCCCGACAGAGCCCGACAGGGCCCGACAGAGCCCGACAGAGTCCGACAGGGCCCGACAGGGCCCGACAGAGCCCGACAGAGCCTGAGAGGGCCCGACAGGGCCCGACAGAGCCCGACAGGGCCCGACAGGGCCCGACAGAGCCCGACAGAGCCCGACAGGGCCCAGTAGAGCCCGACAGAGCCCGACAGAGCACGACAGAGCCCGACAGGGCCCGAAAGGGCCCGACAGGGCCCAGTAGAGCCCGACAGAGCCCGACAGAGCCCGACAGAACCCGTCAGAGCCCGACAGAGCCCGACAGAGCCCGACAGGGCCCGACAGGGCCCGACAGAGCCCGACAGGGCCCAGTAGAGCCCGACAGAGCCCGACAGAGCCCGACAGAACCCGTGAGAGCCCGACAGAGCCCGACAGAGCCCGACAGGGCCCGACAGGGCCCGACAGGGCCCAGTAGAGCCCGACAGAGCCCGACAGAGCCCGACAGAGCCCGACAGAGCCCAGTAGAGCCCGACAGAGCCCGACAGAGCCCGACAGAGCCCGACAGAACCCGACAGAGCCCGACAGAGCCCAGTAGAGCCCGACAGAGCCCGACAGAGTCCGACAGAGCCCGACAGGGCCCGACAGGGTCCGACAGGGCCCAGTAGAGCCCGACAGAGCCCGACAGAGCCCGACAGAGCCCGACAGGGCCCGACAGGGCCCAGTAGAGCCCGACAGAGCCCAACAGAGCCCGACAGGGCCCAGTAGAGCCCGACAGAGCCCGACAGAGCCCGACAGAGCCCAGTAGAGCCCAGTAGAGCCCGACAGAGCCCGACAGAGCCCGACAGAGCCCGACAGAGCCCGACAGGGCCCGACAGGGCCCAGTAGAGCCCGACAGAGCCCGACAGAGCCCGACAGGGCCCGACAGGGCCCGACAGGGCCCGACAGAGCCCGACAGGGCCCGACAGGGCCCGAAAGTGCCCGACAGAGCCCGACAGAGCCCGACAGAGCCCGACAGGGCCCGACAGAGCCCGACAGAGCCCAGTAGAGCCCGACAGAGCCCGACAGAGCCCGACAGAGCCCGACAGAGCCCGACAGAGCCCGACAGGGCCCGACAGAGCCCGACAGAGCCCAGTAGAGCCCGACAGAGCCCGACAGAGCCCGACAGAGCCCGACAGAGCCCGACAGGGCCCAGTAGAGCCCAGTAGAGCCCGACAGAGCCCAGTAGAGCCCGACAGAGCCCGACAGAGCCCGACAGAGCCCGACAGGGCCAGACAGACTGCAGTAGAGCCCGACAGACCCCGACAGAGCCCGACAGGGCCCGTCAGGGCCCGACAGAGCCCGAAAGAGCCCGACAGGGCCCGACAGGGCCCGACAGAGCCCGACAGAGCCCGACAGAGCCCGACAGGGCCCGAGAGGGCCCAGTAGAGCCCGACAGAGCCCGACAGAGCCCAGTAGAGCCCAGTAGAGCCCGACAGAGCCCGACAGAGCCCGACAGAGCCCGACAGGGCCCGACAGGGCCCAGTAGAGCCCGACAGAGCCCGACAGGGCCCGACAGGGCCCGACAGGGCCCAGGAGAGCCCGACAGAGCCCGACAGAGCCCAACAGAGCCCGACAGGGCCTGACAGGGCGCGACAGGGCCCAGTAGAGCCCGACAGAGCCCGACAGAGCCCAGTAGAGCCCAGTAGAGCCCGACAGAGCCCGACAGAGCGCGACAGAGCCCGACAGAACCCGACAGAGCCCGACAGGGCCCGACAGGGCCCGACAGAGCCTAGTAGAGCCCGACAGAGCCCGACAGAGCCCGACAGAGCCCGACAGGGCCCGACAGGGCCCGACAGGGCCCGACAGAGCCCAGTAGAGCCCGACAGAGCCCGACAGAGCCCGACAGAGCCCGACAGGGCCCGACAGAGCCCGACAGAGCCCAGTAGAGCCCGACAGAGCCCAACAGAGCCCGACAGAGCCCGACAGAGCCCGACAGAGCCCGACAGAGCCCGACAGGGCCCGACAGGGCCCAGTAGAGCCCGACAGAGCCCGACAGAGCCCAACAGGGCCCGACAGGGCCCGACAGAGCCCGACAGAGCCCGACAGGGCCCAGTAGAGCCCGACAGAGCCCGACAGAGCCCAACAGAGCCAGACAGAGCCCGACAGCGCCCAGTAGAGCCCGACAGAGCCCGACAGGGCCCGACAGGGCCCGACAGAGCCCGACAGGGCCCGACAGAGCCCGACAGAGCCCGACAGGGCCCAGTAGAGCCCGACAGAGCCCGACAGAGCCCGACAGGGCCCGACAGGGCCCGACAGGGCCCGACAGAGCCCGACAGGGCCCGACAGAGCCCGACAGAGCCCAGTAGAGCCCGACAGAGCCCGACAGAGCCCGACAGAACCCGACAGAGCCCGACAGAGCCCAGTAGAGCCCGACAGAGCCCGACAGAGCCCGACAGAGCCCGACAGGGCCCGACAGGGCCCGACAGTGCCCAGTAGAGCCCGACAGGGCCCGACAGGGACCGACAGGGCCCGACAGAGCCCGACAGGGCCCGACAGAGCCCGACAGAGCCCAGTAGAGCCCGACAGAGCCCGACAGAGCCCGACAGAACCCGACAGAGCCCAGTAGAGCCCGACAGAGCCCGACAGAGCCCGACAGAGCCCGACAGGGCCCGACAGGGCCCAGTAGAGCCCGACAGAGCCCGACAGAGCCCGACAGAGCCCGACAGAACCCGACAGAGCCCGACAGAGCCCGACAGTGCCCAGTAGAGCCCGACAGAGCCCGACAGAGCCCGACAGAGCCCGACAGGGCCCGACAGGGCCAGTAGAGCCCGACAGAGCCCGACAGAGCCCGACAGAGCCCGACAGAGCCCGACAGAGCCCGACAGGGCCCGACAGGGCCCAGTAGAGCCCGAGAGAGCCCGACAGAGCCCGACAGAGCCCGACAGAGCCCGACAGGGCCCGACAGGGCCCAGTAGAGCCCGACAGAGCCCGACAGAGCCCGACAAAGCCCGACAGGGCCCGACAGGGCCCGACAGGGCCCGACAGAGCCCGACAGGGCCCGACAGGGCCCGACAGAACCCGACAGAGCCCAGTAGAGCCCGACAGAGCCCAACAGAGCCCGACAGAGCCCGACAGGGCCCGACAGGGCCCGACAGAGCCCGACAGAGCCCGACAGGGCCCGACAGGGCCCGACAGAGCCCGACAGGGCCCGACAGAGCCCAACAGAGCCCAGTAGGGCCCGACAGAGCCCGACAGAGCCCGACAGAGCCCGACAGGGCCCGACAGATCCCGACAGGGATCGATAGGGCCCAGTAGAGCCCGACAGAGCCCGACAGGGTCTAACAGAGCCCGACAGGGCCCGACAGGGCCCGACAGAGCCTAGTAGAGCCCGACAGAGCCCGACAGAGCCCGACAGAGCCCGACAGGGCCCGACAGGGCCCGACAGAGCCCAGTAGAGCCCGACAGAGCCCGACAGGGCCCGACAGAGCCCGACAGGGCGCGACAGAGCCCGACAGGGCCCGACAGGGCCCAGTAGAGCCCGACAGAGCCCGACAGAGCCCGACAGAGCCCGACAGAGCCCGACAGGGCCCGACAGGGCCCAGTAGAGCCCGACAGAGCCCGACAGAGCCCAGTAGAGCCCAGTAGAGCCCGACAGAGCCCGACAGAGCCCGACAGAGCCCGACAGGGCCCGACAGGGCCCAGTAGAGCCCGACAGAGCCCGACAGGGCCCGACAGGGCCCGACAGGGCCCAGGAGAGCCCGACAGAGCCCGACAGAGCCCAACAGAGCCCGACAGGGCCTGACAGGGCGCGACAGGGCCCAGTAGAGCCCGACAGAGCCCGACAGAGCCCAGTAGAGCCCAGTAGAGCCCGACAGAGCCCGACAGAGCGCGACAGAGCCCGACAGAACCCGATCAGAGCCCGACAGGGCCCGACAGGGCCCGACAGAGCCTAGTAGAGCCCGACAGAGCCCGACAGAGCCCGACAGAGCCCGACAGGGCCCGACAGGGCCCGACAGGGCCCGACAGAGCCCAGTAGAGCGCGACAGAGCCCGACAGAGCCCGACAGAGCCCGACAGGGCCCGACAGAGCCCGACAGAGCCCAGTAGAGCCCGACAGAGCCCAACAGAGCCCGACAGAGCCCGACAGAGCCCGACAGAGCCCGACAGGGCCCGACAGGGCCCAGTAGAGCCCGACAGAGCCCGACAGAGCCCAACAGGGCCCGACAGGGCCCGACAGAGCCCGACAGAGCCCGACAGGGCCCAGTAGAGCCCGACAGAGCCCGACAGAGCCCAACAGGGCCCGACAGGGCCCGACAGAGCCCGACAGAGTCCGACAGGGCCCAGTAGAGCCCGACAGAGCCCGACAGGGCCCGACAGAGCCAGACAGAGCCCGACAGCGCCCAGTAGAGCCCGACAGAGCCCGACAGGGCCCGACAGGGCCCGACAGGGCCCAGTAGAGCCCGACAGAGTCCGACAGAGCCCGACAGAGCCCGACAGGGCCCGACAGGGCCCAGTAGAGCCCGACAGAGCCCGACAGAGCCCGACAGGGCCCGACAGGGCCCGACAGGGCCCGACAGAGCCCGACAGGGCCCGACAGGGCCCAGTAGAGCCCGACAGAGCCCGACAGAGCCCGATAGAGCCCGACAGAGCCCGACAGGGCCCAGTAGAGCCCGACAGAGCCCGACAGAGCCCGACAGAGCCCGACAGGGCCCGACAGAGCCCGACAGAGCCCGACAGGGCCCGACAGGGCCCGACAGGGCCCGACAGAGCCCGACAGAGCCCGACAGGGCCCAGTAGAGCCCGACAGAGCCCGACAGAGCCCGAAAGGGCCCGACAGGGCCCGACAGGGCCCGACAGAGCCCGACAGGGCCCGACAGAGCCCGACAGAGCCCAGTAGAGCCCGACAGAGCCCGACAGAGCCCGACAGAACCCGACAGAGCCCGACAGAGCCCAGTAGAGCCCGACAGATCCCGACAGAGCCCGACAGAGCCCGACAGGGCCCGACAGGGCCCGACAGGGCCCAGTAGAGCCCGACAGGGCCCGACAGGGACCGACAGGGCCCGACAGAGCCCGACAGGGCCCGACAGAGCCCGACAGAGCCCAGTAGAGCCCGACAGAGCCCGACAGAGCCCGACAGAACCCGACAGAGCCCAGTAGAGCCCGACAGAGCCCGACAGAGCCCGACAGAGCCCGACAGGGCCCGACAGGGCCCAGTAGAGCCCGACAGAGCCCGACAGAGCCCGACAGAGCCCGACAGAACCCGACAGAGCCCGACAGAGCCCGACAGGGCCCAGTAGAGCCCGAGAGAGCCCGACAGAGCCCGACAGAGCCCGACAGGGCCCGACAGGGCCCAGTAGAGCCCGACAGAGCCCGACAGAGCCCGACAGAGCCCGACAGGGCCCGACAGGGCCCAGTAGAGCCCGAGAGAGCCCGACAGAGCCCGAGAGAGCCCGACAGAGCCCGACAGGGCCCGACAGGGCCCAGTAGTGCCCGACAGAGCCCGACAGAGCCCGACAGAGCCCGACAGGGCCCGACAGGGCCCAGTAGAGCCCGACAGGGCCCGACAGAGCCCGACAGGGCCCGACAGGGCCCGACAGAACCCGACAGAGCCCAGTAGAGCCCGACAGAGCCCAACAGAGCCCGACAGAGCCCGACAGGGCCCGACAGGGCCCGACAGAGCCCGACAGAGCCCGACAGGGCCCGACAGGGCCCGACAGAGCCCGACAGGGCCCGACAGAGCCCAACAGAGCCCAGTAGAGCCCGACAGAGCCCGACAGAGCCCGACAGAGCCCGACAGGGCCCGACAGATCCCGACAGGGATCGATAGGGCCCAGTAGAGCCCGACAGAGCCCGACAGGGCCTAACAGAGCCCGACAGGGCCCGACAGGTCCCGACAGAGCCTAGTAGAGCCCGACAGAGCCCGACAGAGCCCGACAGAGCCCGACAGGGCCCGACAGGGCCCGACAGAGCCCAGTAGAGCCCGACAGAGCCCGACAGGGCCCGACAGAGCCCGACAGGGCGCGACAGAGCCCGACAGGGCCCGACAGGGCCCGACAGGGCCCAGTAGAGCCCGACAGAGCCCGACAGAGCCCGACAGGGCCCGACAGGGCCCAGTAGAGCCCGACAGAGCCCGACAGAGCCCGACAGGGCCCGATAGGGCCCGACAGAGCCCGACAGAGCCCGACAGGGCCCGACAGGGCCCGACAGAGCCCGACAGAGCCCGACAGGGCCCGACTGAGCCCGACAGAGCCCAACAGAGCCCAGTAGAGCCCGACAGAGCCCGACAGAGCCCGACAGAGCCCGACAGGGCCCGACAGATCCCGACAGGGCCCGACAGAGCCCGACAGAGCCCGACAGAGCCCAGTAGAGCCCGACAGAGCCCGACAGAGCCCGACAGAGCCCAGTAGAGCCCGACAGAGCCCGACAGAGCCCGACAGAGCCCGACAGGGCCCGACAGAGCCCGACAGGGCCCAGTAGAGCCCGACAGAGCCCGACAGAGCCCGACAGAGCCCAGTAGAGCCTGACAGAGCCCGACAGAGCCCGACAGAGCCCGACAGAGCCCAGTAGAGCCCGACAGAGCCCGACAGGGCCCGACAGGGCCCGACAGGGCCCAGTAGAGCCCGACAGAGCCCGACAGAGCCCAGTAGAGCCCAGTAGAGCCCGACAGAGCCCGACAGAGCCCGACAGAGCCCGACAGGGCCCGACAGAGCCCGACAGAGTCCGACAGGGCCCGACAGGGCCCGACAGAGCCCGACAGAGCCTGAGAGGGCCCGACAGGGCCCGACAGAGCCCGACAGGGCCCGACAGGGCCCGACAGAGCCCGACAGAGCCCGACAGGGCCCAGTAGAGCCCGACAGAGCCCGACAGAGCACGACAGAGCCCGACAGGGCCCGAAAGGGCCCGACAGGGCCCAGTAGAGCCCGACAGAGCCCGACAGAGCCCGACAGAACCCGTCAGAGCCCGACAGAGCCCGACAGAGCCCGACAGGGCCCGACAGGGCCCGACAGAGCCCGACAGGGCCCAGTAGAGCCCGACAGAGCCCGACAGAGCCCGACAGAACCCGTGAGAGCCCGACAGAGCCCGACAGAGCCCGACAGGGCCCGACAGGGCCCGACAGGGCCCAGTAGAGCCCGACAGAGCCCGACAGAGCCCGACAGAGCCCGACAGAGCCCAGTAGAGCCCGACAGAGCCCGACAGAGCCCGACAGAGCCCGACAGAACCCGACAGAGCCCGACAGAGCCCAGTAGAGCCCGACAGAGCCCGACAGAGTCCGACAGAGCCCGACAGGGCCCGACAGGGTCCGACAGGGCCCAGTAGAGCCCGACAGAGCCCGACAGAGCCCGACAGAGCCCGACAGGGCCCGACAGGGCCCAGTAGAGCCCGACAGAGCCCAACAGAGCCCGACAGGGCCCAGTAGAGCCCGACAGAGCCCGACAGAGCCCGACAGAGCCCAGTAGAGCCCAGTAGAGCCCGACAGAGCCCGACAGAGCCCGACAGAGCCCGACAGAGCCCGACAGGGCCCGACAGGGCCCAGTAGAGCCCGACAGAGCCCGACAGAGCCCGACAGGGCCCGACAGGGCCCGACAGGGCCCGACAGAGCCCGACAGGGCCCGACAGGGCCCGAAAGTGCCCGACAGAGCCCGACAGAGCCCGACAGAGCCCGACAGGGCCCGACAGAGCCCGACAGAGCCCAGTAGAGCCCGACAGAGCCCGACAGAGCCCGACAGAGCCCGACAGAGCCCGACAGGGCCCGACAGAGCCCGACAGAGCCCAGTAGAGCCCGACAGAGCCCGACAGAGCCCGACAGAGCCCGACAGAGCCCGACAGGGCCCAGTAGAGCCCAGTAGAGCCCGACAGAGCCCAGTAGAGCCCGACAGAGCCCGACAGAGCCCGACAGAGCCCGACAGGGCCAGACAGACTGCAGTAGAGCCCGACAGAGCCCGACAGAGCCCGACAGGGCCCGTCAGGGCCCGACAGAGCCCGAAAGAGCCCGACAGGGCCCGACAGGGCCCGACAGAGCCCGACAGAGCCCGACAGAGCCCGACAGGGCCCGAGAGGGCCCAGTAGAGCCCGACAGAGCCCGACAGAGCCCAGTAGAGCCCAGTAGAGCCCGACAGAGCCCGACAGAGCCCGACAGAGCCCGACAGGGCCCGACAGGGCCCAGTAGAGCCCGACAGAGCCCGACAGGGCCCGACAGGGCCCGACAGGGCCCAGGAGAGCCCGACAGAGCCCGACAGAGCCCAACAGAGCCCGACAGGGCCTGACAGGGCGCGACAGGGCCCAGTAGAGCCCGACAGAGCCCGACAGAGCCCAGTAGAGCCCAGTAGAGCCCGACAGAGCCCGACAGAGCGCGACAGAGCCCGACAGAACCCGACAGAGCCCGACAGGGCCCGACAGGGCCCGACAGAGCCTAGTAGAGCCCGACAGAGCCCGACAGAGCCCGACAGAGCCCGACAGGGCCCGACAGGGCCCGACAGGGCCCGACAGAGCCCAGTAGAGCCCGACAGAGCCCGACAGAGCCCGACAGAGCCCGACAGGGCCCGACAGAGCCCGACAGAGCCCAGTAGAGCCCGACAGAGCCCAACAGAGCCCGACAGAGCCCGACAGAGCCCGACAGAGCCCGACAGAGCCCGACAGGGCCCGACAGGGCCCAGTAGAGCCCGACAGAGCCCGACAGAGCCCAACAGGGCCCGACAGGGCCCGACAGAGCCCGACAGAGCCCGACAGGGCCCAGTAGAGCCCGACAGAGCCCGACAGAGCCCAACAGAGCCAGACAGAGCCCGACAGCGCCCAGTAGAGCCCGACAGAGCCCGACAGGGCCCGACAGGGCCCGACAGGGCCCAGTAGAGCCCGACAGAGTCCGACAGAGCCCGACAGAGCCCGACAGGGCCCGACAGGGCCCAGTAGAGCCCGACAGAGCCCGACAGAGCCCGACAGGGCCCGACAGGGCCCGACAGGGCCCGACAGAGCCCGACAGGGCCCGACAGGGCCCAGTAGAGCCCGACAGAGCCCGACAGAGCCCGATAGAGCCCGACAGAGCCCGACAGGGCCCAGTAGAGCCCGACAGAGCCCGACAGAGCCCGACAGGGCCCGACAGAGCCCGACAGAGCCCGACAGGGCCCGACAGGGCCCGACAGAGCCCGACAGGGCCCGACAGAGCCCGACAGAGCCCGACAGGGCCCAGTAGAGCCCGACAGAGCCCGACAGAGCCCGACAGGGCCCGACAGGGCCCGACAGGGCCCGACAGAGCCCGACAGGGCCCGACAGAGCCCGACAGAGCCCAGTAGAGCCCGACAGAGCCCGACAGAGCCCGACAGAACCCGACAGAGCCCGACAGAGCCCAGTAGAGCCCGACAGAGCCCGACAGAGCCCGACAGAGCCCGACAGGGCCCGACAGGGCCCGACAGTGCCCAGTAGAGCCCGACAGGGCCCGACAGGGACCGACAGGGCCCGACAGAGCCCGACAGGGCCCGACAGAGCCCGACAGAGCCCAGTAGAGCCCGACAGAGCCCGACAGAGCCCGACAGAACCCGACAGAGCCCAGTAGAGCCCGACAGAGCCCGACAGAGCCCGACAGAGCCCGACAGGGCCCGACAGGGCCCAGTAGAGCCCGACAGAGCCCGACAGAGCCCGACAGAGCCCGACAGAACCCGACAGAGCCCGACAGAGCCCGACAGTGCCCAGTAGAGCCCGACAGAGCCCGACAGAGCCCGACAGAGCCCGACAGGGCCCGACAGGGCCAGTAGAGCCCGACAGAGCCCGACAGAGCCCGACAGAGCCCGACAGAGCCCGACAGAGCCCGACAGGGCCCGACAGGGCCCAGTAGAGCCCGAGAGAGCCCGACAGAGCCCGACAGAGCCCGACAGAGCCCGACAGGGCCCGACAGGGCCCAGTAGTGCCCGACAGAGCCCGACAGAGCCCGACAGAGCCCGACAGGGCCCGACAGGGCCCAGTAGAGCCCGACAGAGCCCGACAGAGCCCGACAAAGCCCGACAGGGCCCGACAGGGCCCGACAGGGCCCGACAGAGCCCGACAGGGCCCGACAGGGCCCGACAGAGCCCGACAGGGCCCGACAGAGCCCAACAGAGCCCAGTAGGGCCCGACAGAGCCCGACAGAGCCCGACAGAGCCCGACAGGGCCCGACAGATCCCGACAGGGATCGATAGGGCCCAGTAGAGCCCGACAGAGCCCGACAGGGTCTAACAGAGCCCGACAGGGCCCGACAGGGCCCGACAGAGCCTAGTAGAGCCCGACAGAGCCCGACAGAGCCCGACAGAGCCCGACAGGGCCCGACAGGGCCCGACAGAGCCCAGTAGAGCCCGACAGAGCCCGACAGGGCCCGACAGAGCCCGACAGGGCGCGACAGAGCCCGACAGGGCCCGACAGGGCCCAGTAGAGCCCGACAGAGCCCGACAGAGCCCGACAGAGCCCGACAGAGCCCGACAGGGCCCGACAGGGCCCAGTAGAGCCCGACAGAGCCCGACAGAGCCCAGTAGAGCCCAGTAGAGCCCGACAGAGCCCGACAGAGCCCGACAGAGCCCGACAGGGCCCGACAGGGCCCAGTAGAGCCCGACAGAGCCCGACAGGGCCCGACAGGGCCCGACAGGGCCCAGGAGAGCCCGACAGAGCCCGACAGAGCCCAACAGAGCCCGACAGGGCCTGACAGGGCGCGACAGGGCCCAGTAGAGCCCGACAGAGCCCGACAGAGCCCAGTAGAGCCCAGTAGAGCCCGACAGAGCCCGACAGAGCGCGACAGAGCCCGACAGAACCCGATCAGAGCCCGACAGGGCCCGACAGGGCCCGACAGAGCCTAGTAGAGCCCGACAGAGCCCGACAGAGCCCGACAGAGCCCGACAGGGCCCGACAGGGCCCGACAGGGCCCGACAGAGCCCAGTAGAGCGCGACAGAGCCCGACAGAGCCCGACAGAGCCCGACAGGGCCCGACAGAGCCCGACAGAGCCCAGTAGAGCCCGACAGAGCCCAACAGAGCCCGACAGAGCCCGACAGAGCCCGACAGAGCCCGACAGGGCCCGACAGGGCCCAGTAGAGCCCGACAGAGCCCGACAGAGCCCAACAGGGCCCGACAGGGCCCGACAGAGCCCGACAGAGCCCGACAGGGCCCAGTAGAGCCCGACAGAGCCCGACAGAGCCCAACAGGGCCCGACAGGGCCCGACAGAGCCCGACAGAGCCCGACAGGGCCCAGTAGAGCCCGACAGAGCCCGACAGGGCCCGACAGAGCCAGACAGAGCCCGACAGCGCCCAGTAGAGCCCGACAGAGCCCGACAGGGCCCGACAGGGCCCGACAGGGCCCAGTAGAGCCCGACAGAGTCCGACAGAGCCCGACAGAGCCCGACAGGGCCCGACAGGGCCCAGTAGAGCCCGACAGAGCCCGACAGAGCCCGACAGGGCCCGACAGGGCCCGACAGGGCCCGACAGAGCCCGACAGGGCCCGACAGGGCCCAGTAGAGCCCGACAGAGCCCGACAGAGCCCGATAGAGCCCGACAGAGCCCGACAGGGCCCAGTAGAGCCCGACAGAGCCCGACAGAGCCCGACAGAGCCCGACAGGGCCCGACAGAGCCCGACAGAGCCCGACAGGGCCCGACAGGGCCCGACAGGGCCCGACAGAGCCCGACAGGGCCCAGTAGAGCCCGACAGAGCCCGACAGAGCCCGAAAGGGCCCGACAGGGCCCGACAGGGCCCGACAGAGCCCGACAGGGCCCGACAGAGCCCGACAGAGCCCAGTAGAGCCCGACAGAGCCCGACAGAGCCCGACAGAACCCGACAGAGCCCGACAGAGCCCAGTAGAGCCCGACAGAGCCCGACAGAGCCCGACAGAGCCCGACAGGGCCCGACAGGGCCCGACAGGGCCCAGTAGAGCCCGACAGGGCCCGACAGGGACCGACAGGGCCCGACAGAGCCCGACAGGGCCCGACAGAGCCCGACAGAGCCCAGTAGAGCCCGACAGAGCCCGACAGAGCCTGACAGAACCCGACAGAGCCCAGTAGAGCCCGACAGAGCCCGACAGAGCCCGACAGAGCCCGACAGGGCCCGACAGGGCCCAGTAGAGCCCGACAGAGCCCGACAGAGCCCGACAGAGCCCGACAGAACCCGACAGAGCCCGACAGAGCCCGACAGGGCCCAGTAGAGCCCGAGAGAGCCCGACAGAGCCCGACAGAGCCCGACAGGGCCCGACAGGGCCCAGTAGAGCCCGACAGAGCCCGACAGAGCCCGACAGAGCCCGACAGGGCCCGACAGGGCCCAGTAGAGCCCGAGAGAGCCCGACAGAGCCCGAGAGAGCCCGACAGAGCCCGACAGGGCCCGACAGGGCCCAGTAGTGCCCGACAGAGCCCGACAGAGCCCGACAGAGCCCGACAGGGCCCGACAGGGCCCAGTAGAGCCCGACAGGGCCCGACAGAGCCCGACAGGGCCCGACAGGGCCCGACAGAACCCGACAGAGCCCAGTAGAGCCCGACAGAGCCCAACAGAGCCCGACAGAGCCCGACAGGGCCCGACAGGGCCCGACAGAGCCCGACAGAGCCCGACAGGGCCCGACAGGGCCCGACAGAGCCCGACAGGGCCCGACAGAGCCCAACAGAGCCCAGTAGAGCCCGACAGAGCCCGACAGAGCCCGACAGAGCCCGACAGGGCCCGACAGATCCCGACAGGGATCGATAGGGCCCAGTAGAGCCCGACAGAGCCCGACAGGGCCTAACAGAGCCCGACAGGGCCCGACAGGTCCCGACAGAGCCTAGTAGAGCCCGACAGAGCCCGACAGAGCCCGACAGAGCCCGACAGGGCCCGACAGGGCCCGACAGAGCCCAGTAGAGCCCGACAGAGCCCGACAGGGCCCGACAGAGCCCGACAGGGCGCGACAGAGCCCGACAGGGCCCGACAGGGCCCAGTAGAGCCCGACAGAGCCCGACAGAGCCCGACAGAGCCCGACAGAGCCCGACAGGGCCCGACAGGGCCCCGTAGTGCCCGACAGAGCCCGACAGAGCCCGACAGGGCCCGACAGGGCCCAGTAGAGCCCGACAGAGCCCGACAGAGCCCGACAGAGCCCGACAGGGCCCGACAGGGCCCGACAGGGCCCGACAGAGCCCGACAGGGCCCGACAGGGCCCGACAGAACCCGACAGAGCCCAGTAGAGCCCGACAGAGCCCAACAGAGCCCGACAGAGCCCGACAGGGCCCGACAGGGCCCGACAGAGCCCGACAGAGCCCGACAGGGCCCGACAGGGCCCGACAGAGCCCGACAGGGCCCGACAGAGCCCAACAGAGCCCAGTAGAGCCCGACAGAGCCCGACAGAGCCCAACAGAGCCCGACAGTGCCCGACAGATCCCGACAGGGATCGATAGGGCCCGACAGAGCCCGACACGGCCCAGTAGAGCCCGACAGAGCCCGACAGAGCCCGACAGAGCCCGACAGAGCCCAGTAGAGCCCGACAGAGCCCGACAGAGCCCGACAGAACCCGACAGAGCCCGACAGGGCCTAACAGAGCCGGACAGTGCCCGACAGGGCCCGACAGAGCCTAGTAGAGCCCGACAGAGCCCGACAGAGCCCGACAGAGCCCGACAGGGCCCAGTAGAGCCCGACAGAGCCCGACAGAGCCCGACAGAACCCGACAGAGCCCGACAGGGCCTAACAGAGCCCGACAGGGCCCGACAGGGCCCGACAGAGCCTAGTAGAGCCCGACAGAGCCCGACAGAGCCCGACAGAGCCCGACAGGGCCCGACAGGGCCCGACAGAGCCCAGTAGAGCCCGACAGAGCCCGACAGGGCCCGACAGAGCCCGACAGGGCGCGACAGAGCCCGACAGGGCCCGACAGAGCCCAGTAGAGCCCGACAGAGCCCGACAGAGACCGACAGGGCCCGACAGGGCCCGACAGGGCCCAGTAGAGCCCGACAGAGCCCGACAGAGCCCGACAGGGCCCGACAGGGCCCAGTAGAGCCCGACAGAGCCCGACAGAGCCCGACAGAGCCCGACAGGGCCCGACAGAGTCCGACAGAGCCCGACAGGGCCCAGTAGAGCCCGACAGAGCCCGACAGAGCCCGACAGAGCCCGACAGGGCCCGACAGAGCCCAACAGAGCCCGACAGGGCCCGACAGAGCCCAACAGAGCCCGACAGAGCCCAGTAGAGCCCGACAGAGCCCGAAAGGGCCCGATAGAGCCCGACAGAGCCCGACAGGGCCCAGTAGAGCCCGACAGAGCCCGACAGAGCCCGACAGAGCCCAGTAGAGCCCGACAGAGCCCGACAGAGCCCGACAGAGCCCGACAGGGCCCGACAGAGCCCGACAGGGCCCAGTAGAGTCCGACAGAGCCCGACAGGGCCCGACAGGGCCCGACAGGGCCCAGTAGAGCCCGACAGAGTCCGACAGAGCCCGACAGAGCCCGACAGGGCCCGACAGGTCCCAGTAGAGCCCGACAGAGCCCGACAGAGCCCGACAGGGCCCGACAGGGCCCGACAGGGCCCGACAGAGCCCGACAGGGCCCGACAGGGCCCAGTAGAGCCCGACAGAGCCCGACAGAGCCCGACAGAGCCCGACAGGTCCCGACAGAGCCCGATAGAGCCCGACAGAGCCCGACAGGGCCCAGTAGAGCCCGACAGAGCCCGACAGAGCCCGACAGAGCCCGACAGGGCCCAACAGAGCCCGACAGAGCCCGACAGGGCCCGACAGGGCCCAGTAGAGCCCGACAGAGCCCGACATAGCCCGACAGGGCCCGACAGGGCCCGACAGGGCCCGACAGAGCCCGACAGGGCCCGACAGAGCCCGACAGAGCCCAGTAGAGCCCGACAGAGCCCGACAGAGCCCGACAGAACCCGACAGAGCCCGACAGAGCCCAGTAGAGCCCGACAGAGCCCGACAGAGCCCGACAGAGCCCGACAGGGCCCGACAGGGCCCAGTAGAGCCCGACAGGGCCCGACAGGGCCCGACAGGGCCCGACAGAGCCCGACAGGGCCCGACAGAGCCCGACAGAGCCCAGTAGAGCCCGACAGAGCCCGACAGAGCCCGACAGAACCCGACAGAGCCCAGTAGAGCCCGACAGAGCCCGACAGAGCCCGACAGAGCCCGACAGGGCCCGACAGGGCCCAGTAGAGCCCGACAGAGCCCGACAGAGCCCGACAGGGCCCAGTAGAGCCCGACAGAGCCCGACAGGGCCTAACAGAGCCCGACAGGGCCCGACAGGGCCCGACAGAGCCTAGTAGAGCCCGACAGAGCCCGACAGAGCCCGACAGAGCCCGACAGAGCCCGACAGAGCCCGACAGGGCCCAGTAGAGCCCGACAGAGCCCGACAGGGCCTAACAGAGCCCGACAGGGCCCGACAGGGCCCGACAGAGCCTAGTAGAGCCCGACAGAGCCCGACAGAGCCCGACAGAGCCCGACAGGGCCCGACAGGGCCCGACAGAGCCCAGTAGAGCCCGACAGAGCCCGACAGAGCCCGACAGGGCCCGACAGGGCCCGACAGGGCCCGACAGAGCCCGACAGGGCCCGACAGAGCCCGACAGAGCCCAGTAGAGCCCGACAGAGCCCGACAGAGCCCGACAGAACCCGACAGAGCCCGACAGAGCCCAGTAGAGCCCGACAGAGCCCGACAGAGCCCGACAGGGCCCGACAGGGCCCAGTAGAGCCCGACAGGGCCCGACAGGGACCGACAGGGCCCGACAGAGCCCGACAGGGCCCGACAGAGCCCGACAGAGCCCAGTAGAGCCCGACAGAGCCCGACAGAGCCCGACAGAACCCGACAGAGCCCAGTAGAGCCCGACAGAGCCCGACAGAGCCCGACAGAGCCCGACAGGGCCCGACAGGGCCCAGTAGAGCCCGACAGAGCCCGACAGGGCCCGACAGGGCCCGACAGAGCCCGACAGGGCCCGACAGAGCCCGACAGAGCCCAGTAGAGCCCGACAGAGCCCGACAGAGCCCGACAGAACCCGACAGAGCCCAGTAGAGCCCGACAGAGCCCGACAGAGCCCGACAGAGCCCGACAGGGCCCGACAGGGCCCAGTAGAGCCCGACAGAGCCCGACAGAGCCCGACAGGGCCCAGTAGAGCCCGACAGAGCCCGACAGGGCCTAACAGAGCCCGACAGGGCCCGACAGGGCCCGACAGAGCCTAGTAGAGCCCGACAGAGCCCGACAGAGCCCGACAGAGCCCGACAGAGCCCGACAGAGCCCGACAGGGCCCAGTAGAGCCCGACAGAGCCCGACAGGGCCTAACAGAGCCCGACAGGGCCCGACAGGGCCCGACAGAGCCTAGTAGAGCCCGACAGAGCCCGACAGAGCCCGACAGAGCCCGACAGGGCCCGACAGGGCCCGACAGAGCCCAGTAGAGCCCGACAGAGCCCGACAGAGCCCGACAGGGCCCGACAGGGCCCGACAGGGCCCGACAGAGCCCGACAGGGCCCGACAGAACCCGACAGAGCCCAGTAGAGCCCGACAGAGCCCGACAGAGCCCGACAGAACCCGACAGAGCCCGACAGAGCCCAGTAGAGCCCGACAGAGCCCGACAGAGCCCGACAGGGCCCGACAGGGCCCGACAGGGCCCAGTAGAGCCCGACAGGGCCCGACAGGGACCGACAGGGCCCGACAGAGCCCGACAGGGCCCGACAGAGCCCGACAGAGCCCAGTAGAGCCCGACAGAGCCCGACAGAGCCCGACAGAACCCGACAGAGCCCAGTAGAGCCCGACAGAGCCCGACAGAGCCCGACAGAGCCCGACAGGGCCCGACAGGGCCCAGTAGAGCCCGACAGAGCCCGACAGAGCCCGACAGAGCCCGACAGAACCCGACAGAGCCCGACAGAGCCCGACAGGGCCCAGTAGAGCCCGACAGAGCCCGACAGAGCCCGACAGAGCCCGACAGGGCCCGACAGGGCCCAGTAGAGCCCGACAGAGCCCGACAGAGCCCGACAGAGCCCGACAGAGCCCGACAGGGCCCGACAGGGCCCAGTAGTGCCCGACAGAGCCCGACAGAGCCCGACAGAGCCCGACAGGGCCCGACAGGGCCCAGTAGAGCCCGACAGGGCCCGACAGAGCCCGACAGGGCCCGACAGGGCCCGACAGAACCCGACAGAGCCCAGTAGAGCCCGACAGAGCCCAACAGAGCCCGACAGAGCCCGACAGGGCCCGACAGGGCCCGACAGAGCCCGACAGAGCCCGACAGGGCCCGACAGGGCCCGACAGAGCCCGACAGGGCCCGACAGAGCCCAACAGAGCCCAGTAGAGCCCGACAGAGCCCGACAGAGCCCGACAGAGCCCGACAGGGCCCGACAGATCCCGACAGGGATCGATAGGGCCCAGTAGAGCCCGACAGAGCCCGACAGAGACCGACAGAGCCCGACAGGGCCCGACAGAGCCCGACAGAGCCCGACAGGGCCCGACAGGGCCCGACAGGGCCCGACAGAGCCCGACAGAGCCCGACAGGGCCCAGTAGAGCCCGACAGAGCCCGACAGAGCCCGACAGGGCCCGACAGGGCCCGACAGGGCCCGACAGAGCCCGACAGGGCCCGACAGAGCCCGACAGAGCCCAGTAGAGCCCGACAGAGCCCGACAGAGCCCGACAGAACCCGACAGAGCCCAGTAGAGCCCGACAGAGCCCGACAGAGCCCGACAGAGCCCGACAGGGCCCGACAGGGCCCAGTAGAGCCCGACAGAGCCCGACAGAGCCCGACAGGGCCCAGTAGAGCCCGACAGAGCCCGACAGGGCCTAACAGAGCCCGACAGGGCCCGACAGGGCCCGACAGAGCCTAGTAGAGCCCGACAGAGCCCGACAGAGCCCGACAGAGCCCGACAGAGCCCGACAGAGCCCGACAGGGCCCAGTAGAGCCCGACAGAGCCCGACAGGGCCTAACAGAGCCCGACAGGGCCCGACAGGGCCCGACAGAGCCTAGTAGAGCCCGACAGAGCCCGACAGAGCCCGACAGAGCCCGACAGGGCCCGACAGGGCCCGACAGAGCCCAGTAGAGCCCGACAGAGCCCGACAGAGCCCGACAGGGCCCGACAGGGCCCGACAGGGCCCGACAGAGCCCGACAGGGCCCGACAGAGCCCGACAGAGCCCAGTAGAGCCCGACAGAGCCCGACAGAGCCCGACAGAACCCGACAGAGCCCAGTAGAGCCCGACAGAGCCCGACAGAGCCCGACAGAGCCCGACAGGGCCCGACAGGGCCCAGTAGAGCCCGACAGAGCCCGACAGAGCCCGACAGGGCCCAGTAGAGCCCGACAGAGCCCGACAGGGCCTAACAGAGCCCGACAGGGCCCGACAGGGCCCGACAGAGCCTAGTAGAGCCCGACAGAGCCCGACAGAGCCCGACAGAGCCCGACAGAGCCCGACAGAGCCCGACAGGGCCCAGTAGAGCCCGACAGAGCCCGACAGGGCCTAACAGAGCCCGACAGGGCCCGACAGGGCCCGACAGAGCCTAGTAGAGCCCGACAGAGCCCGACAGAGCCCGACAGAGCCCGACAGGGCCCGACAGGGCCCGACAGAGCCCAGTAGAGCCCGACAGAGCCCGACAGAGCCCGACAGGGCCCGACAGGGCCCGACAGGGCCCGACAGAGCCCGACAGGGCCCGACAGAGCCCGACAGAGCCCAGTAGAGCCCGACAGAGCCCGACAGAGCCCGACAGAACCCGACAGAGCCCGACAGAGCCCAGTAGAGCCCGACAGAGCCCGACAGAGCCCGACAGGGCCCGACAGGGCCCGACAGGGCCCAGTAGAGCCCGACAGGGCCCGACAGGGACCGACAGGGCCCGACAGAGCCCGACAGGGCCCGACAGAGCCCGACAGAGCCCAGTAGAGCCCGACAGAGCCCGACAGAGCCCGACAGAACCCGACAGAGCCCAGTAGAGCCCGACAGAGCCCGACAGAGCCCGACAGAGCCCGACAGGGCCCGACAGGGCCCAGTAGAGCCCGACAGAGCCCGACAGAGCCCGACAGAGCCCGACAGAACCCGACAGAGCCCGACAGAGCCCGACAGGGCCCAGTAGAGCCCGACAGAGCCCGACAGAGCCCGACAGAGCCCGACAGGGCCCGACAGGGCCCAGTAGAGCCCGACAGAGCCCGACAGAGCCCGACAGAGCCCGACAGAGCCCGACAGGGCCCGACAGGGCCCAGTAGTGCCCGACAGAGCCCGACAGAGCCCGACAGAGCCCGACAGGGCCCGACAGGGCCCAGTAGAGCCCGACAGGGCCCGACAGAGCCCGACAGGGCCCGACAGGGCCCGACAGAACCCGACAGAGCCCAGTAGAGCCCGACAGAGCCCAACAGAGCCCGACAGAGCCCGACAGGGCCCGACAGGGCCCGACAGAGCCCGACAGAGCCCGACAGGGCCCGACAGGGCCCGACAGAGCCCGACAGGGCCCGACAGAGCCCAACAGAGCCCAGTAGAGCCCGACAGAGCCCGACAGAGCCCGACAGAGCCCGACAGGGCCCGACAGATCCCGACAGGAATCGATAGGGCCCAGTAGAGCCCGACAGAGCCCGACAGAGACCGACAGAGCCCGACAGGGCCCGACAGAGCCCGACAGAGCCCGACAGGGCCCGACAGGGCCCGACAGGGCCCGACAGAGCCCGACAGAGCCCGACAGGGCCCAGTAGAGCCCGACAGAGCCCGACAGAGCCCGACAGGGCCCGACAGGGCCCGACAGGGCCCGACAGAGCCCGACAGGGCCCGACAGAGCCCGACAGAGCCCAGTAGAGCCCGACAGAGCCCGACAGAGCCCGACAGAACCCGACAGAGCCCAGTAGAGCCCGACAGAGCCCGACAGAGCCCGACAGAGCCCGACAGGGCCCGACAGGGCCCAGTAGAGCCCGACAGAGCCCGACAGAGCCCGACAGGGCCCAGTAGAGCCCGACAGAGCCCGACAGGGCCTAACAGAGCCCGACAGGGCCCGACAGGGCCCGACAGAGCCTAGTAGAGCCCGACAGAGCCCGACAGAGCCCGACAGAGCCCGACAGAGCCCGACAGAGCCCGACAGGGCCCAGTAGAGCCCGACAGAGCCCGACAGGGCCTAACAGAGCCCGACAGGGCCCGACAGGGCCCGACAGAGCCTAGTAGAGCCCGACAGAGCCCGACAGAGCCCGACAGAGCCCGACAGGGCCCGACAGGGCCCGACAGAGCCCAGTAGAGCCCGACAGAGCCCGACAGAGCCCGACAGGGCCCGACAGGGCCCGACAGGGCCCGACAGAGCCCGACAGGGCCCGACAGAGCCCGACAGAGCCCAGTAGAGCCCGACAGAGCCCGACAGAGCCCGACAGAACCCGACAGAGCCCGACAGAGCCCAGTAGAGCCCGACAGAGCCCGACAGAGCCCGACAGGGCCCGACAGGGCCCGACAGGGCCCAGTAGAGCCCGACAGGGCCCGACAGGGACCGACAGGGCCCGACAGAGCCCGACAGGGCCCGACAGAGCCCGACAGAGCCCAGTAGAGCCCGACAGAGCCCGACAGAGCCCGACAGAACCCGACAGAGCCCAGTAGAGCCCGACAGAGCCCGACAGAGCCCGACAGAGCCCGACAGGGCCCGACAGGGCCCAGTAGAGCCCGACAGAGCCCGACAGGGCCCGACAGGGCCCGACAGAGCCCGACAGGGCCCGACAGAGCCCGACAGAGCCCAGTAGAGCCCGACAGAGCCCGACAGAGCCCGACAGAACCCGACAGAGCCCAGTAGAGCCCGACAGAGCCCGACAGAGCCCGACAGAGCCCGACAGGGCCCGACAGGGCCCAGTAGAGCCCGACAGAGCCCGACAGAGCCCGACAGGGCCCAGTAGAGCCCGACAGAGCCCGACAGGGCCTAACAGAGCCCGACAGGGCCCGACAGGGCCCGACAGAGCCTAGTAGAGCCCGACAGAGCCCGACAGAGCCCGACAGAGCCCGACAGAGCCCGACAGAGCCCGACAGGGCCCAGTAGAGCCCGACAGAGCCCGACAGGGCCTAACAGAGCCCGACAGGGCCCGACAGGGCCCGACAGAGCCTAGTAGAGCCCGACAGAGCCCGACAGAGCCCGACAGAGCCCGACAGGGCCCGACAGGGCCCGACAGAGCCCAGTAGAGCCCGACAGAGCCCGACAGAGCCCGACAGGGCCCGACAGGGCCCGACAGGGCCCGACAGAGCCCGACAGGGCCCGACAGAGCCCGACAGAGCCCAGTAGAGCCCGACAGAGCCCGACAGAGCCCGACAGAACCCGACAGAGCCCGACAGAGCCCAGTAGAGCCCGACAGAGCCCGACAGAGCCCGACAGGGCCCGACAGGGCCCGACAGGGCCCAGTAGAGCCCGACAGGGCCCGACAGGGACCGACAGGGCCCGACAGAGCCCGACAGGGCCCGACAGAGCCCGACAGAGCCCAGTAGAGCCCGACAGAGCCCGACAGAGCCCGACAGAACCCGACAGAGCCCAGTAGAGCCCGACAGAGCCCGACAGAGCCCGACAGAGCCCGACAGGGCCCGACAGGGCCCAGTAGAGCCCGACAGAGCCCGACAGAGCCCGACATAGCCCGACAGAACCCGACAGAGCCCGACAGAGCCCGACAGGGCCCAGTAGAGCCCGACAGAGCCCGACAGAGCCCGACAGAGCCCGACAGGGCCCGACAGGGCCCAGTAGAGCCCGACAGAGCCCGACAGAGCCCGACAGAGCCCGACAGAGCCCGACAGGGCCCGACAGGGCCCAGTAGTGCCCGACAGAGCCCGACAGAGCCCGACAGAGCCCGACAGGGCCCGACAGGGCCCAGTAGAGCCCGACAGGGCCCGACAGAGCCCGACAGGGCCCGACAGGGCCCGACAGAACCCGACAGAGCCCAGTAGAGCCCGACAGAGCCCAACAGAGCCCGACAGAGCCCGACAGGGCCCGACAGGGCCCGACAGAGCCCGACAGAGCCCGACAGGGCCCGACAGGGCCCGACAGAGCCCGACAGGGCCCGACAGAGCCCAACAGAGCCCAGTAGAGCCCGACAGAGCCCGACAGAGCCCGACAGAGCCCGACAGGGCCCGACAGATTCCGACAGGGATCGATAGGGCCCAGTAGAGCCCGACAGAGCCCGACAGAGACCGACAGGGCCCGACAGGGCCCGACAGGGCCCAGTAGAGCCCGACAGAGCCCGACAGAGCCCGACAGAGCCCGACAGGGCCCGACAGAGCCCGACAGAGCCCGACAGGGCCCGACAGGGCCCGACAGGGCCCGACAGAGCCCGACAGAGCCCGACAGGGCCCAGTAGAGCCCGACAGAGCCCGACAGAGCCCGACAGGGCCCGACAGGGCCCGACAGGGCCCGACAGAGCCCGACAGGGCCCGACAGAGCCCGACAGAGCCCAGTAGAGCCCGACAGAGCCCGACAGAGCCCGACAGAACCCGACAGAGCCCGACAGAGCCCAGTAGAGCCCGACAGAGCCCGACAGAGCCCGACAGAGCCCGACAGGGCCCGACAGGGCCCGACAGGGCCCAGTAGAGCCCGACAGGGCCCGACAGGGACAGACAGGGCCCGACAGAGCCCGACAGGGCCCGACAGAGCCCGACAGAGCCCAGTAGAGCCCGACAGAGCCCGACAGAGCCCGACAGAACCCGACAGAGCCCAGTAGAGCCCGACAGAGCCCGACAGAGCCCGACAGAGCCCGACAGGGCCCGACAGGGCCCAGTAGAGCCCGACAGAGCCCGACAGAGCCCGACAGAGCCCGACAGAACCCGACAGAGCCCGACAGAGCCCGACAGGGCCCAGTAGAGCCCGAGAGAGCCCGACAGAGCCCGACAGAGCCCGACAGGGCCCGACAGGGCCCAGTAGAGCCCGACAGAGCCCGACAGAGCCCGACAGAGCCCGACAGGGCCCGACAGGGCCCAGTAGAGCCCGAGAGAGCCCGACAGAGCCCGAGAGAGCCCGACAGAGCCCGACAGGGCCCGACAGGGCCCAGTAGTGCCCGACAGAGCCCGACAGAGCCCGACAGAGCCCGACAGGGCCCGACAGGGCCCAGTAGAGCCCGACAGGGCCCGACAGAGCCCGACAGGGCCCGACAGGGCCCGACAGAACCCGACAGAGCCCAGTAGAGCCCGACAGAGCCCAACAGAGCCCGACAGAGCCCGACAGGGCCCGACAGGGCCCGACAGAGCCCGACAGAGCCCGACAGGGCCCGACAGGGCCCGACAGAGCCCGACAGGGCCCGACAGAGCCCAACAGAGCCCAGTAGAGCCCGACAGAGCCCGACAGAGCCCGACAGAGCCCGACAGGGCCCGACAGATCCCGACAGGGATCGATAGGGCCCAGTAGAGCCCGACAGAGCCCGACAGGGCCTAACAGAGCCCGACAGGGCCCGACAGGTCCCGACAGAGCCTAGTAGAGCCCGACAGAGCCCGACAGAGCCCGACAGAGCCCGACAGGGCCCGACAGGGCCCGACAGAGCCCAGTAGAGCCCGACAGAGCCCGACAGGGCCCGACAGAGCCCGACAGGGCGCGACAGAGCCCGACAGGGCCCGACAGGGCCCAGTAGAGCCCGACAGAGCCCGACAGAGCCCGACAGAGCCCGACAGAGCCCGACAGGGCCCGACAGGGCCCCGTAGTGCCCGACAGAGCCCGACAGAGCCCGACAGAGCCCGACAGGGCCCGACAGGGCCCAGTAGAGCCCGACAGAGCCCGACAGAGCCCGACAGAGCCCGACAGAACCCGACAGAGCCCGACAGGGCCTAACAGAGCCGGACAGGGCCCGACAGGGCCCGACAGAGCCCGACAGAGCCCGACAGAGCCCGACAGGGCCCAGTAGAGCCCGACAGAACCCGACAGAGCCCGACAGGGCCTAACAGAGCCCGACAGGGCCCGACAGGGCCCGACAGAGCCTAGTAGAGCCCGACAGAGCCCGACAGAGCCCGACAGAGCCCGACAGGGCCCGACAGGGCCCGACAGAGCCCAGTAGAGCCCGACAGAGCCCGACAGGGCCCGACAGAGCCCGACAGGGCGCGACAGAGCCCGACAGGGCCCGACAGAGCCCAGTAGAGCCCGACAGAGCCCGACAGAGACCGACAGGGCCCGACAGGGCCCGACAGGGCCCAGTAGAGCCCGACAGAGCCCGACAGAGCCCGACAGGGCCCGACAGGGCCCAGTAGAGCCCGACAGAGCCCGACAGAGCCCGACAGAGCCCGACAGGGCCCGACAGAGTCCGACAGAGCCCGACAGGGCCCAGTAGAGCCCGACAGAGCCCGACAGAGCCCGACAGAGCCCGACAGGGCCCGACAGAGCCCAACAGAGCCCGACAGGGCCCGACAGAGCCCAACAGGGCCCGACAGAGCCCAGTAGAGCCCGACAGAGCCCGACAGAGCCCGAAAGGGCCCGATAGAGCCCGACAGAGCCCGACAGGGCCCAGTAGAGCCCGACAGAGCCCGACAGAGCCCGACAGAGCCCAGTAGAGCCCGACAGAGCCCGACAGAGCCCGACAGAGCCCGACAGGGCCCGACAGAGCCCGACAGGGCCCAGTAGAGTCCGACAGAGCCCGACAGGGCCCGACAGGGCCCGACAGGGCCCAGTAGAGCCCGACAGAGTCCGACAGAGCCCGACAGAGCCCGACAGGGCCCGACAGGTCCCAGTAGAGCCCGACAGAGCCCGACAGAGCCCGACAGGGCCCGACAGGGCCCGACAGGGCCCGACAGAGCCCGACAGGGCCCGACAGGGCCCAGTAGAGCCCGACAGAGCCCGACAGAGCCCGACAGAGCCCGACAGGTCCCGACAGAGCCCGATAGAGCCCGACAGAGCCCGACAGGGCCCAGTAGAGCCCGACAGAGCCCGACAGAGCCCGACAGAGCCCGACAGGGCCCAACAGAGCCCGACAGAGCCCGACAGGGCCCGACAGGGCCCAGTAGAGCCCGACAGAGCCCGACATAGCCCGACAGGGCCCGACAGGGCCCGACAGGGCCCGACAGAGCCCGACAGGGCCCGACAGAGCCCGACAGAGCCCAGTAGAGCCCGACAGAGCCCGACAGAGCCCGACAGAACCCGACAGAGCCCGACAGAGCCCAGTAGAGCCCGACAGAGCCCGACAGAGCCCGACAGAGCCCGACAGGGCCCGACAGGGCCCAGTAGAGCCCGACAGGGCCCGACAGGGCCCGACAGGTCCCGACAGAGCCCGACAGGGCCCGACAGAGCCCGACAGAGCCCAGTAGAGCCCGACAGAGCCCGACAGAGCCCGACAGAACCCGACAGAGCCCAGTAGAGCCCGACAGAGCCCGACAGAGCCTGACAGAGCCCGACAGGGCCCGACAGGGCCCAGTAGAGCCCGACAGAGCCCGACAGAGCCCGACAGGGCCCAGTAGAGCCCGACAGAGCCCGACAGGGCCTAACAGAGCCCGACAGGGCCCGACAGGGCCCGACAGAGCCTAGTAGAGCCCGACAGAGCCCGACAGAGCCCGACAGAGCCCGACAGAGCCCGACAGAGCCCGACAGGGCCCAGTAGAGCCCGACAGAGCCCGACAGGGCCTAACAGAGCCCGACAGGGCCCGACAGGGCCCGACAGAGCCTAGTAGAGCCCGACAGAGCCCGACAGAGCCCGACAGAGCCCGACAGGGCCCGACAGGGCCCGACAGAGCCCAGTAGAGCCCGACAGAGCCCGACAGAGCCCGACAGGGCCCGACAGGGCCCGACAGGGCCCGACAGAGCCCGACAGGGCCCGACAGAGCCCGACAGAGCCCAGTAGAGCCCGACAGAGCCCGACAGAGCCCGACAGAACCCGACAGAGCCCGACAGAGCCCAGTAGAGCCCGACAGAGCCCGACAGAGCCCGACAGGGCCCGACAGGGCCCGACAGGGCCCAGTAGAGCCCGACAGGGCCCGACAGGGACCGACAGGGCCCGACAGAGCCCGACAGGGCCCGACAGAGCCCGACAGAGCCCAGTAGAGCCCGACAGAGCCCGACAGAGCCCGACAGAACCCGACAGAGCCCAGTAGAGCCCGACAGAGCCCGACAGAGCCCGACAGAGCCCGACAGGGCCCGACAGGGCCCAGTAGAGCCCGACAGAGCCCGACAGAGCCCGACAGAGCCCGACAGAACCCGACAGAGCCCGACAGAGCCCGACAGGGCCCAGTAGAGCCCGACAGAGCCCGACAGAGCCCGACAGAGCCCGACAGGGCCCGACAGGGCCCAGTAGAGCCCGACAGAGCCCGACAGAGCCCGACAGAGCCCGACAGAGCCCGACAGGGCCCGACAGGGCCCAGTAGTGCCCGACAGAGCCCGACAGAGCCCGACAGAGCCCGACAGGGCCCGACAGGGCCCAGTAGAGCCCGACAGGGCCCGACAGAGCCCGACAGGGCCCGACAGGGCCCGACAGAACCCGACAGAGCCCAGTAGAGCCCGACAGAGCCCAACAGAGCCCGACAGAGCCCGACAGGGCCCGACAGGGCCCGACAGAGCCCGACAGAGCCCGACAGGGCCCGACAGGGCCCGACAGAGCCCGACAGGGCCCGACAGAGCCCAACAGAGCCCAGTAGAACCCGACAGAGCCCGACAGAGCCCGACAGAGCCCGACAGGGCCCGACAGATCCCGACAGGGATCGATAGGGCCCAGTAGAGCCCGACAGAGCCCGACAGAGACCGACAGGGCCCGACAGGGCCCGACAGGGCCCAGTAGAGCCCGACAGAGCCCGACAGAGCCCGACAGGGCCCGACAGGGCCCAGTAGAGCCCGACAGAGCCCGACAGAGCCCGACAGAGCCCGACAGGGCCCGACAGAGTCCGACAGAGCCCGACAGGGCCCAGTAGAGCCCGACAGAGCCCGACAGAGCCCGACAGAGCCCGACAGGGCCCGACAGAGCCCAACAGAGCCCGACAGGGCCCGACAGAGCCCAACAGGGCCCGACAGAGCCCAGTAGAGCCCGACAGAGCCCGACAGAGCCCGAAAGGGCCCGATAGAGCCCGACAGAGCCCGACAGGGCCCAGTAGAGCCCGACAGAGCCCGACAGAGCCCGACAGAGCCCAGTAGAGCCCGACAGAGCCCGACAGAGCCCGACAGAGCCCGACAGGGCCCGACAGAGCCCGACAGGGCCCAGTAGAGTCCGACAGAGCCCGACAGGGCCCGACAGGGCCCGACAGGGCCCAGTAGAGCCCGACAGAGTCCGACAGAGCCCGACAGAGCCCGACAGGGCCCGACAGGTCCCAGTAGAGCCCGACAGAGCCCGACAGAGCCCGACAGGGCCCGACAGGGCCCGACAGGGCCCGACAGAGCCCGACAGGGCCCGACAGGGCCCAGTAGAGCCCGACAGAGCCCGACAGAGCCCGACAGAGCCCGACAGGTCCCGACAGAGCCCGATAGAGCCCGACAGAGCCCGACAGGGCCCAGTAGAGCCCGACAGAGCCCGACAGAGCCCGACAGAGCCCGACAGGGCCCAACAGAGCCCGACAGAGCCCGACAGGGCCCGACAGGGCCCAGTAGAGCCCGACAGAGCCCGACAGAGCCCGACAGGGCCCGACAGGGCCCGACAGGGCCCGACAGAGCCCGACAGGGCCCGACAGAGCCCGACAGAGCCCAGTAGAGCCCGACAGAGCCCGACAGAGCCCGACAGAACCCGACAGAGCCCGACAGAGCCCAGTAGAGCCCGACAGAGCCCGACAGAGCCCGACAGAGCCCGACAGGGCCCGACAGGGCCCAGTAGAGCCCGACAGGGCCCGACAGGGCCCGACAGGGCCCGACAGAGCCCGACAGAGCCCGACAGAACCCGACAGAGCCCAGTAGAGCCCGACAGAGCCCGACAGAGCCCGACAGAGCCCGACAGGGCCCGACAGGGCCCAGTAGAGCCCGACAGAGCCCGACAGAGCCCGACAGGGCCCAGTAGAGCCCGACAGAGCCCGACAGGGCCTAACAGAGCCCGACAGGGCCCGACAGGGCCCGACAGAGCCTAGTAGAGCCCGACAGAGCCCGACAGAGCCCGACAGAGCCCGACAGAGCCCGACAGAGCCCGACAGGGCCCAGTAGAGCCCGACAGAGCCCGACAGGGCCTAACAGAGCCCGACAGGGCCCGACAGGGCCCGACAGAGCCTAGTAGAGCCCGACAGAGCCCGACAGAGCCCGACAGAGCCCGACAGGGCCCGACAGGGCCCGACAGAGCCCAGTAGAGCCCGACAGAGCCCGACAGGGCCCGACAGAGCCCGACAGGGCGCGACAGAGCCCGACAGGGCCCGACAGAGCCCAGTAGAGCCCGACAGAGCCCGACAGAGCCCGACAGGGCCCGACAGGGCCCGACAGGGCCCAGTAGAGCCCGACAGAGCCCGACAGAGACCGACAGGGCCCGACAGGGCCCAGTAGAGCCCGACAGAGCCCGACAGAGCCAGACAGGGCCCGACAGGGCCCGACAGAGTCCGAAAGAGCCCGACAGGGCCCAGTAGAGCCCGACAGAGCCCGACAGAGCCCGACAGAGCCCGACAGGGCCCGACAGAGCCCAACAGAGCCCGACAGGGCCCGACAGAGCCCAACAGGGCCCGACAGAGCCCACTAGAGCCCGACAGAGCCCGACAGAGCCCGACAGAGCCCGACAGGGCCCGACAGATCCCGAAAGGGCCCGATAGAGCCCGACAGAGCCCGACAGGGCCCAGTAGAGCCCGACAGAGCCCGACAGAGCCCGACAGGGCCCGACAGAGCCCGACAGGGCCCAGTAGAGTCCGACAGAGCCCGACAGGGCCCGACAGGGCCCGACAGGGCCCAGTAGAGCCCGACAGAGTCCGACAGAGCCCGACAGAGCCCGACAGGGCCCGACAGGGCCCAGTAGAGCCCGACAGAGCCCGACAGAGCCCGACAGGGCCCGACAGGGCCCGACAGGGCCCGACAGAGCCCGACAGGGCCCAGTAGAGCCCGACAGAGCCCGACAGAGCCCGACAGAGCCCGACAGGTCCCGACAGAGCCCGATAGAGCCCGACAGAGCCCGACAGGGCCCAGTAGAGCCCGACAGAGCCCGACAGAGCCCGACAGAGCCCGACAGAGCCCGACAGAGCCCGACAGAGCCCGACAGGGCCCAGTAGAGTCCGACAGAGCCCGACAGAGCCTGACAGAGCCCAGTAGAGCCCGACAGAGCCCGACAGAGCCCGACAGAGCCCAGTAGAGCCCGACAGAGCCCGACAGGGCCCGACAGGGCCCGACAGGGCCCAGTAGAGCCCGACAGAGCCCGACAGAGCCCGACAGGGCCCGACAGGGCCCGACAGGGCCCGACAGAGCCCGACAGGGCCCAGTAGAGCCCGACAGAGCCCGACAGAGCCCGACAGAGCCCGACAGGTCCCGACAGAGCCCGATAGAGCCCGACAGAGCCCGACAGGGCCCAGTAGAGCCCGACAGAGCCCGACAGAGCCCGACAGAGCCCGACAGGGCCCGACAGAGCCCGACAGAGCCCGACAGGGCCCGACAGGGCCCGGCAGAGCCCGACAGGGCCCGACAGAGCCCGACAGAGCCCGACAGGGCCCGACAGGGCCCAGTAGAGCCCGACAGGGCCCGACAGAGCCCGACAGGGCCCGACAGGGCCCGACAGGGCCCGACAGAGCCCGACAGGGCCCGACAGAGCCCGACAGAGCCCAGTAGAGCCCGACAGAGCCCGACAGGGCCCGACAGAGCCCGACAGAGCCCGACAGGGCCCGACAGGGCCCGACAGAGCCCGACAGAGCCCGACAGAACCCGACAGAGCCCGACAGAGCCCAGTAGAGCCCGACAGAGCCCGACAGAGCCCGACAGAGCCCGACAGGGCCCGACAGGGCCCAGTAGAGCCCGACAGAGCCCGACAGACCCCGACAGAGCCCGACAGAACCCGACAGAGCCCGACAGAGCCCGACAGGGCCCGACAGGGCCCAGTAGAGCCCGACAGAGCCCGACAGAGCCCGACAGAGCCCGACAGGGCCCGACAGGGCCCAGTAGAGCCCGACAGAGCCCGACAGAGCCCGACAGAGCCCGACAGGGCCCGACAGGGCCCAGTAGAGCCCGACAGAGCCCGACTGAGCCCGACAGAGCCCGACAGGGCCCGACAGGGCCCAGTAGAGCCCGACAGAGCCCGACAGAGCCCGACAGAGCCCGACAGAGCCCGACAGGGCCCAGTAGTGCCCGACAGAGCCCGACAGAGCCCGACAGAGCCCGACAGGGCCCGACAGGGCCCAGTAGAGCCCGACAGAGCCCGACAGAGCCCGACAGAGCCCGACAGGGCCCGACAGGGCCCGACAGGGCCCGACAGAGCCCGACAGGGCCCGACAGGGCCCGAGAGAACCCGACAGAGCCCAGTAGAACCCGACAGAGCCCAACAGAGCCCGACAGAGCCCGACAGGGCCCGACAGGGCCCGACAGAGCCCGACAGAGCCCGACAGGGCCCGACAGGGCCCGACAGAGCCCGACAGGGCCCGACAGAGCCCAACAGAGCCCAGTAGAGCCCGACAGAGCCCGACAGAGCCCGACAGAGCCCGACAGGGCCCGACAGATCCCGACAGGGATCGATAGGGCCCGACAGAGCCCGACACGGCCCAGTAGAGCCCGACAGAGCCCGACAGAGCCCGACAGAGCCCGACAGAGCCCAGTAGAGCCCGACAGAGCCCGACAGAGCCCGACAGAGCCCGACAGAGCCCAGTAGAGCCCGACAGAGCCCGACAGAGCCCGACAGAACCCGACAGAGCCCGACAGGGCCTAACAGAGCCCGACAGGGCCCGACAGGGCCCGACAGAGCCTAGTAGAGCCCGACAGAGCCCGACAGAGCCCGACAGAGCCCAGTAGAGCCCAACAGAGCCCGCCAGAGCCCGACAGAGCCCGACAGAGCCCGATAGGGCCCGACAGAGCCCGACAGGGCGCGACAGAGCCCGACAGGGCCCGACAGAGCCCAGTAGAGCCTGACAGAGCCCGACAGGGCCCGACAGAGCCCGACAGAGCCCAGTAGAGCCCAACAGAGCCCGCCAGAGCCTGCCAGAGCCCGACAGAGCCCGATAGGGCCCGACAGAGCCCGACAGGGCGCGACAGAGCCCGACAGGGCCCGACAGAGCCCAGTAGAGCCCGACAGAGCCCGACAGAGCCCGACAGGGCCCGACAGGGCCCGACAGGGCCCAGTAGAGCCCGACAGAGCCCGACAGAGACCGACAGGGCCCGACAGGGCCCAGTAGAGCCCGACAGAGCCCGACAGAGCCCGACAGGGCCCGACAGGGCCCGACAGAGTCCGACAGAGCCCGACAGGGCCCAGTAGAGCCCGACAGAGCCCGACAGAGCCCGACAGAGCCCGACAGGGCCCAACAGAGCCCGACAGGGCCCGACAGAGCCCAGCAGGGCCCGACAGAGCCCAGTAGAGCCCGACAGAGCCCGACAGAGCCCGACAGATCCCGAAAGGGCCCGATAGAGCCCGACAGAGCCCGACAGGGCCCAGTAGAGCCCGACAGAGCCCGACAGAGCCCGACAGAGCCCAGTAGAGCCCGACAGAGCCCGACAGAGCCCGACAGGGCCCGACAGAGCCCGACAGGGCCCAGTAGAGTCCGACAGAGCCCGACAGAGCCTGACAGAGCCCAGTAGAGCCCGACAGAGCCCGACAGAGCCCGACAGAGCCCAGTAGAGCCCGACAGAGCCCGACAGGGCCCGACAGGGCCCGACAGGTCCCAGTAGAGCCCGACAGAGCCCGACAGAGCCCAGTAGAGCCCAGTAGAGCCCGACAGAGCCCGACAGAGCCCGACAGAGCCCGACAGGTCCCGACAGAGCCCGACAGAGCCCGACAGGGCCCGACAGGGCCCGACAGGGCCCGACAGAGCCCAGTAGAGCCCAGTAGAGCCCGACAGGGCCCGACAGGGCCCGACAGGGCCCGACAGAGCCCGACAGGGCCCAGTAGAGTCCGACAGAGCCCGACAGAGCCCGACAGAGCCCAGTAGAGCCCGACAGAGCCCGACAGAGCCCGACAGAGCCCGACAGAGCCCAGTAGAGCCCGACAGAGCCCGACAGAGCCCGACAGAACCCGACAGAGCCCGACAGAGCCCGACAGGGCCCGACAGGGCCCAGTAGAGCCCGACAGGGCCCGACAGGGACCGACAGGGCCCGACAGAGCCCGACAGGGCCCGACAGAGCCCGACAGAGCCCAGTAGAGCCCGACAGAGCCCGACAGAGCCCGACAGAACCCGACAGAGCCCAGTAGAGCCCGACAGAGCCCGACAGAGCCCGACAGAGCCCGACAGGGCCCGACAGGGCCCAGTAGAGCCCGACAGAGCCCGACAGAGCCCGACAGAGCCCGACAGAACCCGACAGAGCCCGACAGAGCCCGACAGGGCCCAGTAGAGCCCGACAGAGCCCGACAGGGCCTAACAGAGCCCGACAGGGCCCGACAGGGCCCGACAGAGCCCGACAGGGCCCGACAGGGCCCGACAGAGCCCAGTAGAGCCCGACAGAGCCCGACAGGGCCCGACAGAGCCCGACAGGGCGCGACAGAGCCCGACAGGGCCCGACAGAGCCCAGTAGAGCCCGACAGAGCCCGACAGAGCCCGACAGGGCCCGACAGGGCCCGACAGGGCCCAGTAGAGCCCGACAGAGCCCGACAGAGACCGACAGGGCCCGACAGGGCCCAGTAGAGCCCGACAGAGCCCGACAGAGCCCGACAGGGCCCGACAGGGCCCGACAGAGTCCGACAGAGCCCGACAGGGCCCAGTAGAGCCCGACAGAGCCCGACAGAGCCCGACAGAGCCCGACAGGGCCCGACAGAGCCCAACAGAGCCCGACAGGGCCCGACAGAGCCCAACAGGGCCCGACAGAGCCCACTAGAGCCCGACAGAGCCCGACAGAGCCCGACAGAGCCCGACAGGGCCCGACAGATCCCGAAAGGGCCCGATAGAGCCCGACAGAGCCCGACAGAGCCCGACAGGGCCCGACAGAGCCCGACAGGGCCCAGTAGAGTCCGACAGAGCCCGACAGGGCCCGACAGGGCCCGACAGGGCCCAGTAGAGCCCGACAGAGTCCGACAGAGCCCGACAGAGCCCGACAGGGCCCGACAGGGCCCAGTAGAGCCCGACAGAGCCCGACAGAGCCCGACAGGGCCCGACAGGGCCCGACAGAGCCCGACAGAGCCCGACAGGGCCCAGTAGAGCCCGACAGAGCCCGACAGAGCCCGACAGGGCCCAGTAGAGCCCGACAGAGCCCGACAGAGCCCGACAGAGCCCGACAGGTCCCGACAGAGCCCGATAGAGCCCGACAGAGCCCGACAGGGCCCAGTAGAGCCCGACAGAGCCCGACAGGGCCCGACAGGGCCCGACAGAGCCCAGTAGAGCCCGACAGAGCCCGACAGAGCCCGACAGAGCCCGACAGAGCCCGACAGGGCCCGACAGGGCCCGACAGAGCCCGACAGAGCCCGACAGGGCCCAGTAGAGCCCGACAGAGCCCGACAGAGCCCGACAGGGCCCAGTAGAGCCCGACAGAGCCCGACAGAGCCCGACAGAGCCCGACAGGTCCCGACAGAGCCCGATAGAGCCCGACAGAGCCCGACAGGGCCCAGTAGAGCCCGACAGAGCCCGACAGGGCCCGACAGATCCCGACAGGGCCCGATAGAGCCCGACAGAGCCCGACAGGGCCCAGTAGAGCCCGACAGAGCCCGACAGAGCCCGACAGAGCCCGACAGGGCCCGACAGGGCCCGACAGAACCCGACAGGGCCCAGTAGAGCCCGACAGAGTCCGACAGAGCCCGACAGAGCCCAGTAGAGCCTGACAGAGCCCGACAGAGACCGACAGAGCCCGACAGAGCCCGACAGAGCCCAGTAGAGCCCGACAGAGCCCGACAGGGCCCGACAGGGCCCGACAGGGCCCAGTAGAGGCCGACAGAGCCCGACAGAGCCCAGTAGAGCCCAGTAGAGCCCGACAGAGCCCGATAGAGCCCGACAGAGCCCGACAGGGCCCGACAGAGCCCGACAGAGCCCGACAGGGCCCGACAGGGCCCGACAGAGCCCGACAGAGCCCGACAGGGCCCGACGGCCCGGTAGAGCCCGACAGAGCCCGACAGAGCCCAGTAGAGCCCAGTAGAGCCCGACAGGGCCCGACAGGGCCCGACAGGGCCCAGTAGAGCCCGACAGAGCCCGACAGAGCCTGACAGGGCCCGACAGGGCCCGACAGGGCCCGACAGAGCCCGACAGAGCCCGACAGGGCCCAGTAGAGCCCGACAGAGCCCGACAGAGCCCGACAGGGCCCGACAGGGCCCGACAGGGCCCAGTAGAGCCCGACAGAGCCCGACAGAGCCCGACAGAGCCCGACAGGGCCCGACAGAGCCCGACAGAGCCCGACAGAGCCCGACAGGGCCCAGTAGAGCCCGACAGAGCCCGACAGAGCCCGACAGGGCCCGACAGGGCCCGACAGAGCCCGACAGAGCCCGACAGAGCCCAGTAGAGCCCGACAGAGCCCGACAGAGCCCGACAGAGCCCGACAGGGCCCGACAGAGCCCGACAGAGCCCAGTAGAGCCCAACAGAGCCCAACAGAGCCCGACAGAGCCCGACAGAGCCCGACAGGGCCCGACAGAGCCCGACAGGGCCCGACAGAGCCCAGTAGAGCCCGACAGAGCCCGACAGAGCCCGACAGGGCCCGACAGGGCCCGACAGGGCCCAGTAGAGCCCGACAGAGCCCGACAGAGCCCGACAGGGCCCGACAGGTCCCGACAGAGCCCGACAGAGCCCGACAGGGCCCAGTAGAGCCCGACAGAGCCCGACAGAGCCCGACAGAGCCCGACAGGGCCCGACAGGGCCCGACAGAGCCCGACAGGGCCCGACAGAGCCCAACAGAGCCCAACAGAGCCCAGTAGAGCCCGACAGAGCCCGACAGAGCCCGACAGAGCCCGACAGGGCCCGACAGATCCCGACAGGGCCCGATAGAGCCCGACAGAGCCCGACAGGGCCCAGTAGAGCCCGACAGAGCCCGACAGAGCCCGACAGAGCCCGACAGGGCCCGACAGAGCCCGACAGGGCCCAGTAGAGCCCGACAGAGCCCGACAGAGCCCGACAGATCCCGACAGGGCCCGACAGAGCCCGACAGAGCCCGACAGAGCCCGACAGGGCCCGACAGAGACCGACAGGGCCCGACAGGGTCCAGTAGAGCCCGACAGAGCCCGACAGAGCCCGACAGGTCCCGACAGGGCCCGACAGAGCCCGATAGAGCCCGACAGGGCCCGACAGGGCCCGGTAGAGCCCGACAGAGCCCGACAGAGCCCGACAGGGCCCGACAGGGCCCGACAGGGCCCAGTAGAGCCCGACAGAGCCCGACAGAGCCCAACAGAGCCCGACAGGGCCCGACAGAGCCCGACAGAACCCGACAGAGCCCGACAGAGCCCGACAGAACCCGACAGGGCCCAGTAGAGCCCGACAGGGCCCGACAGGGCCCGAAAGTGCCCGACAGGGCCCGAAAGTGCCCGACAGAGCCCGACAGAGCCCGACAGGGCCCGACAGGGCCCGACAGAGCCCGACAGAGCCCGACAGGGCCCGAAAGTGCCCGACAGAGCCCGACAGAGCCCGACAGAGCCCGACAGAGCCCAGTAGAGCCCGACAGAGCCCGACAGAGCCCGACAGAGCCCGACAGCGCCCGAGAGAGCCCGACAGAGCCCGACAGAGCCCAGTAGAGCCCGACAGAGCCCGACAGAGCCCGACAGAGCCCGACAGGGCCCAGTAGAGCCCAGTAGAGCCCGACAGAGCCCAGTAGAGCCCGACAGAGCCCGACAGAGCCCGACAGAGCCCGACAGGGCCCGACAGGGCCCGACAGGGCCCGACAGACTGCAGTAGAGCCCGACAGAGCCCGACAGAGCCCGACAGGGCCCGACAGGGACCGACAGAGCCCGACAGAGCCCGACAGGGCCCAGTAGAGCACGACAGAGCCCGACAGAGCCCAGTAGAGCCCAGTAGAGCCCGACAGAGCCCGACAGAGCCCAGTAGAGCCCAGTAGAGCCCAACAGAGCCCAACAGAGCCCGACAGAGCCCGACAGAGCCCGACAGGGCCCGACAGAGCCCGACAGGGCCCGACAGAGCCCAGTAGAGCCCGACAGAGCCCGACAGAGCCCGACAGGGCCCGACAGGGCCCGACAGGGCCCAGTAGAGCCCGACAGAGCCCGACAGAGCCCGACAGGGCCCGACAGGTCCCGACAGAGCCCGACAGAGCCCGACAGGGCCCAGTAGAGCCCGACAGAGCCCGACAGAGCCCGACAGAGCCCGACAGGGCCCGACAGGGCCCGACAGAGCCCGACAGAGCCCGACAGGGCCCGACAGAGCCCAACAGAGCCCAACAGAGCCCAGTAGAGCCCGACAGAGCCCGACAGAGCCCGACAGAGCCCGACAGGGCCCGACAGATCCCGACAGGGCCCGATAGAGCCCGACAGAGCCCGACAGGGCCCAGTAGAGCCCGACAGAGCCCGACAGAGCCCGACAGAGCCCGACAGAGCCCGACAGGGCCCGACAGAGCCCGACAGGGCCCAGTAGAGCCCGACAGAGCCCGACAGAGCCCGACAGATCCCGACAGGGCCCGACAGAGCCCGACAGAGCCCGACAGAGCCCGACAGGGCCCGACAGAGACCGACAGGGCCCGACAGGGTCCAGTAGAGCCCGACAGAGCCCGACAGAGCCCGACAGGTCCCGACAGGGCCCGACAGAGCCCGATAGAGCCCGACAGGGCCCGACAGGGCCCGGTAGAGCCCGACAGAGCCCGACAGAGCCCGACAGGGCCCGACAGGGCCCGACAGGGCCCAGTAGAGCCCGACAGAGCCCGACAGAGCCCGACAGAGCCCGACAGGGCCCAGGAGAGCCCGACAGAGCCCGACAGAGCCCGACAGAACCCGTCAGAGCCCGACAGAGCCCGACAGAGCCCGACAGGGCCCGACAGGGCCCGACAGGGCCCAGTAGAGCCCGACAGAGCCCGACAGAGCCGGACAGAGCCCGACAGGGCCCGACAGGGCCCAGTAGAGCCCAGTAGAGCCCGACAGAGCCCGACAGAGCCCGACAGAACCCGACAGAGCCCGACAGAGCCCAGTAGAGCCCGACAGAGCCCGACAGAGTCCGACAGAGCCCGACAGGGCCCGACAGGGTCCGACAGGGCCCAGTAGAGCCCGACAGAGCTCGACAGAGCCCGACAGAGCCCGACAGGGCCCGACAGGGCCCAGTAGAGCCCGACAGAGCCCGACAGAGCCCGACAGGGCCCAGTAGAACCCGACAGGGCCCGACAGAGCCCAGTAGAGCCCGACAGAGCCCGACAGAGCCCGACAGAGCCCGACAGGGCCCGACAGAGCCCGACAGAACCCGACAGGGCCCAGTAGAGCCCGACAGAGCCCGACAGGGCCCGACAGGGCTCGACAGGGCCCGACAGAGCCCGACAGAGCCCGACAGGGCCCGAAAGTGCCCGACAGAGCCCGACAGAGCCCGACAGAGCCCGACAGAGCCCGACAGGGCCCGACAGAGCCCGACAGAGCCCAGTAGAGCCCGACAGAGCCCGACAGAGCCCGACAGAGCCCGACAGGGCCCAGTAGAGCCCAGTAGAGCCCGACAGAGCCCAGTAGAGCCCGACAGAGCCCGACAGAGCCCGACAGAGCCCGACAGGGCCCGACAGAGCCCGACAGGGCCCGACAGACTGCAGTAGAGCCCGACAGAGCCCGACAGAGCCCGACAGGGCCCGACAGGGCCCGACAGAGCCCGACAGAGCCCGACAGAGCCCGACAGGGCCCGACAGAGCCCGACAGAGCCCGACAGGGCCCAGTAGAGCCCGACAGAGCCCGACAGAGCCCAGTAGAGCCCAGTAGAGCCCGACAGAGCTCGACAGAGCCCGACAGAGCCCGACAGGGCCCGACAGGGCCCAGTAGAGCCCGACAGAGCCCGACAGGGCCCGACAGGGCCCGACAGGGCCCAGTAGAGCCCGACAGAGCCCGACAGAGCCCAACAGAGCCCGACAGGGTCCGACAGGGCCCAGTAGAGCCCGACAGAGCCCGACAGAGCCCAGTAGAGACCGACAGGGCCCGACAGAGCCCGACAGAGCCCAGTAGAGCCCAACAGAGCCCAACAGAGCCTGACAGAGCCCGACAGAGCCCGACAGGGCCCGACAGAGCCCGACAGGGCCCGACAGAGCCCAGTAGAGCCCGACAGAGCCCGACAGAGCCCGACAGGGCCCGACAGGGCCCGACAGAGCCCGACAGAGCCCGACAGGGCCCGACAGGGCCCAGTAGAGCCCGACAGAGCCCGACAGAGCCCGACAGAGCCCGACAGGTCCCGACAGAGCCCGATAGAGCCCGACAGAGCCCGACAGGGCCCAGTAGAGCCCGACAGAGCCCGACAGAGCCCGACAGGGCCCGACAGGGCCCAACAGAGCCCGACAGAGCCCGACAGGGCCCGACAGGGCCCAGTAGAGCCCGACAGAGCCCGACATAGCCCGACAGGGCCCGACAGGGCCCGACAGGGCCCGACAGAGCCCGACAGGGCCCGACAGAGCCCGACAGAGCCCAGTAGAGCCCGACAGAGCCCGACAGAGCCCGACAGAACCCGACAGAGCCCGACAGAGCCCAGTAGAGCCCGACAGAGCCCGACAGAGCCCGACAGAGCCCGACAGGGCCCAGTAGAGCCCGACAGGGCCCGACAGGGCCCGACAGGGCCCGACAGAGCCCGACAGGGCCCGACAGAGCCCGACAGAGTCCAGTAGAGCCCGACAGAGCCCGACAGAGCCCGACAGAACCCGACAGAGCCCAGTAGAGCCCGACAGAGCCCGACAGAGCCCGACAGAGCCCGACAGGGCCCGACAGGGCCCAGTAGAGCCCGACAGAGCCCGACAGAGCCCGACAGGGCCCAGTAGAGCCCGACAGAGCCCGACA
Organism: Caloenas nicobarica; assembly: GCF_036013445.1. Classification (NCBI taxonomy): domain Eukaryota; kingdom Metazoa; phylum Chordata; class Aves; order Columbiformes; family Columbidae; genus Caloenas; species Caloenas nicobarica. Next base: position 239,112 of record NW_027017014.1, read on the forward strand.
GGGCCTAACAGAGCCCGACAGGGCCCGACAGGGCCCGACAGAGCCTAGTAGAGCCCGACAGAGCCCGACAGAGCCCGACAGAGCCCGACAGAGCCCGACAGAGCCCGACAGGGCCCAGTAGAGCCCGACAGAGCCCGACAGGGCCTAACAGAGCCCGACAGGGCCCGACAGGGCCCGACAGAGCCTAGTAGAGCCCGACAGAGCCCGACAGAGCCCGACAGAGCCCGACAGGGCCCGACAGGGCCCGACAGAGCCCAGTAGAGCCCGACAGAGCCCGACAGGGCCCGACAGAGCCCGACAGGGCGCGACAGAGCCCGACAGGGCCCGACAGAGCCCAGTAGAGCCCGACAGAGCCCGACAGAGCCCGACAGGGCCCGACAGGGCCCGACAGGGCCCAGTAGAGCCCGACAGAGCCCGACAGAGACCGACAGGGCCCGACAGGGCCCAGTAGAGCCCGACAGAGCCCGACAGAGCCAGACAGGGCCCGACAGGGCCCGACAGAGTCCGAAAGAGCCCGACAGGGCCCAGTAGAGCCCGACAGAGCCCGACAGAGCCCGACAGAGCCCGACAGGGCCCGACAGAGCCCAACAGAGCCCGACAGGGCCCGACAGAGCCCAACAGGGCCCGACAGAGCCCACTAGAGCCCGACAGAGCCCGACAGAGCCCGACAGAGCCCGACAGGGCCCGACAGATCCCGAAAGGGCCCGATAGAGCCCGACAGAGCCCGACAGGGCCCAGTAGAGCCCGACAGAGCCCGACAGAGCCCGACAGAGCCCGACAGGGCCCGACAGAGCCCGACAGGGCCCAGTAGAGTCCGACAGAGCCCGACAGGGCCCGACAGGGCCCGACAGGGCCCAGTAGAGCCCGACAGAGTCCGACAGAGCCCGACAGAGCCCGACAGGGCCCGACAGGGCCCAGTAGAGCCCGACAGAGCCCGACAGAGCCCGACAGGGCCCGACAGGGCCCGACAGGGCCCGACAGAGCCCGACAGGGCCCAGTAGAGCCCGACAGAGCCCGACAGAGCCCGACAGAGCCCGACAGGTCCCGACAGAGCCCGATAGAGCCCGACAGAGCCCGACAGGGCCCAGTAGAGCCCGACAGAGCCCGACAGGGCCCAGTAGAGCCCGACAGAGCCCGACAGAGCCCGACAGAGCCCGACAGGGCCCGACAGAGCCCGACAGAGCCCGACAGGGCCCGACAGGGCCCGACAGAGCCCGACAGGGCCCGACAGAGCCCGACAGAGCCCGACAGGGCCCGACAGGGCCCAGTAGAGCCCGACAGGGCCCGACAGAGCCCGACAGGGCCCGACAGGGCCCGACAGGGCCCGACAGAGCCCGACAGGGCCCGACAGAGCCCGACAGAGCCCAGTAGAGCCCGACAGAGCCCGACAGAGCCCGACAGAACCCGACAGAGCCCGACAGAGCCCAGTAGAGCCCGACAGAGCCCGACAGAGCCCGACAGAGCCCGACAGGGCCCGACAGGGCCCAGTAGAGCCCGACAGAGCCCGACAGACCCCGACAGAGCCCGACAGAACCCGACAGAGCCCGACAGAGCCCGACAGGGCCCGACAGGGCCCAGTAGAGCCCGACAGAGCCCGACAGAGCCCGACAGAGCCCGACAGGGCCCGACAGGGCCCAGTAGAGCCCGACAGAGCCCGACAGAGCCCGACAGAGCCCGACAGGGCCCGACAGGGCCCAGTAGAGCCCGACAGAGCCCGACTGAGCCCGACAGAGCCCGACAGGGCCCGACAGGGCCCAGTAGAGCCCGACAGAGCCCGACAGAGCCCGACAGAGCCCGACAGAGCCCGACAGGGCCCAGTAGTGCCCGACAGAGCCCGACAGAGCCCGACAGAGCCCGACAGGGCCCGACAGGGCCCAGTAGAGCCCGACAGAGCCCGACAGAGCCCGACAGAGCCCGACAGGGCCCGACAGGGCCCGACAGGGCCCGACAGAGCCCGACAGGGCCCGACAGGGCCCGACAGAACCCGACAGAGCCCAGTAGAACCCGACAGAGCCCAACAGAGCCCGACAGAGCCCGACAGGGCCCGACAGGGCCCGACAGAGCCCGACAGAGCCCGACAGGGCCCGACAGGGCCCGACAGAGCCCGACAGGGCCCGACAGAGCCCAACAGAGCCCAGTAGAGCCCGACAGAGCCCGACAGAGCCCGACAGAGCCCGACAGGGCCCGACAGATCCCGACAGGGATCGATAGGGCCCGACAGAGCCCGACACGGCCCAGTAGAGCCCGACAGAGCCCGACAGAGCCCGACAGAGCCCAGTAGAGCCCGACAGAGCCCGACAGAGCCCGACAGAGCCCGACAGAGCCCAGTAGAGCCCGACAGAGCCCGACAGAGCCCGACAGAACCCTACAGAGCCCGACAGGGCCTAACAGAGCCCGACAGGGCCCGACAGGGCCCGACAGAGCCTAGTAGAGCCCGACAGAGCCCGACAGAGCCCGACAGAGCCCAGTAGAGCCCAACAGAGCCCGCCAGAGCCCGACAGAGCCCGACAGAGCCCGATAGGGCCCGACAGAGCCCGACAGGGCGCGACAGAGCCCGACAGGGCCCGACAGAGCCCAGTAGAGCCCGACAGAGCCCGACAGAGCCGGACAGAGCCCGACAGGGCCCGACAGGGCCCAGTAGAGCCCAGTAGAGCCCGACAGAGCCCGACAGAGCCCGACAGAACCCGACAGAGCCCGACAGAGCCCAGTAGAGCCCGACAGAGCCCGACAGAGTCCGACAGAGCCCGACAGGGCCCGACAGGGTCCGACAGGGCCCAGTAGAGCCCGACAGAGCTCGACAGAGCCCGACAGAGCCCGACAGGGCCCGACAGGGCCCAGTAGAGCCCGACAGAGCCCGACAGAGCCCGACAGGGCCCAGTAGAACCCGACAGGGCCCGACAGAGCCCAGTAGAGCCCGACAGAGCCCGACAGAGCCCGACAGAGCCCGACAGGGCCCGACAGAGCCCGACAGAACCCGACAGGGCCCAGTAGAGCCCGACAGAGCCCGACAGGGCCCGACAGGGCTCGACAGGGCCCGACAGAGCCCGACAGAGCCCGACAGGGCCCGAAAGTGCCCGACAGAGCCCGACAGAGCCCGACAGAGCCCGACAGAGCCCGACAGAGCCCGACAGGGCCCGACAGAGCCCGACAGAGCCCAGTAGAGCCCGACAGAGCCCGACAGAGCCCGACAGAGCCCGACAGGGCCCAGTAGAGCCCAGTAGAGCCCGACAGAGCCCAGTAGAGCCCGACAGAGCCCGACAGAGCCCGACAGAGCCCGACAGGGCCCGACAGAGCCCGACAGGGCCCGACAGACTGCAGTAGAGCCCGACAGAGCCCGACAGAGCCCGACAGGGCCCGACAGGGCCCGACAGAGCCCGACAGAGCCCGACAGAGCCCGACAGGGCCCGACAGAGCCCGACAGAGCCCGACAGGGCCCAGTAGAGCCCGACAGAGCCCGACAGAGCCCAGTAGAGCCCAGTAGAGCCCGACAGAGCCCGACAGAGCCCGACAGAGCCCGACAGGGCCCGACAGGGCCCAGTAGAGCCCGACAGAGCCCGACAGGGCCCGACAGGGCCCGACAGGGCCCAGTAGAGCCCGACAGAGCCCGACAGAGCCCAACAGAGCCCGACAGGGTCCGACAGGGCCCAGTAGAGCCCGACAGAGCCCGACAGAGCCCAGTAGAGACCGACAGGGCCCGACAGAGCCCGACAGAGCCCAGTAGAGCCCAACAGAGCCCAACAGAGCCTGACAGAGCCCGACAGAGCCCGACAGGGCCCGACAGAGCCCGACAGGGCCCGACAGAGCCCAGTAGAGCCCGACAGAGCCCGACAGAGCCCGACAGGGCCCGACAGGGCCCGACAGGGCCCGACAGAGCCCGACAGGGCCCGACAGGGCCCAGTAGAGCCCGACAGAGCCCGACAGAGCCCGACAGAGCCCGACAGGTCCCGACAGAGCCCGATAGAGCCCGACAGAGCCCGACAGGGCCCAGTAGAGCCCGACAGAGCCCGACAGAGCCCGACAGGGCCCGACAGGGCCCAACAGAGCCCGACAGAGCCCGACAGGGCCCGACAGGGCCCAGTAGAGCCCGACAGAGCCCGACATAGCCCGACAGGGCCCGACAGGGCCCGACAGGGCCCGACAGAGCCCGACAGGGCCCGACAGAGCCCGACAGAGCCCAGTAGAGCCCGACAGAGCCCGACAGAGCCCGACAGAACCCGACAGAGCCCGACAGAGCCCAGTAGAGCCCGACAGAGCCCGACAGAGCCCGACAGAGCCCGACAGGGCCCAGTAGAGCCCGACAGGGCCCGACAGGGCCCGACAGGGCCCGACAGAGCCCGACAGGGCCCGACAGAGCCCGACAGAGTCCAGTAGAGCCCGACAGAGCCCGACAGAGCCCGACAGAACCCGACAGAGCCCAGTAGAGCCCGACAGAGCCCGACAGAGCCCGACAGAGCCCGACAGGGCCCGACAGGGCCCAGTAGAGCCCGACAGAGCCCGACAGAGCCCGACAGGGCCCAGTAGAGCCCGACAGAGCCCGACAGGGCCTAACAGAGCCCGACAGGGCCCGACAGGGCCCGACAGAGCCTAGTAGAGCCCGACAGAGCCCGACAGAGCCCGACAGAGCCCGACAGAGCCCGACAGAGCCCGACAGGGCCCAGTAGAGCCCGACAGAGCCCGACAGGGCCTAACAGAGCCCGACAGGGCCCGACAGGGCCCGACAGAGCCTAGTAGAGCCCGACAGAGCCCGACAGAGCCCGACAGAGCCCGACAGGGCCCGACAGGGCCCGACAGAGCCCAGTAGAGCCCGACAGAGCCCGACAGGGCCCGACAGAGCCCGACAGGGCGCGACAGAGCCCGACAGGGCCCGACAGAGCCCAGTAGAGCCCGACAGAGCCCGACAGAGCCCGACAGGGCCCGACAGGGCCCGACAGGGCCCAGTAGAGCCCGACAGAGCCCGACAGAGACCGACAGGGCCCGACAGGGCCCAGTAGAGCCCGACAGAGCCCGACAGAGCCAGACAGGGCCCGACAGGGCCCGACAGAGTCCGAAAGAGCCCGACAGGGCCCAGTAGAGCCCGACAGAGCCCGACAGAGCCCGACAGAGCCCGACAGGGCCCGACAGAGCCCAACAGAGCCCGACAGGGCCCGACAGAGCCCAACAGGGCCCGACAGAGCCCACTAGAGCCCGACAGAGCCCGACAGAGCCCGACAGAGCCCGACAGGGCCCGACAGATCCCGAAAGGGCCCGATAGAGCCCGACAGAGCCCGACAGGGCCCAGTAGAGCCCGACAGAGCCCGACAGAGCCCGACAGAGCCCGACAGGGCCCGACAGAGCCCGACAGGGCCCAGTAGAGTCCGACAGAGCCCGACAGGGCCCGACAGGGCCCGACAGGGCCCAGTAGAGCCCGACAGAGTCCGACAGAGCCCGACAGAGCCCGACAGGGCCCGACAGGGCCCAGTAGAGCCCGACAGAGCCCGACAGAGCCCGACAGGGCCCGACAGGGCCCGACAGGGCCCGACAGAGCCCGACAGGGCCCAGTAGAGCCCGACAGAGCCCGACAGAGCCCGACAGAGCCCGACAGGTCCCGACAGAGCCCGATAGAGCCCGACAGAGCCCGACAGGGCCCAGTAGAGCCCGACAGAGCCCGACAGGGCCCAGTAGAGCCCGACAGAGCCCGACAGAGCCCGACAGAGCCCGACAGGGCCCGACAGAGCCCGACAGAGCCCGACAGGGCCCGACAGGGCCCGACAGAGCCCGACAGGGCCCGACAGAGCCCGACAGAGCCCGACAGGGCCCGACAGGGCCCAGTAGAGCCCGACAGGGCCCGACAGAGCCCGACAGGGCCCGACAGGGCCCGACAGGGCCCGACAGAGCCCGACAGGGCCCGACAGAGCCCGACAGAGCCCAGTAGAGCCCGACAGAGCCCGACAGAGCCCGACAGAACCCGACAGAGCCCGACAGAGCCCAGTAGAGCCCGACAGAGCCCGACAGAGCCCGACAGAGCCCGACAGGGCCCGACAGGGCCCAGTAGAGCCCGACAGAGCCCGACAGACCCCGACAGAGCCCGACAGAACCCGACAGAGCCCGACAGAGCCCGACAGGGCCCGACAGGGCCCAGTAGAGCCCGACAGAGCCCGACAGAGCCCGACAGAGCCCGACAGGGCCCGACAGGGCCCAGTAGAGCCCGACAGAGCCCGACAGAGCCCGACAGAGCCCGACAGGGCCCGACAGGGCCCAGTAGAGCCCGACAGAGCCCGACTGAGCCCGACAGAGCCCGACAGGGCCCGACAGGGCCCAGTAGAGCCCGACAGAGCCCGACAGAGCCCGACAGAGCCCGACAGAGCCCGACAGGGCCCAGTAGTGCCCGACAGAGCCCGACAGAGCCCGACAGAGCCCGACAGGGCCCGACAGGGCCCAGTAGAGCCCGACAGAGCCCGACAGAGCCCGACAGAGCCCGACAGGGCCCGACAGGGCCCGACAGGGCCCGACAGAGCCCGACAGGGCCCGACAGGGCCCGACAGAACCCGACAGAGCCCAGTAGAACCCGACAGAGCCCAACAGAGCCCGACAGAGCCCGACAGGGCCCGACAGGGCCCGACAGAGCCCGACAGAGCCCGACAGGGCCCGACAGGGCCCGACAGAGCCCGACAGGGCCCGACAGAGCCCAACAGAGCCCAGTAGAGCCCGACAGAGCCCGACAGAGCCCGACAGAGCCCGACAGGGCCCGACAGATCCCGACAGGGATCGATAGGGCCCGACAGAGCCCGACACGGCCCAGTAGAGCCCGACAGAGCCCGACAGAGCCCGACAGAGCCCGACAGAGCCCAGTAGAGCCCGACACAGCCCGACAGAGCCCGACAGAGCCCGACAGAGCCCAGTAGAGCCCGACAGAGCCCGACAGAGCCCGACAGAACCCTACAGAGCCCGACAGGGCCTAACAGAGCCCGACAGGGCCCGACAGGGCCCGACAGAGCCTAGTAGAGCCCGACAGAGCCCGACAGAGCCCGACAGAGCCCAGTAGAGCCCAACAGAGCCCGCCAGAGCCCGACAGAGCCCGACAGAGCCCGATAGGGCCCGACAGAGCCCGACAGGGCGCGACAGAGCCCGACAGGGCCCGACAGAGCCCAGTAGAGCCTGACAGAGCCCGACAGGGCCCGACAGAGCCCGACAGAGCCCAGTAGAGCCCAACAGAGCCCGCCAGAGCCCGACAGAGCCCGACAGAGCCCGATAGGGCCCGACAGAGCCCGACAGGGCGCGACAGAGCCCGACAGGGCCCGACAGAGCCCAGTAGAGCCCGACAGAGCCCGACAGAGCCCGACAGGGCCCGACAGGGCCCGACAGGGCCCAGTAGAGCCCGACAGAGCCCGACAGAGACCGACAGGGCCCGACAGGGCCCAGTAGAGCCCGACAGAGCCCGACAGAGCCCGACAGGGCCCGACAGGGCCCGACAGAGTCCGACAGAGCCCGACAGAGCCCGACAGAGCCCGACAGGGCCCAACAGAGCCCGACAGGGCCCGACAGAGCCCAACAGGGCCCGACAGAGCCCAGTAGAGCCCGACAGAGCCCGACAGAGCCCGACAGATCCCGAAAGGGCCCGATAGAGCCCGACAGAGCCCGACAGGGCCCAGTAGAGCCCGACAGAGCCCGACAGAGCCCGACAGAGCCCAGTAGAGCCCGACAGAGCCCGACAGAGCCCGACAGGGCCCGACAGAGCCCGACAGGGCCCAGTAGAGTCCGACAGAGCCCGACAGAGCCTGACAGAGCCCAGTAGAGCCCGACAGAGCCCGACAGAGCCCGACAGAGCCCAGTAGAGCCCGACAGAGCCCGACAGGGCCCGACAGGGCCCGACAGGTCCCAGTAGAGCCCGACAGAGCCCGACAGAGCCCAGTAGAGCCCAGTAGAGCCCGACAGAGCCCGACAGAGCCCGACAGAGCCCGACAGGTCCCGACAGAGCCCGACAGAGCCCGACAGGGCCCGACAGGGCCCGACAGGGCCCGACAGAGCCCAGTAGAGCCCAGTAGAGCCCGACAGGGCCCGACAGGGCCCGACAGGGCCCGACAGAGCCCGACAGGGCCCAGTAGAGTCCGACAGAGCCCGACAGAGCCCGACAGAGCCCAGTAGAGCCCGACAGAGCCCGACAGAGCCCGACAGAGCCCGACAGAGCCCAGTAGAGCCCGACAGAGCCCGACAGAGCCCGACAGAACCCGACAGAGCCCGACAGAGCCCAGTAGAGCCCGACAGAGCCCGACAGAGCCCGACAGAGCCCGACAGGGCCCGACAGGGCCCAGTAGAGCCCGACAGGGCCCGACAGGGACCGACAGGGCCCGACAGAGCCCGACAGGGCCCGACAGAGCCCGACAGAGCCCAGTAGAGCCCGACAGAGCCCGACAGAGCCCGACAGAACCCGACAGAGCCCAGTAGAGCCCGACAGAGCCCGACAGAGCCCGACAGAGCCCGACAGGGCCCGACAGGGCCCAGTAGAGCCCGACAGAGCCCGACAGAGCCCGACAGAGCCCGACAGAACCCGACAGAGCCCGACAGAGCCCGACAGGGCCCAGTAGAGCCCGACAGAGCCCGACAGGGCCTAACAGAGCCCGACAGGGCTCGACAGGGCCCGACAGAGCCCGACAGGGCCCGACAGGGCCCGACAGAGCCCAGTAGAGCCCGACAGAGCCCGACAGGGCCCGACAGAGCCCGACAGGGCGCGACAGAGCCCGACAGGGCCCGACAGAGCCCAGTAGAGCCCGACAGAGCCCGACAGAGCCCGACAGGGCCCGACAGGGCCCGACAGGGCCCAGTAGAGCCCGACAGAGCCCGACAGAGACCGACAGGGCCCGACAGGGCCCAGTAGAGCCCGACAGAGCCCGACAGAGCCCGACAGGGCCCGACAGGGCCCGACAGAGTCCGACAGAGCCCGACAGGGCCCAGTAGAGCCCGACAGAGCCCGACAGAGCCCGACAGAGCCCGACAGGGCCCGACAGAGCCCAACAGAGCCCGACAGGGCCCGACAGAGCCCAACAGGGCCCGACAGAGCCCACTAGAGCCCGACAGAGCCCGACAGAGCCCGACAGAGCCCGACAGGGCCCGACAGATCCCGAAAGGGCCCGATAGAGCCCGACAGAGCCCGACAGGGCCCAGTAGAGCCCGACAGAGCCCGACAGAGCCCGACAGAGCCCGACAGGGCCCGACAGAGCCCGACAGGGCCCAGTAGAGTCCGACAGAGCCCGACAGGGCCCGACAGGGCCCGACAGGGCCCAGTAGAGCCCGACAGAGTCCGACAGAGCCCGACAGAGCCCGACAGGGCCCGACAGGGCCCAGTAGAGCCCGACAGAGCCCGACAGAGCCCGACAGGGCCCGACAGGGCCCGACAGGGCCCGACAGAGCCCGACAGGGCCCAGTAGAGCCCGACAGAGCCCGACAGAGCCCGACAGAGCCCGACAGGTCCCGACAGAGCCCGATAGAGCCCGACAGAGCCCGACAGAGCCCGACAGAGCCCGACAGGGCCCGACAGAGCCCGACAGAGCCCAGTAGAGCCCGACAGAGCCCGACAGAGCCCGACAGAGCCCGACAGCGCCCGAGAGAGCCCGACAGAGCCCGACAGAGCCCAGTAGAGCCCGACAGAGCCCGACAGAGCCCGACAGAGCCCGACAGGGCCCAGTAGAGCCCAGTAGAGCCCGACAGAGCCCAGTAGAGCCCGACAGAGCCCGACAGAGCCCGACAGAGCCCGACAGGGCCCGACAGAGCCCGACAGGGCCCGACAGACTGCAGTAGAGCCCGACAGAGCCCGACAGAGCCCGACAGGGCCCGACAGGGACCGACAGAGCCCGACAGAGCCCGACAGGGCCCAGTAGAGCACGACAGAGCCCGACAGAGCCCAGTAGAGCCCAGTAGAGCCCGACAGAGCCCGACAGAGCCCAGTAGAGCCCAGTAGAGCCCAACAGAGCCCAACAGAGCCCGACAGAGCCCGACAGAGCCCGACAGGGCCCGACAGAGCCCGACAGGGCCCGACAGAGCCCAGTAGAGCCCGACAGAGCCCGACAGAGCCCGACAGGGCCCGACAGGGTCCAGTAGAGCCCGACAGAGCCCGACAGAGCCCGACAGGTCCCGACAGGGCCCGACAGAGCCCGATAGAGCCCGACAGGGCCCGGTAGAGCCCGACAGAGCCCGACAGAGCCCGACAGGGCCCGACAGGGCCCGACAGGGCCCAGTAGAGCCCGACAGAGCCCGACAGAGCCCGACAGAGCCCGACAGGGCCCAGGAGAGCCCGACAGAGCCCGACAGAGCCCGACAGAACCCGTCAGAGCCCGACAGAGCCCGACAGAGCTCGACAGGGCCCGACAGGGCCCGACAGGGCCCAGTAGAGCCCGACAGAGCCCGACAGAGCCGGACAGAGCCCGACAGGGCCCGACAGGGCCCAGTAGAGCCCAGTAGAGCCCGACAGAGCCCGACAGAGCCCGACAGAACCCGACAGAGCCCGACAGAGCCCAGTAGAGCCCGACAGAGCCCGACAGAGTCCGACAGAGCCCGACAGGGCCCGACAGGGTCCGACAGGGCCCAGTAGAGCCCGACAGAGCCCGACAGAGCCCGACAGGGCCCGACAGGGCCCGACAGAGCCCGACAGAGCCCGACAGAGCCCAGTAGAGCCCGACAGAGCCCGACAGAGCCCGACAGAGCCCGACAGGGCCCGACAGAGCCCGACAGAGCCCAGTAGAGCCCAACAGAGCCCAACAGAGCCCGACAGAGCCCGACAGAGCCCGACAGGGCCCGACAGAGCCCGACAGGGCCCGACAGAGCCCAGTAGAGCCCGACAGAGCCCGACAGAGCCCGACAGGGCCCGACAGGGCCCGACAGGGCCCAGTAGAGCCCGACAGAGCCCGACAGAGCCCGACAGAGCCCGACAGAGCCCGACAGGGCCCAGTAGAGCCCGACAGAGCCCGACAGAGCCCGACAGAGCCCGACAGGGCCCGACAGGGCCCGACAGAGCCCGACAGGGCCCGACAGAGCCCAACAGAGCCCAACAGAGCCCAGTAGAGCCCGACAGAGCCCGACAGAGCCCGACAGAGCCCGACAGGGCCCGACAGATCCCGACAGGGCCCGATAGAGCCCGACAGAGCCCGACAGGGCCCAGTAGAGCCCGACAGAGCCCGACAGAGCCCGACAGAGCCCGACAGGGCCCGACAGAGCCCGACAGGGCCCAGTAGAGCCCGACAGAGCCCGACAGAGCCCGACAGATCCCGACAGGGCCCGACAGAGCCCGACAGAGCCCGACAGAGCCCGACAGGGCCCGACAGAGACCGACAGGGCCCGACAGGGTCCAGTAGAGCCCGACAGAGCCCGACAGAGCCCGACAGGTCCCGACAGGGCCCGACAGAGCCCGATAGAGCCCGACAGGGCCCGACAGGGCCCGGTAGAGCCCGACAGAGCCCGACAGAGCCCGACAGGGCCCGACAGGGCCCGACAGGGCCCAGTAGAGCCCGACAGAGCCCGACAGAGCCCAACAGAGCCCGACAGGGCCCGACAGAGCCCGACAGAACCCGACAGAGCCCGACAGAGCCCGACAGAACCCGACAGGGCCCAGTAGAGCCCGACAGGGCCCGACAGGGCCCGAAAGTGCCCGACAGGGCCCGAAAGTGCCCGACAGAGCCCGACAGAGCCCGACAGGGCCCGACAGGGCCCGACAGAGCCCGACAGAGCCCGACAGGGCCCGAAAGTGCCCGACAGAGCCCGACAGAGCCCGACAGAGCCCGACAGCGCCCGACAGAGCCCGACAGAGCCCGACAGAGCCCAGTAGAGCCCGACAGAGCCCGACAGAGCCCGACAGAGCCCGACAGCGCCCGAGAGAGCCCGACAGAGCCCGACAGAGCCCAGTAGAGCCCGACAGAGCCCGACAGAGCCCGACAGAGCCCGACAGGGCCCAGTAGAGCCCAGTAGAGCCCGACAGAGCCCAGTAGAGCCCGACAGAGCCCGACAGAGCCCGACAGAGCCCGACAGGGCCCGACAGAGCCCGACAGGGCCCGACAGACTGCAGTAGAGCCCGACAGAGCCCGACAGAGCCCGACAGGGCCCGACAGGGACCGACAGAGCCCGACAGAGCCCGACAGGGCCCAGTAGAGCACGACAGAGCCCGACAGAGCCCAGTAGAGCCCAGTAGAGCCCGACAGAGCCCGACAGAGCCCAGTAGAGCCCAGTAGAGCCCAACAGAGCCCAACAGAGCCCGACAGAGCCCGACAGAGCCCGACAGGGCCCGACAGAGCCCGACAGGGCCCGACAGAGCCCAGTAGAGCCCGACAGAGCCCGACAGAGCCCGACAGGGCCCGACAGGGTCCAGTAGAGCCCGACAGAGCCCGACAGAGCCCGACAGGTCCCGACAGGGCCCGACAGAGCCCGATAGAGCCCGACAGGGCCCGGTAGAGCCCGACAGAGCCCGACAGAGCCCGACAGGGCCCGACAGGGCCCGACAGGGCCCAGTAGAGCCCGACAGAGCCCGACAGAGCCCGACAGAGCCCGACAGGGCCCAGGAGAGCCCGACAGAGCCCGACAGAGCCCGACAGAACCCGTCAGAGCCCGACAGAGCCCGACAGAGCTCGACAGGGCCCGACAGGGCCCGACAGGGCCCAGTAGAGCCCGACAGAGCCCGACAGAGCCGGACAGAGCCCGACAGGGCCCGACAGGGCCCAGTAGAGCCCAGTAGAGCCCGACAGAGCCCGACAGAGCCCGACAGAACCCGACAGAGCCCGACAGAGCCCAGTAGAGCCCGACAGAGCCCGACAGAGTCCGACAGAGCCCGACAGGGCCCGACAGGGTCCGACAGGGCCCAGTAGAGCCCGACAGAGCCCGACAGAGCCCGACAGGGCCCGACAGGGCCCGACAGAGCCCGACAGAGCCCGACAGAGCCCAGTAGAGCCCGACAGAGCCCGACAGAGCCCGACAGAGCCCGACAGGGCCCGACAGAGCCCGACAGAGCCCAGTAGAGCCCAACAGAGCCCAACAGAGCCCGACAGAGCCCGACAGAGCCCGACAGGGCCCGACAGAGCCCGACAGGGCCCGACAGAGCCCAGTAGAGCCCGACAGAGCCCGACAGAGCCCGACAGGGCCCGACAGGGCCCGACAGGGCCCAGTAGAGCCCGACAGAGCCCGACAGAGCCCGACAGAGCCCGACAGAGCCCGACAGGGCCCAGTAGAGCCCGACAGAGCCCGACAGAGCCCGACAGAGCCCGACAGGGCCCGACAGGGCCCGACAGAGCCCGACAGGGCCCGACAGAGCCCAACAGAGCCCAACAGAGCCCAGTAGAGCCCGACAGAGCCCGACAGAGCCCGACAGAGCCCGACAGGGCCCGACAGATCCCGACAGGGCCCGATAGAGCCCGACAGAGCCCGACAGGGCCCAGTAGAGCCCGACAGAGCCCGACAGAGCCCGACAGAGCCCGACAGGGCCCGACAGAGCCCGACAGGGCCCAGTAGAGCCCGACAGAGCCCGACAGAGCCCGACAGATCCCGACAGGGCCCGACAGAGCCCGACAGAGCCCGACAGAGCCCGACAGGGCCCGACAGAGACCGACAGGGCCCGACAGGGTCCAGTAGAGCCCGACAGAGCCCGACAGAGCCCGACAGGTCCCGACAGGGCCCGACAGAGCCCGATAGAGCCCGACAGGGCCCGACAGGGCCCGGTAGAGCCCGACAGAGCCCGACAGAGCCCGACAGGGCCCGACAGGGCCCGACAGGGCCCAGTAGAGCCCGACAGAGCCCGACAGAGCCCAACAGAGCCCGACAGGGCCCGACAGAGCCCGACAGAACCCGACAGAGCCCGACAGAGCCCGACAGAACCCGACAGGGCCCAGTAGAGCCCGACAGGGCCCGACAGGGCCCGAAAGTGCCCGACAGGGCCCGAAAGTGCCCGACAGAGCCCGACAGAGCCCGACAGGGCCCGACAGGGCCCGACAGAGCCCGACAGAGCCCGACAGGGCCCGAAAGTGCCCGACAGAGCCCGACAGAGCCCGACAGAGCCCGACAGCGCCCGACAGAGCCCGACAGAGCCCGACAGAGCCCAGTAGAGCCCGACAGAGCCCGACAGAGCCCGACAGAGCCCGACAGCGCCCGAGAGAGCCCGACAGAGCCCGACAGAGCCCAGTAGAGCCCGACAGAGCCCGACAGAGCCCGACAGAGCCCGACAGGGCCCAGTAGAGCCCAGTAGAGCCCGACAGAGCCCAGTAGAGCCCGACAGAGCCCGACAGAGCCCGACAGAGCCCGACAGGGCCCGACAGAGCCCGACAGGGCCCGACAGACTGCAGTAGAGCCCGACAGAGCCCGACAGAGCCCGACAGGGCCCGACAGGGACCGACAGAGCCCGACAGAGCCCGACAGGGCCCAGTAGAGCACGACAGAGCCCGACAGAGCCCAGTAGAGCCCAGTAGAGCCCGACAGAGCCCGACAGAGCCCAGTAGAGCCCAGTAGAGCCCAACAGAGCCCAACAGAGCCCGACAGAGCCCGACAGAGCCCGACAGGGCCCGACAGAGCCCGACAGGGCCCGACAGAGCCCAGTAGAGCCCGACAGAGCCCGACAGAGCCCGACAGGGCCCGACAGGGCCCGACAGGGCCCAGTAGAGCCCGACAGAGACCGACAGAGCCCGACAGGGCCCGACAGGTCCCGACAGAGCCCGACAGAGCCCGACAGGGCCCAGTAGAGCCCGACAGAGCCTGACAGAGCCCGACAGAGCCCGACAGGGCCCGACAGGGCCCGACAGAGCCCGACAGAGCCCGACAGGGCCCGACAGAGCCCAACAGAGCCCAACAGAGCCCAGTAGAGCCCGACAGAGCCCGACAGAGCCCGACAGAGCCCGACAGGGCCCGACAGATCCCGACAGGGCCCGATAGAGCCCGACAGAGCCCGACAGGGCCCAGTAGAGCCCGACAGAGCCCGACAGAGCCCGACAGAGCCCGACAGAGCCCGACAGGGCCCGACAGAGCCCGACAGGGCCCAGTAGAGCCCGACAGAGCCCGACAGAGCCCGACAGATCCCGACAGGGCCCGACAGAGCCCGACAGAGCCCGACAGAGCCCGACAGGGCCCGACAGAGACCGACAGGGCCCGACAGGGTCCAGTAGAGCCCGACAGAGCCCGACAGAGCCCGACAGGTCCCGACAGGGCCCGACAGAGCCCGATAGAGCCCGACAGGGCCCGGTAGAGCCCGACAGAGCCCGACAGAGCCCGACAGGGCCCGACAGGGCCCGACAGGGCCCAGTAGAGCCCGACAGAGCCCGACAGAGCCCGACAGAGCCCGACAGGGCCCAGGAGAGCCCGACAGAGCCCGACAGAGCCCGACAGAACCCGTCAGAGCCCGACAGAGCCCGACAGAGCTCGACAGGGCCCGACAGGGCCCGACAGGGCCCAGTAGAGCCCGACAGAGCCCGACAGAGCCGGACAGAGCCCGACAGGGCCCGACAGGGCCCAGTAGAGCCCAGTAGAGCCCGACAGAGCCCGACAGAGCCCGACAGAACCCGACAGAGCCCGACAGAGCCCAGTAGAGCCCGACAGAGCCCGACAGAGTCCGACAGAGCCCGACAGGGCCCGACAGGGTCCGACAGGGCCCAGTAGAGCCCGACAGAGCTCGACAGAGCCCGACAGAGCCCGACAGGGCCCGACAGGGCCCAGTAGAGCCCGACAGAGCCCGACAGAGCCCGACAGGGCCCAGTAGAACCCGACAGGGCCCGACAGAGCCCAGTAGAGCCCGACAGAGCCCGACAGAGCCCGACAGAGCCCGACAGGGCCCGACAGAGCCCGACAGAACCCGACAGGGCCCAGTAGAGCCCGACAGAGCCCGACAGGGCCCGACAGGGCTCGACAGGGCCCGACAGAGCCCGACAGAGCCCGACAGGGCCCGAAAGTGCCCGACAGAGCCCGACAGAGCCCGACAGAGCCCGACAGAGCCCGACAGAGCCCGACAGGGCCCGACAGAGCCCGACAGAGCCCAGTAGAGCCCGACAGAGCCCGACAGAGCCCGACAGAGCCCGACAGGGCCCAGTAGAGCCCAGTAGAGCCCGACAGAGCCCAGTAGAGCCCGACAGAGCCCGACAGAGCCCGACAGAGCCCGACAGGGCCCGACAGAGCCCGACAGGGCCCGACAGACTGCAGTAGAGCCCGACAGAGCCCGACAGAGCCCGACAGGGCCCGACAGGGCCCGACAGAGCCCGACAGAGCCCGACAGAGCCCGACAGGGCCCGACAGAGCCCGACAGAGCCCGACAGGGCCCAGTAGAGCCCGACAGAGCCCGACAGAGCCCAGTAGAGCCCAGTAGAGCCCGACAGAGCCCGACAGAGCCCGACAGAGCCCGACAGGGCCCGACAGGGCCCAGTAGAGCCCGACAGAGCCCGACAGGGCCCGACAGGGCCCGACAGGGCCCAGTAGAGCCCGACAGAGCCCGACAGAGCCCGACAGAGCCCGACAGGGTCCGACAGGGCCCAGTAGAGCCCGACAGAGCCCGACAGAGCCCAGTAGAGACCGACAGGGCCCGACAGAGCCCGACAGAGCCCAGTAGAGCCCAACAGAGCCCAACAGAGCCTGACAGAGCCCGACAGAGCCCGACAGGGCCCGACAGAGCCCGACAGGGCCCGACAGAGCCCAGTAGAGCCCGACAGAGCCCGACAGAGCCCGACAGGGCCCGACAGGGGCCCAGTAGAGCCCGACAGAGCCCGATAGAGCCCGACAGAGCCCAGTAGAGCCCGACAGAGCCTGACAGAGCCCGACAGAGCCCGACAGGGCCCGACAGAGCCCGACAGGGCCCAGTAGAGCCCGACAGAGCCCGACAGAGCCCGACAGAGCCCGACAGAGCCCGACAGGGCCCGACAGAGCCCGACAGAGCCCGACAGGGACCGACAGGGCCCAGTAGAGCCCGACAGAGCCCGACAGGGCCCGACAGGGCCCGACAGAGCCCGACAGGCCCGACAGAGCCCGACAGAGCCCGACAGGGCCCAGTAGAGCCCGACAGAGCCCGACAGGGACTGACAGAGCCCGACAGGGCCCGACAGGGCCCGACAGAGCCCGACAGAGCCCGACAGAGCCCGACAGGGCCCAGTAGAGCCCGACAGAGCCCGACAGAGCCCGACAGAGCCCGACAGGGCCCGAGAGAGCCCGACAGAGCCCGACAGGGCCCGACAGAGCCCGACAGGGCCCAGTAGAGCCCGACAGAGCCCGACAAAGCCCGACAGAGCCCGACAGAGCCCAGTAGAGCCCGAAAGAGCCCGACAGAGCCCGACAGGCCCGACAGAGCCCGACAGAGCCCAGTAGAGCCCGACAGAGCCCGACAGAGCCCGACAGAGCCCGACAGGGCCCAGTAGAGCCCAGTAGAAACCGACAGAGCCCAGTAGAGCCCGACAGAGCCCGACAGAGCCCGACAGAGCCCGACAGGGCCCGACAGAGCCCGACAGAGCCCGACAGGGCCCGACAGGGCGCGACAGAGCCCGACAGGGCCCGATAGAGCCCGACAGGGCCCGACAGAGCCCGACAGAGCCCGACAGGGCACGACAGAGCCCGACAGAGCCCGACAGGGCCCGACAGAGCCCGACAGAGCCCGACAGAGCCCGACAGGGCCCAGTAGAGGCCGACAGAGCCCAGTAGAGCCCAGTAGAGCCCGACAGAGCCCGACAGAGCCCGACAGGGCCCGACAGGCCCGACAGGGCCCAGTAGAGCCCGACAGAGCCCGACAGGGCCCGACAGAGCCCGACAGAGCCCGACAGGGCCCGACAGAGCCTGACAGAGCCCGACAGGGCCCAGTAGAGCCCGACAGAGCCCGACAGAGCCCGACAGGGCCCGACAGAGCCCGACAGAGCCCGACAGGGCCCGACAGGGCCCGACAGAGCCCGACAGAGCCCGACAGGGCCCCACAGAGCCCGACAGAGCCCGACAAGGCCCAGTAGAGCCCGACAGAGCCCGAAAGAGCCCGACAGAGCCCGACAGAGCCCAGTAGAGCCCGACAGAGCCCGACAGAGCCCGACAGAGCCCGACAGGGCCCGACAGAGCCCGACAGAGCCCGACAGGGCCCAGTAGAGCCCGACAGAGCCCGACAGAGCCCGACAGAGCCCGACAGGGCCCGACAGAGCCCGACAGAGCCCGACAGGGCCCAGTAGAGCCCGACAGAGCCAAACAGGGCCCGACAGAGCCCGACAGAGCCCGACAGAGCCTGACAGGGCCCAGTAGAGCCCGACAGAGCCCGACAGAGCCCGACAGAGCCCGACAGGGCCCGACAGGGCCCGACAGAGCCCGACAGGGCCCGACAGAGCCCGACAGAGCCCGACAGGGCCCGACAGAGCCCGACAGAGCCCAGTAGAGCCCGAAAGAGTCCGACAGAGCCCGACAGGGCCCGACAGAGCCCGACAGAGCCCAGTAGAGCCCGACAGAGCCCGACAGAGCCCGACAGAGCCCGACAGAGCCCGACAGGGCCCAGTAGAGCCCAGTAGAACCCGACAGAGCCCAGTAGAGCCCGACAGAGCCCGACAGAGCCCGACAGAGCCCGACAGAGCCCGACAGGGCCCGACAGGGCCCGACAGGGCCCGATAGAGCCCGACAGGGCCCGACAGAGCCCGACAGAGCCCGACAGGGCACGACAGAGCCCGACAGAGCCCGACAGGGCCCGACAGAGCCCGACAGAGCCCGACAGAGCCCGACAAGGCCCAGTAGAGGCCGACAGAGCCCGACAGAGCCCGACAGAGCCCAGTAGAGCCCGACAGAGCCTGACAGAGCCCGACAGGGCCCGACAGGGCCCGACAGAGCCCGACAGAGCCCAGTAGAGCCCGACAGAGCCCGACAGAGCCCGACAGAGCCCGACAGGGCCCGACAGAGCCCGACAGAGCCCGACAGGGACCGACAGGGCCCAGTAGAGCCCGACAGAGCCCGACAGGGCCCGACAGAGCCCGACAGAGCCCGACAGGGCCCGACAGAGCCCGACAGAGCCCGACAGGGCCCAGTAGAGCCCGACAGAGCCCGACAGGGACTGACAGAGCCCGACAGGGCCCGACAGGGCCCGACAGAGCCCGACAGAGCCCGACAGGGCCCGACAGAGCCCGACAGAGCCCGACAGAGCCCGACAGGGCCCAGTAGAGCCCGACAGAGCCCGACAGAGCCCGACAGAGCCCGACAGGGCCCGAGAGAGCCCGACAGAGCCCGACAGGGCCCGACAGAGCCCGACAGGGCCCAGTAGAGCCCGACAGAGCCCGACAAAGCCCGACAGAGCCCGACAGAGCCCAGTAGAGCCCGAAAGAGCCCGACAGAGCCCGACAGGGCCCGACAGAGCCCGACAGAGCCCAGTAGAGCCCGACAGAGCCCGACAGAGCCCGACAGAGCCCGACAGGGCCCAGTAGAGCCCAGTAGAACCCGACAGAGCCCGACAGGGCCCGACAGAGCCCGACAGAGCCCGACAGAGCCCGACAGAGCCCGACAGGGCCCGACAGAGCCCGACAGAGCCCGACAGGGCCCGACAGGGCGCGACAGAGCCCGACAGGGCCCGATAGAGCCCGACAGGGCCCGACAGAGCCCGACAGAGCCCGACAGGGCACGACAGAGCCCGACAGAGCCCGACAGAGCCCGACAGAGCCCGACAGGGCCCAGTAGAGGCCGACAGAGCCCAGTAGAGCCCAGTAGAGCCCGACAGAGCCCGACAGAGCCCGACAGGGCCCGACAGGGCCCGACAGGGCCCAGTAGAGCCCGACAGAGCCCGACAGGGCCCGACAGAGCCCGACAGAGCCCGACAGGGCCCGACAGAGCCTGACAGAGCCCGACAGGGCCCAGTAGAGCCCGACAGAGCCCGACAGAGCCCGACAGGGCCCGACAGAGCCCGACAGAGCCCGACAGGGCCCGACAGGGCCCGACAGAGCCCGACAGGGCCCGACAGAGCCCGACAGAGCCCGACAGAGCCCGACAGGGCCCAGTAGAGCCCGACAGAGCCCGACAACGCCCAGTAGAGCCCGACAGAGCCCGACAGAGCCCGACAGAGCCCGACAGAGCCCAGTAGAGCCCGACAGAGGCCCGACAGAGCCCGACAGAGCCCGACAGCGCCCGACAGGGCCCAGTAGAGCCCGACAGAGCCCGACAGAGCCCGACAGGGCCCAGTAGAGCCCGACAGAGCCAAACAGGGCCCGACAGAGCCCGACAGAGCCCGACAGAGCCTGACAGGGCCCAGTAGAGCCCGACAGAGCCCGACAGAGCCCGACAGAGCCCGACAGGGCCCGACAGGGCCCGACAGAGCCCGACAGGGCCCGACAGAGCCCGACAGAGCCGACAGGGCCCGACAGAGCCCGACAGAGCCCAGTAGAGCCCGAAAGAGTCCGACAGAGCCCGACAGGGCCCGACAGAGCCCGACAGAGCCCAGTAGAGCCCGACAGAGCCCGACAGAGCCCGACAGAGCCCGACAGGGCCCAGTAGAGCCCAGTAGAACCCGACAGAGCCCAGTAGAGCCCGACAGAGCCCGACAGAGCCCGACAGAGCCCGACAGAGCCCGACAGGGCCCGACAGAGCCCGACAGAGCCCGACAGGGCCCGACAGGGCCCGACAGGGCCCGACAGAGCCCGACAGGGCCCGATAGAGCCCGACAGGGCCCGACAGAGCCCGACAGAGCCCGACAGGGCACGACAGAGCCCGACAGAGCCCGACAGGGCCCGACAGAGCCCGACAGAGCCCGACGGAGCCCGACAAGGCCCAGTAGAGGCCGACAGAGCCCAGTAGAGCCCAGTAGAGCCCGACAGAGCCCGACAGAGCCCGACAGAGCCCGACAGGGCCCGACAGGGCCCGACAGGGCCCAGTAGAGCCCAACAGAGCCCGACAGGGCCCGACAGAGCCCGACAGAGCCCGACAGAGCCTGACAGAGCCCGACAGGGCCCAGTAGAGCCCGACAGAGCCCGACAGAGCCCGACAGGGCCCGACAGAGCCCGACAGAGCCCGACAGGGCCCGACAGGGCCCGACAGACCCCGACAGGGCCCGACAGAGCCCGACAGAGCCCGACAGAGCCCGACAGGGCCCGACAAGGCCCAGTAGAGCCCGACAGAGCCCGACAGAGCCCGACAGAGCCCGACAGAGCCCAGTAGAGCCCGACAGAGCCCGACAGAGCCCGACAGAGCCCGACAGCGCCCGACAGGGCCCAGTAGAGCCCGACAGAGCCCGACAGAGCCCGACAGAGCCCGACAGGGCCCGACAGAGCCCGACAGAGCCCGACAGGGCCCGACAGGGCCCAGTAGAGCCCGACTGAGCCAAACAGGGCCCGACAGAGCCCGACAGAGCCCGACAGGGCCCAGTAGAGCCCGACAGAGCCCGACAGAGCCCGACAGAGCCCGACAGGGCCCGACAGAGCCCGACAGAGCCCGACAGGGCCCAGAAGAGCCCGACAGAGCCCGACAGAGCCCGACAGAGCCCGACAGAGCCCAGTAGAGCCCGACAGAGCCCGACAGAGCCCGACAGAGCCCGACAGGGCCCGACAGAGCCCGACAGGGCCCGACAGAGCCCGACAGAGCCCGACAGAGCCCAGTAGAGCCCGACAGAGCCCGACAGAGCCCGACAGAGCCCGACAGAGCCCGACAGGGCCCGACAGAGCCCGACAGGGCCCAGTAGAGCCCGATAGAGCCCGACAGAGCCCTATAGAGCCCGACAGGGCCCGACAGAGCCCGACAGAGCCCGACAGAGCCCGACAGGGCCCGACAGGGCCCGACAGAGCCCGACAGGGCCCGACAGATCCCGACAGAGCCCGACAGGGCCCCACAGAGCCCGACAGAGCCCGACAGGGCCCAGTAGAGCCCGACAGAGCCCGACAGAGCCCGACAGAGCCCGACAGAGCCCAGTAGAGCCCGACAGAGCCCGACAGAGCCCGACAGAGCCCGACAGGGCCCGACAGGGCCCGACAGAGCCCGACAGAGCCCGACAGGGCCCAGTAGAGCCCGACAGAGCCCGAAAGAGCCCGACTGAGCCCAGTAGAGCCCGACAGAGCCTGACAGAGCCCGACAGGGCCCGACAGGGCCCGACAGAGCCCGACAGAGCCCAGTAGAGCCCGACAGAGCCCGACAGAGCCCGACAGAGCCCGACAGGGCCCGACAGAGCCCGACAGAGCCCGACAGGGACCGACAGGGCCCAGTAGAGCCCGACAGAGCCCGACAGGGCCCGACAGAGCCCGACAGAGCCCGACAGAGCCCGACAGGGCCCAGTAGAGCCCGACAGAGCCCGACAGAGCCCGACAGATCCCGACAGGGCCCGACAGAGCCCGACAGAGCCCGACAGGGCCCGACAGGGCCCAGTAGAGCCCGACAGAGCCCGACAGAGCCCGACAGGGCCCGAAAGGGCCCAACAGGGCCCAGTAGAGCCCGACAGAGCCCGACAGAGCCCAGTAGAGCCCAGTAGAGCCCGACAGAGCCCGACAGAGCCCGACAGGGCCCGACAGGGCCCGACAGAGCCCGACAGAGCCCGACAGGGCCCGACAGGGCCCGACAGAGCCCGACAGGGCCCGACAGGGCCCGACAGGGCCCAGTAGAGCCCGAAAGAGCCCGACAGAGCACAGTAGAGCCCAGTAGAGCCCGATAGGGCCCGACAGGGCCCGACAGGGCCCAGTAGAGCCCGACAGAGCCCGACAGAGCCTGACAGAGCCCGACAGGGCCCGACAGGGCCCGACAGAGCCCGACAGAGCCCGACAGGGCCCAGTAGAGACCGACAGAGCCCGACAGAGCCCGACAGAGCCCGACAGGGCCCGACAGGGCCCGACAGAGCCCGACAGAGCCCGACAGGGCCCGACAGAGCCCGACAGAGCCCGACAGGGCCCGACAGGGCCCAGTAGAGCCCGATAGAGCCCGACAGAGCCCGACAGAGCCCGACAGAACCCGACAGAGCCCGACAGAGCCCGACAGGGCCCGACAGGGCCCGACAGAGCCCGACAGGGCCCGATAGGGCCCGACAGAGCCCGACAGGGCCCGATAGGGCCCGACAGGGCCCGACAGAGCCCGACAGAGCCCGACAGAGCCCGACAGGGCCCGACAGAGCCCGACAGAGCCCGACAGAGCCCGACAGGGGCCAGTAGAGCCCGACAGAGCCCGACAGGGCCCGACAGAGCCCGACAGGGCCCGACAGAGCCCGACAGAGCCCGACAGGGCCCAGTAGAGCCCGACAGAGCCCGACAGAGCCCGACAGAGCCCGACAGGGCCCGACAGGGCCCGACAGAGCCCGACAGGGCCCGACAGAGCCCGACAGAGCCCTACAGAGCCCGACAGAGCCCAGTAGAGCCCGACAGAGCCCGACAGAGCCCGACAGAGCCCGACAGGGCCCGACAGAGCCCGACAGAGCCCGACAGGGCCCAGTAGAGCCCGACAGAGCCCGACAGAGCCCGACAGAGCCCAGTAGAGCCCGACAGAGCCCGACAGAGCCCGACAGGGCCCGACAGGGCCCGACAGAGCCCGACAGAGCCCGACAGGGCCCGACAGGGCCCGACAGAGCCCAGTAGAGCCCGACAGAGCCCGACAGAGCCCGACAGAGCCCGACAGGGCCCGACAGAGCCCGACAGAGCCCGACAGGGCCCGACAGAGCCCGACAGAGCCCGACAGGGCCCGACAGAGCCCGACAGAGCCCGACAGGGCCCAGTAGAGCCCGAAAGAGCCCGACAGAGCCCGACAGAGCCCAGTAGAGCCCGACAGAGCCCGACAGAGCCCGACAGAGCCCGACAGGGCCCGACAGAGCCCGACAGGGCCCGACAGGGCCCGACAGAGCCCGACAGAGCCCGACAGGGCCCGACAGAGCCCGACAGGGCCCAGTAGAGCCCGACAGAGCCCGATAGAGGCCGACAGGGCCCGACAGGGCCCAGTAGAGCCCGACAGAGCCCGACAGAGCCCAGTAGAGCCCAGTAGAGCCCGACAGAGCCCGACAGAGCCCGACAGAGCCCGACAGGGCCCGACAGAGCCCGACAGAGCCCGACAGGGCCCGACAGGGCCCGACAGAGCCCGACAGGGCCCGACAGGGCCCGACAGGGCCCAGTAGAGCCCGAAAGAGCCCAGTAGAGCCCAGTAGAGCCCGACAGGGCCCGACAGGGCCGGACAGGGCCCAGTAGAGCCCGACAGAGCCCAACAGGGCCCGACAGAGCCCGACAGAGCCCGACAGAGCCCGACAGGGCCCAGTAGAGCCCGACAGAGCCCGACAGAGCCCGACAGAGCCCGACAGGGCCCGACAGAGCCCGACAGGGCCCAGTAGAGCCCGACAGAGCCCGACAGAGCCCGACAGAGCCCGAAAGAGCCCAGTAGAGCCCGACAGAGCCCGACAGAGCCCGACAGAGGCCGACAGGGCCCGACAGAGCCCGACAGGGCCCGACAGGGCCCGACAGAGCCCGACAGAGCCCGACAGGGCCCGACAGAGCCCGACAGGGCCCAGTAGAGCCCGACAGAGCCCGATAGACCCCGACAGGGCCCGACAGAGCCCGACAGAGCACGACAGGGCCCGACAGAGCCCGACAGAGACCGACAGAGCCCGACAGGGCCCGACAGGGCACGACAGAGCCCGACAGGGCCCGACAGGGCCCAGTAGAGCCCGACAGAGCCCGACAGAGCCCGACAGAGCCCGACAGGGCCCGACAGGGCCCAGTAGAGCCCGACAGAGCCCGACAGAGCCCGACAGAGCCCAGTAGAGCCCAGTAGAGCCCGACAGAGCCCGACAGGGCCCGACAGAGCCCGACAGAGCCCGACAGGGCCCGACAGAGCCCGACAGAGCCCGACAGAGCCCGACAGGGCCCAGTAGAGCCCGACAGAGCCCGACAGAGCCCGACAGAGCCCGACAGGGACCGACAGAGCCCGACAGAGCCCGACAGAGCCCGACAGGGCCCGACAGAGCCCGACAGAGCCCGACAGGGACCGACAGGGCCCAGTAGAGCCCGACAGAGCCCGACAGGGCCCGACAGAGCCCGACAGAGCCCGACAGGGCCCGACAGAGCCCGACAGAGCCCGACAGGGCCCAGTAGAGCCCGACTGAGCCCGACAGGGACTGACAGAGCCCGACAGGGCCCGACAGAGCCCGACAGAGCCCGACAGGGCCCGACAGAGACCGACAGAGCCCGACAGAGCCCGACAGGGCCCAGTAGAGCCCGACAGAGCCCGACAGAGCCCGACAGAGCCCGACAGAGCCCGACAGGGCCCGAGAGAGCCCGACAGAGCCCGACAGGGCCCGACAGAGCCCGACAGGGCCCAGTAGAGCCCGACAGAGCCCGACAAAGCCCGACAGAGCCCGACAGAGCCCAGTAGAGCCCGAAAGAGCCCGACAGAGCCCGACAGGGCCCGACAGAGCCCGACAGAGCCCAGTAGAGCCCGACAGAGCCCGACAGAGCCCGACAGAGCCGGACAGGGCCCAGTAGAGCCCAGTAGAACCCGACAGAGCCCGACAGGGCCCGACAGAGCCCGACAGAGCCCGACAGAGCCCGACAGAGCCCGACAGAGCCCGACAGGGCCCGACAGAGCCCGACAGAGCCCGACAGGGCCCGACAGGGCGCGACAGAGCCCGACAGGGCCCGATAGAGCCCGACAGGGCCCGACAGAGCCCGACAGAGCCCGACAGGGCACGACAGAGCCCGACAGAGCCCGACAGAGCCCGACAGAGCCCGACAGGGCCCAGTAGAGCCCGACAGAGCCCAGTAGAGCCCAGTAGAGCCCGACAGAGCCCGACAGAGCCCGACAGGGCCCGACAGGGCCCGACAGGGCCCAGTAGAGCCTGACAGAGCCCGACAGGGCCCGACAGAGCCCGACAGAGCCCGACAGGGCCCGACAGATCCTGACAGAGCCCGACAGGGCCCAGTAGAGCCCGACAGAGCCCGACAGAGCCCGACAGGGCCCGACAGAGCCCGACAGAGCCCGACAGGGCCCGACAGGGCCCGACAGAGCCCGACAGGGCCCGACAGAGCCCGACAGAGCCCGACAGAGCCCGACAGGGCCCCACAGAGCCCGACAGAGCCTGACAAGGCCCAGTAGAGCCCGACAGAGCCCGACAGAGCCCGACAGAGCCCGACAGAGCCCAGTAGAGCCCGACAGAGCCCGACAGAGCCCGACAGAGCCCGACAGCGCCCGACAGGGCCCAGTAGAGCCCGACAGAGCCCGACAGAGCCCGACAGAGCCCGACAGGGCCCGACAGAGCCCGACAGAGCCCGACAGGGCCCAGTAGAGCCCGACAGAGCCAAACAGGGCCCGACAGAGCCCGACAGAGCCCGACAGAGCCTGACAGGGCCCAGTAGAGCCCGACAGAGCCCGACAGAGCCCGACAGAGCCCGACAGGGCCCGACAGGGCCCGACAGAGCCCGACAGGGCCCGACAGAGCCCGACAGAGCCCGACAGGGCCCGACAGAGCCCGACAGAGCCCGACAGAGCCCGACAGGGCCCGACAGAGCCCGACAGGGCCCGACAGAGCCCGACAGAGCCCAGTAGAGCCCGACAGAGCCCGACAGAGCCCGACAGAGCCCGACAGGGCCCAGTAGAGCCCAGTAGAACCCGACAGAGCCCAGTAGAGCCCGACAGAGCCCGACAGAGCCCGACAGGGCCCGACAGGGCCCGACAGGGCCCGACAGGGCCCGATAGAGCCCGACAGGGCCCAACAGAGCCCGACAGAGCCCGACAGGGCACGACAGAGCCCGACAGAGCCCGACAGGGCCCGACAGAGCCCGACAGAGCCCGACAGAGCCCGACAAGGCCCAGTAGAGGCCGACAGAGCCCAGTAGAGCCCAGTAGAGCCCGACAGAGCCCGACAGAGCCCGACAGAGCCCGACAGGGCCCGACAGGGCCCGACAGGGCCCAGTAGAGCCCGACAGAGCCCGACAGGGCCCGACAGAGCCCGACAGAGCCCGACAGGGCCCGACAGAGCCTGACAGAGCCCGACAGGGCCCAGTAGAGCCCGACAGAGCCCGACAGAGCCCGACAGGGCCCGACAGAGCCCGACAGAGCCCGACAGGGCCCGACAGGGCCCGACAGAGCCCGACAGGGCCCGACAGAGCCCGACAGAGCCCGACAGGGCCCGACAAGGCCCAGTAGAGCCCGACAGAGCCCGACAGAGCCCGACAGAGCCCGACAGAGCCCAGTAGAGCCCGACAGAGCCCGACAGAGCCCGACAGAGCCCGACAGCGCCCGACAGGGCCCAGTAGAGCCCGACAGAGCCCGACAGAGCCCGACAGAGCCCGACAGGGCCCGACAGGGCCCGACAGAGCCCGACAGGGCCCGACAGGGCCCAGTAGAGCCCGACAGAGCCAAACAGGGCCCGACAGAGCCCGACAGAGCCCGACAGGGCCCAGTAGAGCCCGACAGAGCCCGACAGAGCCCGACAGAGCCCGACAGGGCCCGACAGAGCCCGACAGAGCCCGACAGGGCCCAGTAGAGCCCGACAGAGCCCGACAGAGCCCGACAGAGCCCAGTAGAGCCCGACAGAGCCCGACAGAGCCCGACAGAGCCCGACAGGGCCCGACAGAGCCCGACAGGGCCCGACAGAGCCCGACAGAGCCCGACAGAGCCCGACAGAGCCCAGTAGAGCCCGACAGAGCCCGACAGAGCCCGACAGAGCCCGACAGGGCCCGACAGAGCCCGACAGGGCCCAGTAGAGCCCGATAGAGCCCGACAGAGCCCTATAGAGCCCGACAGGGCCCGACAGAGCCCGACAGAGCCCGACAGAGCCCGACAGGGCCCGACAGGGCCCGACAGAGCCCGACAGGGCCCGACAGAGCCCGACAGAGCCCGACAGGGCCCCACAGAGCCCGACAGAGCCCGACAGGGCCCAGTAGAGCCCGACAGAGCCCGACAGAGCCCGACAGAGCCCGACAGAGCCCAGTAGAGCCCGACAGAGCCCGACAGAGCCCGACAGAGCCCGACAGGGCCCGACAGGGCCCGACAGAGCCCGACAGAGCCCGACAGGGCCCAGTAGAGCCCGACAGAGCCCAAAAGAGCCCGACTGAGCCCAGTAGAGCCCGACAGAGCCTGACAGAGCCCGACAGGGCCCGACAGGGCCCGACAGAGCCCGACAGAGCCCAGTAGAGCCCGACAGAGCACGACAGAGCCCGACAGAGCCCGACAGGGCCCGACAGGGCCCGACAGAGCCCGACAGAGCCCGACAGGGACCGACAGGGCCCAGTAGAGCCCGACAGAGCCCGACAGGGCCCGACAGAGCCCGACAGAGCCCGACAGAGCCCGACAGGGCCCAGTAGAGCCCGACAGAGCCCGACAGAGCCCGACAGAGCCCGACAGGGCCCGACAGAGCCCGACAGAGCCCGACAGGGCCCGACAGGGCCCAGTAGAGCCCGACAGAGCCCGACAGAGCCCGACAGGGCCAGAAAGGGCCCAACAGGGCCCAGTAGAGCCCGACAGAGCCCGACAGAGCCCAGTAGAGCCCAGTAGAGCCCGACAGAGCCCGACAGAGCCCGACAGGGCCCGACAGAGCCCGACAGAGCCCGACAGGGCCCGACAGGGCCCGACAGAGCCCGACATGGCCCGACAGGGCCCGACAGGGCCCAGTAGAGGCCGACAGAGCCCAGTAGAGCACAGTAGAGCCCAGTAGAGCCCGACAGGGCCCGACAGGGCCCGACAGGGCCCAGTAGAGCCCGACAGAGCCCGACAGAGCCTGACAGAGCCCGACGGGGCCCGACAGGGCCCGACAGAGCCCGACAGAGCCCGACAGGGCCCAGTAGAGCCCGACAGAGCCCGACAGAGCCCGACAGAGCCCGACAGGGCCCGACAGGGCCCGACAGAGCCCGACAGAGCCCGACAGGGCCCGACAGAGCCCGACAGAGCCCGACAGGGCCCGACAGGGCCCAGTAGAGCCCGATAGAGCCCGACAGAGCCCGACAGAGCCCGACAGAACCCGACAGAGCCCGACAGAGCCCGACAGGGCCCGACAGGGCCCGACAGAGCCCGACAGGGCCCGATAGGGCCCGACAGGGCCCGACAGAGCCCGACAGAGCCCGACAGGGCCCGACAGGGCCCGACAGAGCCCGACAGAGCCCGACAGGGGCCAGTAGAGCCCGACAGAGCCCGACAGGGCCCGACAGAGCCCGACAGAGCCCGACAGGGCCCGACAGAGCCCGACAGAGCCCGACAGGGCCCAGTAGAGCTTGACAGAGCCCGACAGAGCCCGACAGAGCCCGACAGGGCCCGACAGAGCCCGACAGAGCCCGACAGGGCCCGACAGAGCCCGACAGGGCCCGACAGAGCCCGACAGAGCCCTACAGAGCCCGACAGAGCCCAGTAGAGCCCGACAGAGCCCGACAGAGCCCGACAGAGCCCGACAGGGCCCGACAGAGCCCGACAGAGCCCGACAGGGCCCAGTAGAGCCCGACAGAGCCCGACAGAGCCCGACAGAGCCCAGTAGAGCCCGACAGAGCCCGACAGAGCCCGACAGGGCCCGACAGGGCCCGACAGAGCCCGACAGAGCCCGACAGGGCCCGACAGGGCCCGACAGAGCCCAGTAGAGCCCGACAGAGCCCGACAGAGCCCGACAGAGCCCGACAGGGCCCGACAGAGCCCGACAGAGCCCGACAGGGCCCGACAGAGCCCGACAGAGCCCGACAGGGCCCGACAGAGCCCGACAGAGCCCGACAGGGCCCAGTAGAGCCCGACAGAGCCCGACAGAGCCCGACAGAGCCCAGTAGAGCCCGACAGAGCCCGACAGAGCCCGACAGAGCCCGACAGGGCCCGACAGAGCCCGACAGGGCCCGACAGGGCCCGACAGAGCCCGACAGAGCCCGACAGGGCCCGACAGAGCCCGACAGGGCCCAGTAGAGCCCGACAGAGCCCGATAGAGGCCGACAGGGCCCGACAGGGCCCGACAGGGCCCAGTAGAGCCCGACAGAGCCCGACAGAGCCCAGTAGAGCCCAGTAGAGCCCGACAGAGCCCGACAGAGCCCGACAGAGCCCGACAGGGCCCGACAGAGCCCGACAGAGCCCGACAGGGCCCGACAGGGCCCGACAGAGCCCGACAGGGCCCGACAGGGCCCGACAGGGCCCAGTAGAGCCCGAAAGAGCCCAGTAGAGCCCAGTAGAGCCCGACAGGGCCCGACAGGGCCGGACAGGGCCCAGTAGAGCCCGACAGAGCCCAACAGGGCCCGACAGAGCCCGACAGAGCCCGAGAGAGCCCGACAGGGCCCAGTAGAGCCCGACAGAGCCCGACAGAGCCCGACAGAGCCCGACAGGGCCCGAGAGAGCCCGACAGGGCCCAGTAGAGCCCGACAGAGCCCGACAGAGCCCGACAGAGCCCGAAAGAGCCCAGTAGAGCCCGACAGAGCCCGACAGAGCCCGACAGAAGCCGACAGGGCCCGACAGAGCCCGACAGGGCCCGACAGGGCCCGACAGAGCCCGACAGAGCCCGACAGGGCCCAGTAGAGCCCGACAGAGCCCGATAGACCCCGACAGGGCCCGACAGAGCCCGACAGAGCCCGACAGGGCCCGACAGAGCCCGACAGAGCCCGACAGAGCCCGACAGGGCCCGACAGGGCACGACAGAGCCCGACAGGGCCCGACAGGGCCCAGTAGAGCCCGACAGAGCCCGACAGAGCCCGACAGAGCCCGACAGGGCCCGACAGGGCCCAGTAGAGCCCGACAGAGCCCGACAGAGCCCGACAGAGCCCAGTAGAGCCCAGTAGAGCCCGACAGAGCCCGACACAGCCCGACAGAGCCCGACAGAGCCCGACAGGGCCCGACAGAGCCCGACAGAGCCCGACAGAGCCCGACAGGGCCCAGTAGAGCCTGACAGAGCCCGACAGAGCCCGACAGAGCCCGACAGGGACCGACAGAGCCCGACAGAGCCCGACAGGGCCCGACAGAGCCCGACAGAGCCCGACAGGGCCCGACAGAGCCCGAGAGAGCCCGACAGAGCCCGACAGAGCCCGACAGGGCCCAGTAGAGCCCAGTAGAACCCGACAGAGCCCAGTAGAGCCCGACAGAGCCCGACAGAGCCCGACAGAGCCCGACAGGGCCCGACAGAGCCCGACAGAGCCCGACAGGGCCCGACAGAGCCCGACAGGGCCCAGTAGAGCCCGACAGAGCCCGACAAAGCCCGACAGAGCCCGACAGAGCCCAGTAGAGCCCGACAGAGCCCGACAGAGCCCGACAGGGCCCGACAGAGCCCGACAGAGCCCAGTAGAGCCCGACAGAGCCCGTCAGGGCCCGACAGGGCCCGACAGGGCCCAGTAGAGCCCGACAGAGCCCGACAGAGCCCAGTAGAGCCCAGTAGAGCCCGACAGAGCCCGACAGAGCCCGACAGAGCCCGACAGAGCCCGACAGGGCCCGACAGAGCCCGACAGAGCCCGACAGGGCCCGACAGGGCCCGACAGAGCCCGACAGGGCCCGACAGGGCCCAGTAGAGCCCGACAGAGCCCGACAGAGCCCGACAGAGCCCGACAGGGCCCGACAGGGCCCGACAGAGCCCAGTAGAGCCCGACAGAGCCCGACAGAGCCCGACAGAACCCGACAGAGCCCGACAGAGCCCAGCAGAGCCCGACAGAGCCCATCAGGGCCCGACAGGGCCCAGTAGAGCCCGACAGAGCCCGACAAAGCCCGACAGAGCCCGACAGAGCCCAGTAGAGCCCGACAGTGCCCGTCAGGGCCCGACAGGGCCCGACAGGGCCCAGTAGAGCCCGACAGAGCCCGACAGAGCCCAGTAGAGCCCAGTAGAGCCCGACAGAGCCCGACAGAGCCCGACAGAGCCCGACAGGGCCCGACAGAGCCCGACAGAGCCCGACAGGGCCCGACAGGGCCCGACAGGGCCCAGTAGAGCCCGACAGAGCCCGACAGGGCCCGACAGAGCCCGACAGAGCCCGGCAGGGCCCAGTAGAGCCCGACAGAGCCCGACAGAGCCCGACAGAGCCCGACAGGGCCCGACAGAGCCCGACAGAGCCCGACAGAGCCCGACAGGGCCCCACAGAGCCCGAAAGAGCCCGACAGGGCCCAGTAGAGCCCGACAGAGCCCGACAGAGCCCGACAGAGCCCGACAGAGCCCAGTAGAGCCCGACAGAGCCCGACAGAGCCCGACAGAGCCCGACAGGGCCCGACAGGGCCCGACAGAGCCCGACAGAGCCCGACAGGGCCCAGTAGAGCCCGACAGAGCCCGACAGAGCCCAGTAGAGCCCGACAGAGCCCGACAGAGCCCGACAGGGCCCGACAGGGCCCGACAGAGCCCGACAGAGCCCGACAGGGCCCGACAGGGCCCGACAGAGCCCAGTAGAGCCCGACAGGGCCCGACAGAGCACGACAGAGCCCGACAGAGCCCGACAGAGCCCGACAGGGCCCAGTAGAGCCCGACAGAGCCCGACAGAGCCCGACAGGGCCCGACAGAGCCCGACAGAGCCCGACAGAGCCCGACAGGGCCCGACAGGGCACGACAGAGCCCGACAGGGCCCGACAGGGCCCAGTAGAGCCCGACAGAGCCCGACAGAGCCCGACAGAGCCCGACAGGGCCCGACAGGGCCCAGTAGAGCCCGACAGAGCCCGACAGAGCCCGACAGAGCCCAGTAGAGCCCAGTAGAGCCCGACAGAGCCCGACACAGCCCGACAGAGCCCGACAGAGCCCGACAGGGCCCGACAGAGCCCGACAGAGCCCGAGAGAGCCCGACAGGGCCCAGTAGAGCCCGACAGAGCCCGACAGAGCCCGACAGAGCCCGACAGAGCCCGACAGGGACCGACAGGGACCGACAGAGCCCGACAGAGCCCGACAGAGCCCGACAGGGCCCGACAGAGCCCGACAGAGCCCGACAGGGCCCGACAGAGCCCGAGAGAGCCCGGCAGAGCCCGACAGAGCCCGACAGGGCCCAGTAGAGCCCAGTAGAACCCGACAGAGCCCAGTAGAGCCCGACAGAGCCCGACAGAGCCCGACAGAGCCCGACAGAGCCCGACAGAGCCCGACAGGGCCCGACAGAGCCCGACAGGGCCCAGTAGAGCCCGACAGAGCCCGACAAAGCCCGACAGAGCCCGACAGAGCCCAGTAGAGCCCGACAGAGCCCGACAGAGCCCGACAGGGCCCGACAGAGCCCGACAGAGCCCAGTAGAGCCCGACAGAGCCCGTCAGGGCCCGACAGGGCCCGACAGGGCCCAGTAGAGCCCGACAGAGCCCGACAGAGCCCAGTAGAGCCCAGTAGAGCCCGACAGAGCCCGACAGAGCCCGACAGAGCCCGACAGGGCCCGACAGAGCCCGACAGAGCCCGACAGGGCCCGACAGGGCCCGACAGAGCCCGACAGGGCCCGACAGGGCCCAGTAGAGCCCGACAGAGCCCGACAGAGCCCGACAGAGCCCGACAGGGCCCGACAGGGCCCGACAGAGCCCAGTAGAGCCCGACAGAGCCCGACAGAGCCCGACAGAACCCGACAGAGCCCGACAGAGCCCAGCAGAGCCCGACAGAGCCCATCAGGGCCCGACAGGGCCCAGTAGAGCCCGACAGAGCCCGACAAAGCCCGACAGAGCCCGACAGAGCCCAGTAGAGCCCGACAGAGCCCGACAGAGCCCGACAGAGCCCAGTAGAGCCCGACAGAGCCCGTCAGGGCCCGACAGGGCCCGACAGGGCCCAGTAGAGCCCGACAGAGCCCGACAGAGCCCGACAGGGCCCAGTAGAGCCCGACAGAGCCCGACAGAGCCCGACAGGGCCCGACAGGGCCCGACAGAGCCCGACAGAGCCCGACAGAGCCCGACAGGGCCCGATAGGGCCCGACAGGGCCCAGTAGAGCCCGACAGAGCCCGACAGGGCCCGACAGAGCCCGACAGAGCCCGACAGGGCCCGACAGAGCCCGACAGAGCCCGACAGGGCCCAGTAGAGCCCGACAGAGCCCGACAGAGCCCGACAGAGCCCGACAGGGCCCGACAGAGCCCGACAGAGCCCGACAGGGCCCGACAGGGCCCGACAGAGCCCGACAGAACCCGACAGGGCCCCACAGAGCCCGAAAGAGCCCGACAGGGCCCAGTAGAGCCCGACAGAGCCCGACAGAGACCGACAGAGCCCGACAGAGCCCAGTAGAGCCCGACAGAGCCCGACAGAGCCCGACAGGGCCCGACAGGGCCCGACAGAGCCCGACAGAGCCCAGTAGAGCCCGACAGAGCCCGACAGAGCCCGACAGAGCCCGACAGAACCCGACAGAGCCCGACAGAGCCCAGCAGAGCCCGACAGAGCCCATCAGGGCCCGACAGGGCCCAGTAGAGCCCGACAGAGCCCGACAGA
This sequence comes from Caloenas nicobarica, assembly GCF_036013445.1. Lineage (NCBI taxonomy): Eukaryota > Metazoa > Chordata > Aves > Columbiformes > Columbidae > Caloenas > Caloenas nicobarica. The sequence goes on from NW_027017014.1 coordinate 273,272, forward strand.
GCCCGACAGAGCCCGACAGGGCCCGACAGAGCCCGACAGAGCCCGACAGGGCCCAGTAGAGCCCGACAGAGCCCGACAAAGCCCGACAGAGCCCGACAGAGCCCAGTAGAGCCCGACAGAGCCCGACAGAGCCCGACAGGGCCCGACAGAGCCCGACAGAGCCCAGTAGAGCCCGACAGAGCCCGTCAGGGCCCGACAGGGCCCGACAGGGCCCAGTAGAGCCCGACAGAGCCCGACAGAGCCCAGTAGAGCCCAGTAGAGCCCGACAGAGCCCGACAGAGCCCGACAGAGCCCGACAGAGCCCGACAGGGCCCGACAGAGCCCGACAGAGCCCGACAGGGCCCGACAGGGCCCGACAGAGCCCGACAGGGCCCGACAGGGCCCAGTAGAGCCCGACAGAGCCCGACAGAGCCCGACAGAGCCCGACAGGGCCCGACAGGGCCCGACAGAGCCCAGTAGAGCCCGACAGAGCCCGACAGAGCCCGACAGAACCCGACAGAGCCCGACAGAGCCCAGCAGAGCCCGACAGAGCCCATCAGGGCCCGACAGGGCCCAGTAGAGCCCGACAGAGCCCGACAAAGCCCGACAGAGCCCGACAGAGCCCAGTAGAGCCCGACAGAGCCCGACAGAGCCCGACAGAGCCCGACAGAGCCCAGTAGAGCCCGACAGTGCCCGTCAGGGCCCGACAGGGCCCGACAGGGCCCAGTAGAGCCCGACAGAGCCCGACAGAGCCCAGTAGAGCCCAGTAGAGCCCGACAGAGCCCGACAGAGCCCGACAGAGCCCGACAGAGCCCGACAGGGCCCGACAGAGCCCGACAGAGCCCGACAGGGCCCGACAGGGCCCGACAGGGCCCAGTAGAGCCCGACAGAGCCCGACAGGGCCCGACAGAGCCCGACAGGGCCCGACAGAGCCCGACAGAGCCCGACAGGGCCCAGTAGAGCCCGACAGAGCCCGACAGAGCCCGACAGGGCCCGACAGGGCCCGACAGAGCCCGACAGAGCCCGACAGAGCCCGACAGGGCCCCACAGAGCCCGAAAGAGCCCGACAGGGCCCAGTAGAGCCCGACAGAGCCCGACAGAGCCCGACAGAGCCCGACAGAGCCCACTAGAGCCCGACAGAGCCCGACAGAGCCCGACAGAGCCCGACAGGGCCCGACAGGGCCCGACAGAGCCCGACAGAGCCCGACAGGGCCCAGTAGAGCCCGACAGAGCCCGACAGAGCCCAGTAGAGCCCGACAGAGCCCGACAGAGCCCGACAGGGCCCGACAGGGCCCGACAGAGCCCGACAGAGCCCGACAGGGCCCGACAGGGCCCGACAGAGCCCAGTAGAGCCCGACAGAGCCCGACAGAGCACGACAGAGCCCGACAGAGCCCGACAGAGCCCGACAGGGCCCAGTAGAGCCCGACAGAGCCCGACAGAGCCCGACAGAGCCCGACAGGGCCCGACAGGGCCCGACAGAGCCCGACAGAGCCCGACAGGGCCCGACAGGGCACGACAGAGCCCGACAGGGCCCGACAGGGCCCAGTAGAGCCCGACAGAGCCCGACAGAGCCCGACAGAGCCCGACAGGGCCCGACAGGGCCCAGTAGAGCCCGACAGAGCCCGACAGAGCCCGACAGAGCCCAGTAGAGCCCAGTAGAGCCCGACAGAGCCCGACACAGCCCGACAGAGCCCGACAGAGCCCGACAGAGCCCGACAGGGCCCGACAGAGCCCGACAGAGCCCGACAGAGCCCGACAGGGCCCAGTAGAGCCCGACAGAGCCCGACAGAGCCCGACAGAGCCCGACAGAGCCCGACAGGGACCGACAGGGACCGACAGAGCCCGACAGAGCCCGACAGAGCCCGACAGGGCCCGACAGAGCCCGACAGAGCCCGACAGGGCCCGACAGAGCCCGAGAGAGCCCGGCAGAGCCCGACAGAGCCCGACAGGGCCCAGTAGAGCCCAGTAGAACCCGACAGAGCCCAGTAGAGCCCGACAGAGCCCGACAGAGCCCGACAGAGCCCGACAGAGCCCGACAGAGCCCGACAGGGCCCGACAGAGCCCGACAGGGCCCAGTAGAGCCCGACAGAGCCCGACAAAGCCCGACAGAGCCCGACAGAGCCCAGTAGAGCCCGACAGAGCCCGACAGAGCCCGACAGGGCCCGACAGAGCCCGACAGAGCCCAGTAGAGCCCGACAGAGCCCGTCAGGGCCCGACAGGGCCCGACAGGGCCCAGTAGAGCCCGACAGAGCCCGACAGAGCCCAGTAGAGCCCAGTAGAGCCCGACAGAGCCCGACAGAGCCCGACAGAGCCCGACAGGGCCCGACAGAGCCCGACAGAGCCCGACAGGGCCCGACAGGGCCCGACAGAGCCCGACAGGGCCCGACAGGGCCCAGTAGAGCCCGACAGAGCCCGACAGAGCCCGACAGAGCCCGACAGGGCCCGACAGGGCCCGACAGAGCCCAGTAGAGCCCGACAGAGCCCGACAGAGCCCGACAGAACCCGACAGAGCCCGACAGAGCCCAGCAGAGCCCGACAGAGCCCATCAGGGCCCGACAGGGCCCAGTAGAGCCCGACAGAGCCCGACAAAGCCCGACAGAGCCCGACAGAGCCCAGTAGAGCCCGACAGAGCCCGACAGAGCCCGACAGAGCCCGACAGAGCCCAGTAGAGCCCGACAGAGCCCGACAGGGCCCGACAGGGCCCGACAGGGCCCAGTAGAGCCCGACAGAGCCCGACAGAGCCCAGTAGAGCCCAGTAGAGCCCGACAGAGCCCGACAGAGCCCGACAGGGCCCGACAGGGCCCGACAGAGCCCGACAGAGCCCGACAGAGCCCGACAGGGCCCGATAGGGCCCGACAGGGCCCAGTAGAGCCCGACAGAGCCCGACAGGGCCCGACAGAGCCCGACAGAGCCCGACAGAGCCCGACAGGGCCCAGTAGAGCCCGACAGAGCCCGACAGAGCCCGACAGAGCCCGACAGGGCCCGACAGAGCCCGACAGAGCCCGACAGGGCCCGACAGGGCCCGACAGGGCCCGACAGGGCCCGACAGAACCCGACAGGGCCCCACAGAGCCCGAAAGAGCCCGACAGGGCCCAGTAGAGCCCGACAGAGCCCGACAGAGACCGACAGAGCCCGACAGAGCCCAGTAGAGCCCGACAGAGCCCGACAGAGCCCGACAGGGCCCGACAGGGCCCGACAGAGCCCGACAGAGCCCAGTAGAGCCCGACAGAGCCCGACAGAGCCCGACAGGGCCCGACAGGGCCCGACAGGGCCCAGTAGAGCCCGACAGAGCCCGACAGAGCCCGACAGAGCCCGACAGGGCCCGACAGGGCCCGACAGAGCCCAGTAGAGCCCGACAGAGCCCGACAGAGCCCGACAGGGCCCGACAGGGCCCAGTAGAGCCCGACAGAGCCCGACAGAGCCCGACAGAGCCCAGTAGAGCCCAGTAGAGCCCGACAGAGCCCGACACAGCCCGACAGAGCCCGACAGAGCCCGACAGGGCCCGACAGAGCCCGACAGGGCCCGACAGAGCCCGACAGAGCCCGACAGAGCCCGACAGGGCCCAGTAGAGCCCGACAGAGCCCGACAGAGCCCGACAGGGACCGACAGAGCCCGACAGAGCCCGACAGGGCCCGACAGGGCCCGACAGAGCCCGACAGAGCCCGACAGGGCCCGACAGAGCCCGACAGAGCCCGACAGAGCCCGACAGGGCCCAGTAGAGCCCAGTAGAACCCGACAGAGCCCAGTAGAGCCCGACAGAGCCCGACAGAGCCCGACAGAGCCCGACAGGGCCCGACAGAGCCCGACAGGGCCCAGTAGAGCCCAACAGAGCCCGACAAAGCCCGACAGAGCCCGACAGAGCCCAGTAGAGCCCGACAGAGCCCGACAGAGCCCGACAGGGCCCGACAGAGCCCGACAGAGCCCGACAGAGCCCAGTAGAGCCCGACAGAGCCCGACAGAGCCCAGTAGAGCCCAGTAGAGCCCGACAGAGCCCGACAGAGCCCGACAGAGCCCGACAGGGCCCGACAGAGCCCGACAGAGCCCGACAGAGCCCGACAGGGCCCGACAGGGCCCGACAGGGCCCGACAGAGCCCGACAGGGCCCGGTAGAGCCCGACAGAGCCCGACAGAGCCCGACAGGGCCCGACAGGGCCCGACAGAGCCCGACAGGGACCGACAGGGCCCGACAGATCCCAGTAGAGCCCGACAGAGCCTGACAGAGCCCGACAGAACCCGACAGAGCCCGACAGAGCCCAGCAGAGCCCGACAGAGCCCATCAGGGCCCGACAGGGCCCAGTAGAGCCGGACAGAGCCCGACAAAGTCCGACAGAGCCCGACAGAGCCCAGTAGAGCCCGACAGAGCCCGACAGGGCCCGACAGAGCCCGACAGAGCCCGACAGAGCCCAGTAGAGCCCGACAGAGCCCGTCAGGGCCCGACAGGGCCCGACAGGACCCAGTAGAGCCCGACAGAGCCCGACAGAGCCCAGTAGAGCCCAGTAGAGCCCGACAGAGCCCGACAGAGCCCGACAGAGCCCGACAGGGCCCGACAGAGCCCGACAGAGCCCGACAGGGCCCGACAGGGCCCGACAGAGCCCGACAGGGTCCGACAGGGCCCAGTAGAGCCCGACAGAGCCCGACAGAGCCCGCCAGAGCCCGACAGGGCCCGACAGGGCCCGACAGAGCCCAGTAGAGCCCGACAGAGCCCGACAGAGCCCGACAGAACCCGACAGAGCCCGACAGAGCCCAGTAGAGCCCGACAGAGCCCGACAGAGCCCGACAGAGCCCGACAGGGCCCGACAGGGCCCGACAGGGCCCAGTAGAGCCCGACAGAGCCCGACAGAGCCCAGTAGAGCCCAGTAGAGCCCGACAGAGCCCGACAGAGCCCGACAGAGCCCGACAGGGCCCGACAGAGCCCGACAGAGCCCGACAGGGCCCGACAGGGCCCGACAGAGCCCGACAGGGCCCGACAGGGCCCGACAGGGCCCAGTAGAGCCCGAAAGAGCCCAGTAGAGCCCAGTAGAGCCCGACAGGGCCCGACAGGGCCGGACAGGGCCCAGTAGAGCCCGACAGAGCCCAACAGGGCCCGACAGAGCCCGACAGAGCCCGAGAGAGCCCGACAGGGCCCAGTAGAGCCCGACAGAGCCCGACAGAGCCCGACAGAGCCCGACAGGGCCCGAGAGAGCCCGACAGGGCCCAGTAGAGCCCGACAGAGCCCGACAGAGCCCGACAGAGCCCGAAAGAGCCCAGTAGAGCCCGACAGAGCCCGACAGAGCCCGACAGAAGCCGACAGGGCCCGACAGAGCCCGACAGGGCCCGACAGGGCCCGACAGAGCCCGACAGAGCCCGACAGGGCCCAGTAGAGCCCGACAGAGCCCGATAGACCCCGACAGGGCCCGACAGAGCCCGACAGAGCCCGACAGGGCCCGACAGAGCCCGACAGAGCCCGACAGAGCCCGACAGGGCCCGACAGGGCACGACAGAGCCCGACAGGGCCCGACAGGGCCCAGTAGAGCCCGACAGAGCCCGACAGAGCCCGACAGAGCCCGACAGGGCCCGACAGGGCCCAGTAGAGCCCGACAGAGCCCGACAGAGCCCGACAGAGCCCAGTAGAGCCCAGTAGAGCCCGACAGAGCCCGACACAGCCCGACAGAGCCCGACAGAGCCCGACAGGGCCCGACAGAGCCCGACAGAGCCCGACAGAGCCCGACAGGGCCCAGTAGAGCCTGACAGAGCCCGACAGAGCCCGACAGAGCCCGACAGGGACCGACAGAGCCCGACAGAGCCCGACAGGGCCCGACAGAGCCCGACAGAGCCCGACAGGGCCCGACAGAGCCCGAGAGAGCCCGACAGAGCCCGACAGAGCCCGACAGGGCCCAGTAGAGCCCAGTAGAACCCGACAGAGCCCAGTAGAGCCCGACAGAGCCCGACAGAGCCCGACAGAGCCCGACAGGGCCCGACAGAGCCCGACAGAGCCCGACAGGGCCCGACAGAGCCCGACAGGGCCCAGTAGAGCCCGACAGAGCCCGACAAAGCCCGACAGAGCCCGACAGAGCCCAGTAGAGCCCGACAGAGCCCGACAGAGCCCGACAGGGCCCGACAGAGCCCGACAGAGCCCAGTAGAGCCCGACAGAGCCCGTCAGGGCCCGACAGGGCCCGACAGGGCCCAGTAGAGCCCGACAGAGCCCGACAGAGCCCAGTAGAGCCCAGTAGAGCCCGACAGAGCCCGACAGAGCCCGACAGAGCCCGACAGAGCCCGACAGGGCCCGACAGAGCCCGACAGAGCCCGACAGGGCCCGACAGGGCCCGACAGAGCCCGACAGGGCCCGACAGGGCCCAGTAGAGCCCGACAGAGCCCGACAGAGCCCGACAGAGCCCGACAGGGCCCGACAGGGCCCGACAGAGCCCAGTAGAGCCCGACAGAGCCCGACAGAGCCCGACAGAACCCGACAGAGCCCGACAGAGCCCAGCAGAGCCCGACAGAGCCCATCAGGGCCCGACAGGGCCCAGTAGAGCCCGACAGAGCCCGACAAAGCCCGACAGAGCCCGACAGAGCCCAGTAGAGCCCGACAGTGCCCGTCAGGGCCCGACAGGGCCCGACAGGGCCCAGTAGAGCCCGACAGAGCCCGACAGAGCCCAGTAGAGCCCAGTAGAGCCCGACAGAGCCCGACAGAGCCCGACAGAGCCCGACAGGGCCCGACAGAGCCCGACAGAGCCCGACAGGGCCCGACAGGGCCCGACAGGGCCCAGTAGAGCCCGACAGAGCCCGACAGGGCCCGACAGAGCCCGACAGGGCCCGACAGAGCCCGACAGAGCCCGGCAGGGCCCAGTAGAGCCCGACAGAGCCCGACAGAGCCCGACAGAGCCCGACAGGGCCCGACAGAGCCCGACAGAGCCCGACAGAGCCCGACAGGGCCCCACAGAGCCCGAAAGAGCCCGACAGGGCCCAGTAGAGCCCGACAGAGCCCGACAGAGCCCGACAGAGCCCGACAGAGCCCAGTAGAGCCCGACAGAGCCCGACAGAGCCCGACAGAGCCCGACAGGGCCCGACAGGGCCCGACAGAGCCCGACAGAGCCCGACAGGGCCCAGTAGAGCCCGACAGAGCCCGACAGAGCCCAGTAGAGCCCGACAGAGCCCGACAGAGCCCGACAGGGCCCGACAGGGCCCGACAGAGCCCGACAGAGCCCGACAGGGCCCGACAGGGCCCGACAGAGCCCAGTAGAGCCCGACAGAGCCCGACAGAGCACGACAGAGCCCGACAGAGCCCGACAGAGCCCGACAGGGCCCAGTAGAGCCCGACAGAGCCCGACAGAGCCCGACAGGGCCCGACAGAGCCCGACAGAGCCCGACAGAGCCCGACAGGGCCCGACAGGGCACGACAGAGCCCGACAGGGCCCGACAGGGCCCAGTAGAGCCCGACAGAGCCCGACAGAGCCCGACAGAGCCCGACAGGGCCCGACAGGGCCCAGTAGAGCCCGACAGAGCCCGACAGAGCCCGACAGAGCCCAGTAGAGCCCAGTAGAGCCCGACAGAGCCCGACACAGCCCGACAGAGCCCGACAGAGCCCGACAGGGCCCGACAGAGCCCGACAGAGCCCGAGAGAGCCCGACAGGGCCCAGTAGAGCCCGACAGAGCCCGACAGAGCCCGACAGAGCCCGACAGAGCCCGACAGGGACCGACAGGGACCGACAGAGCCCGACAGAGCCCGACAGAGCCCGACAGGGCCCGACAGAGCCCGACAGAGCCCGACAGGGCCCGACAGAGCCCGAGAGAGCCCGGCAGAGCCCGACAGAGCCCGACAGGGCCCAGTAGAGCCCAGTAGAACCCGACAGAGCCCAGTAGAGCCCGACAGAGCCCGACAGAGCCCGACAGAGCCCGACAGAGCCCGACAGAGCCCGACAGAGCCCGACAGGGCCCGACAGAGCCCGACAGGGCCCAGTAGAGCCCGACAGAGCCCGACAAAGCCCGACAGAGCCCGACAGAGCCCAGTAGAGCCCGACAGAGCCCGACAGAGCCCGACAGGGCCCGACAGAGCCCGACAGAGCCCAGTAGAGCCCGACAGAGCCCGTCAGGGCCCGACAGGGCCCGACAGGGCCCAGTAGAGCCCGACAGAGCCCGACAGAGCCCAGTAGAGCCCAGTAGAGCCCGACAGAGCCCGACAGAGCCCGACAGAGCCCGACAGGGCCCGACAGAGCCCGACAGAGCCCGACAGGGCCCGACAGGGCCCGACAGAGCCCGACAGGGCCCGACAGGGCCCAGTAGAGCCCGACAGAGCCCGACAGAGCCCGACAGAGCCCGACAGGGCCCGACAGGGCCCGACAGAGCCCAGTAGAGCCCGACAGAGCCCGACAGAGCCCGACAGAACCCGACAGAGCCCGACAGAGCCCAGCAGAGCCCGACAGAGCCCATCAGGGCCCGACAGGGCCCAGTAGAGCCCGACAGAGCCCGACAAAGCCCGACAGAGCCCGACAGAGCCCAGTAGAGCCCGACAGAGCCCGACAGAGCCCGACAGAGCCCAGTAGAGCCCGACAGAGCCCGTCAGGGCCCGACAGGGCCCGACAGGGCCCAGTAGAGCCCGACAGAGCCCGACAGAGCCCGACAGGGCCCAGTAGAGCCCGACAGAGCCCGACAGAGCCCGACAGGGCCCGACAGGGCCCGACAGAGCCCGACAGAGCCCGACAGAGCCCGACAGGGCCCGATAGGGCCCGACAGGGCCCAGTAGAGCCCGACAGAGCCCGACAGGGCCCGACAGAGCCCGACAGAGCCCGACAGGGCCCGACAGAGCCCGACAGAGCCCGACAGGGCCCAGTAGAGCCCGACAGAGCCCGACAGAGCCCGACAGAGCCCGACAGGGCCCGACAGAGCCCGACAGAGCCCGACAGGGCCCGACAGGGCCCGACAGGGCCCGACAGAGCCCGACAGAACCCGACAGGGCCCCACAGAGCCCGAAAGAGCCCGACAGGGCCCAGTAGAGCCCGACAGAGCCCGACAGAGACCGACAGAGCCCGACAGAGCCCAGTAGAGCCCGACAGAGCCCGACAGAGCCCGACAGGGCCCGACAGGGCCCGACAGAGCCCGACAGAGCCCAGTAGAGCCCGACAGAGCCCGACAGAGCCCGACAGAGCCCGACAGAACCCGACAGAGCCCGACAGAGCCCAGCAGAGCCCGACAGAGCCCATCAGGGCCCGACAGGGCCCAGTAGAGCCCGACAGAGCCCGACAGAGCCCGACAGAGCCCGACAGGGCCCGACAGAGCCCGACAGAGCCCGACAGGGCCCAGTAGAGCCCGACAGAGCCCGACAAAGCCCGACAGAGCCCGACAGAGCCCAGTAGAGCCCGACAGAGCCCGACAGAGCCCGACAGGGCCCGACAGAGCCCGACAGAGCCCAGTAGAGCCCGACAGAGCCCGTCAGGGCCCGACAGGGCCCGACAGGGCCCAGTAGAGCCCGACAGAGCCCGACAGAGCCCAGTAGAGCCCAGTAGAGCCCGACAGAGCCCGACAGAGCCCGACAGAGCCCGACAGAGCCCGACAGGGCCCGACAGAGCCCGACAGAGCCCGACAGGGCCCGACAGGGCCCGACAGAGCCCGACAGGGCCCGACAGGGCCCAGTAGAGCCCGACAGAGCCCGACAGAGCCCGACAGAGCCCGACAGGGCCCGACAGGGCCCGACAGAGCCCAGTAGAGCCCGACAGAGCCCGACAGAGCCCGACAGAACCCGACAGAGCCCGACAGAGCCCAGCAGAGCCCGACAGAGCCCATCAGGGCCCGACAGGGCCCAGTAGAGCCCGACAGAGCCCGACAAAGCCCGACAGAGCCCGACAGAGCCCAGTAGAGCCCGACAGAGCCCGACAGAGCCCGACAGAGCCCGACAGAGCCCAGTAGAGCCCGACAGTGCCCGTCAGGGCCCGACAGGGCCCGACAGGGCCCAGTAGAGCCCGACAGAGCCCGACAGAGCCCAGTAGAGCCCAGTAGAGCCCGACAGAGCCCGACAGAGCCCGACAGAGCCCGACAGAGCCCGACAGGGCCCGACAGAGCCCGACAGAGCCCGACAGGGCCCGACAGGGCCCGACAGGGCCCAGTAGAGCCCGACAGAGCCCGACAGGGCCCGACAGAGCCCGACAGGGCCCGACAGAGCCCGACAGAGCCCGACAGGGCCCAGTAGAACCCGACAGAGCCCGACAGAGCCCGACAGGGCCCGACAGAGCCCGACAGAGCCCGACAGAGCCCGACAGGGCCCCACAGAGCCCGAAAGAGCCCGACAGGGCCCAGTAGAGCCCGACAGAGCCCGACAGAGCCCGACAGAGCCCGACAGAGCCCACTAGAGCCCGACAGAGCCCGACAGAGCCCGACAGAGCCCGACAGGGCCCGACAGGGCCCGACAGAGCCCGACAGAGCCCGACAGGGCCCAGTAGAGCCCGACAGAGCCCGACAGAGCCCAGTAGAGCCCGACAGAGCCCGACAGAGCCCGACAGGGCCCGACAGGGCCCGACAGAGCCCGACAGAGCCCGACAGGGCCCGACAGGGCCCGACAGAGCCCAGTAGAGCCCGACAGAGCCCGACAGAGCACGACAGAGCCCGACAGAGCCCGACAGAGCCCGACAGGGCCCAGTAGAGCCCGACAGAGCCCGACAGAGCCCGACAGAGCCCGACAGGGCCCGACAGGGCCCGACAGAGCCCGACAGAGCCCGACAGGGCCCGACAGGGCACGACAGAGCCCGACAGGGCCCGACAGGGCCCAGTAGAGCCCGACAGAGCCCGACAGAGCCCGACAGAGCCCGACAGGGCCCGACAGGGCCCAGTAGAGCCCGACAGAGCCCGACAGAGCCCGACAGAGCCCAGTAGAGCCCAGTAGAGCCCGACAGAGCCCGACACAGCCCGACAGAGCCCGACAGAGCCCGACAGAGCCCGACAGGGCCCGACAGAGCCCGACAGAGCCCGACAGAGCCCGACAGGGCCCAGTAGAGCCCGACAGAGCCCGACAGAGCCCGACAGAGCCCGACAGAGCCCGACAGGGACCGACAGGGACCGACAGAGCCCGACAGAGCCCGACAGAGCCCGACAGGGCCCGACAGAGCCCGACAGAGCCCGACAGGGCCCGACAGAGCCCGAGAGAGCCCGGCAGAGCCCGACAGAGCCCGACAGGGCCCAGTAGAGCCCAGTAGAACCCGACAGAGCCCAGTAGAGCCCGACAGAGCCCGACAGAGCCCGACAGAGCCCGACAGAGCCCGACAGGGCCCGACAGAGCCCGACAGGGCCCAGTAGAGCCCGACAGAGCCCGACAAAGCCCGACAGAGCCCGACAGAGCCCAGTAGAGCCCGACAGAGCCCGACAGAGCCCGACAGGGCCCGACAGAGCCCGACAGAGCCCAGTAGAGCCCGACAGAGCCCGTCAGGGCCCGACAGGGCCCGACAGGGCCCAGTAGAGCCCGACAGAGCCCGACAGAGCCCAGTAGAGCCCAGTAGAGCCCGACAGAGCCCGACAGAGCCCGACAGAGCCCGACAGGGCCCGACAGAGCCCGACAGAGCCCGACAGGGCCCGACAGGGCCCGACAGAGCCCGACAGGGCCCGACAGGGCCCAGTAGAGCCCGACAGAGCCCGACAGAGCCCGACAGAGCCCGACAGGGCCCGACAGGGCCCGACAGAGCCCAGTAGAGCCCGACAGAGCCCGACAGAGCCCGACAGAACCCGACAGAGCCCGACAGAGCCCAGCAGAGCCCGACAGAGCCCATCAGGGCCCGACAGGGCCCAGTAGAGCCCGACAGAGCCCGACAAAGCCCGACAGAGCCCGACAGAGCCCAGTAGAGCCCGACAGAGCCCGACAGAGCCCGACAGAGCCCGACAGAGCCCAGTAGAGCCCGACAGAGCCCGTCAGGGCCCGACAGGGCCCGACAGGGCCCAGTAGAGCCCGACAGAGCCCGACAGAGCCCAGTAGAGCCCAGTAGAGCCCGACAGAGCCCGACAGAGCCCGACAGGGCCCGACAGGGCCCGACAGAGCCCGACAGAGCCCGACAGAGCCCGACAGGGCCCGATAGGGCCCGACAGGGCCCAGTAGAGCCCGAGAGAGCCCGACAGGGCCCGACAGAGCCCGACAGAGCCCGACAGAGCCCGACAGGGCCCAGTAGAGCCCGACAGAGCCCGACAGAGCCCGACAGAGCCCGACAGGGCCCGACAGAGCCCGACAGAGCCCGACAGGGCCCGACAGGGCCCGACAGGGCCCGACAGGGCCCGACAGAACCCGACAGGGCCCCACAGAGCCCGAAAGAGCCCGACAGGGCCCAGTAGAGCCCGACAGAGCCCGACAGAGACCGACAGAGCCCGACAGAGCCCAGTAGAGCCCGACAGAGCCCGACAGAGCCCGACAGGGCCCGACAGGGCCCGACAGAGCCCGACAGAGCCCAGTAGAGCCCGACAGAGCCCGACAGAGCCCGACAGGGCCCGACAGGGCCCGACAGGGCCCAGTAGAGCCCGACAGAGCCCGACAGAGCCCGACAGAGCCCGACAGGGCCCGACAGGGCCCGACAGAGCCCGACAGGGCCCGACAGAGCCCGACAGAGCCCGACAGGGCCCAGTAGAGCCCGACAGAGCCCGACAGAGCCCGACAGAGCCCGACAGGGCCCGACAGGGCCCAGTAGAGCCCGACAGAGCCCGACAGAGCCCGACAGAGCCCAGTAGAGCCCAGTAGAGCCCGACAGAGCCCGACACAGCCCGACAGAGCCCGACAGAGCCCGACAGGGCCCGACAGAGCCCGACAGGGCCCGACAGAGCCCGACAGAGCCCGACAGAGCCCGACAGGGCCCAGTAGAGCCCGACAGAGCCCGACAGAGCCCGACAGGGACCGACAGAGCCCGACAGAGCCCGACAGGGCCCGACAGGGCCCGACAGAGCCCGACAGAGCCCGACAGGGCCCGACAGAGCCCGACAGAGCCCGACAGAGCCCGACAGGGCCCAGTAGAGCCCAGTAGAACCCGACAGAGCCCAGTAGAGCCCGACAGAGCCCGACAGAGCCCGACAGAGCCCGACAGGGCCCGACAGAGCCCGACAGGGCCCAGTAGAGCCCAACAGAGCCCGACAAAGCCCGACAGAGCCCGACAGAGCCCAGTAGAGCCCGACAGAGCCCAACAGAGCCCGACAGGGCCCGACAGAGCCCGACAGAGCCCGACAGAGCCCAGTAGAGCCCGACAGAGCCCGACAGAGCCCAGTAGAGCCCAGTAGAGCCCGACAGAGCCCGACAGAGCCCGACAGAGCCCGACAGGGCCCGACAGAGCCCGACAGAGCCCGACAGAGCCCGACAGGGCCCGACAGGGCCCGACAGGGCCCGACAGAGCCCGACAGGGCCCAGTAGAGCCCGACAGAGCCCGACAGAGCCCGACAGGGCCCGACAGGGCCCGACAGAGCCCGACAGGGACCGACAGGGCCCGACAGATCCCAGTAGAGCCCGACAGAGCCCGACAGAGCCCGACAGAACCCGACAGAGCCCGACAGAGCCCAGCAGAGCCCGACAGAGCCCATCAGGGCCCGACAGGGCCCAGTAGAGCCGGACAGAGCCCGACAAAGTCCGACAGAGCCCGACAGAGCCCAGTAGAGCCCGACAGAGCCCGACAGGGCCCGACAGAGCCCGACAGAGCCCGACAGAGCCCAGTAGAGCCCGACAGAGCCCGTCAGGGCCCGACAGGGCCCGACAGGGCCCAGTAGAGCCCGACAGAGCCCGACAGAGCCCAGTAGAGCCCAGTAGAGCCCGACAGAGCCCGACAGAGCCCGACAGAGCCCGACAGGGCCCGACAGAGCCCGACAGAGCCCGACAGGGCCCGACAGGGCCCGACAGAGCCCGACAGGGTCCGACAGGGCCCAGTAGAGCCCGACAGAGCCCGACAGAGCCCGCCAGAGCCCGACAGGGCCCGACAGGGCCCGACAGAGCCCAGTAGAGCCCGACAGAGCCCGACAGAGCCCGACAGAACCCGACAGAGCCCGACAGAGCCCAGTAGAGCCCGACAGAGCCCGACAGAGCCCGACAGAGCCCGACAGGGCCCGACAGGTCCCGACAGGGCCCAGTAGAGCCCGACAGAGCCCGACAGAGCCCGACAGAGCCCGACAGGGCCCGACAGGGCCCAGAAGAGCCCGACAGAGCCCGACAGAGCCCGACAGAGCCCGACAGGGCCCGACAGGGCCCGACAGGGCCCGACAGAGCCCGACAGGGCCCCACAGAGCCCGACAGAGCCCGACAGGGCCCAGTAGAGCCCGACAGAGCCCGACAGAGCCCGACAGAGCCCGACAGAGCCCAGTAGAGCCCGACAGAGCCCGACAGAGCCCGACAGAGCCCGACAGAGCCCGACAGAGCCCGACAGGGCCCGACAGAGCCCGACAGAGCCCAGTAGAGCCCGACAGAGCCCGACAGAGCCTGACAGGGCCCGACAGGGCCCGACAGGGCCCAGTAGAGCCCGACAGAGCCCGACAGAGCCCGACAGGGCCCGACAGAGCCCGACAGAGCCCGACAGGGCCCGACAGGGCCCGACAGGGCCCGACAGAGACCGACAGGGCCCGACAGGGCACGACAGAGCCCGACAGGGCCCGACAGGGCCCAGTAGAGCCCGACAGAGCCCGACAGAGCCCGACAGAGCCCGACAGGGCCCGACAGGGCCCAGTAGAGCCCGACAGAGCCCGACAGAGCCCGACAGAGCCCAGTAGAGCCCAGTAGAGCCCGACAGAGCCCGACACAGCCCGACAGAGCCCGACAGAGCCCGACAGAGCCCGACAGGGCCCGACAGAGCCCGACAGAGCCCGACAGAGCCCGACAGGGCCCAGTAGAGCCCGACAGAGCCCGACAGAGCCCGACAGAGCCCGACAGAGCCCGACAGGGACCGACAGGGACCGACAGAGCCCGACAGAGCCCGACAGAGCCCGACAGGGCCCGACAGAGCCCGACAGAGCCCGACAGGGCCCGACAGAGCCCGAGAGAGCCCGGCAGAGCCCGACAGAGCCCGACAGGGCCCAGTAGAGCCCAGTAGAACCCGACAGAGCCCAGTAGAGCCCGACAGAGCCCGACAGAGCCCGACAGAGCCCGACAGAGCCCGACAGAGCCCGACAGGGCCCGACAGAGCCCGACAGGGCCCAGTAGAGCCCGACAGAGCCCGACAAAGCCCGACAGAGCCCGACAGAGCCCAGTAGAGCCCGACAGAGCCCGACAGAGCCCGACAGGGCCCGACAGAGCCCGACAGAGCCCAGTAGAGCCCGACAGAGCCCGTCAGGGCCCGACAGGGCCCGACAGGGCCCAGTAGAGCCCGACAGAGCCCGACAGAGCCCAGTAGAGCCCAGTAGAGCCCGACAGAGCCCGACAGAGCCCGACAGAGCCCGACAGGGCCCGACAGAGCCCGACAGAGCCCGACAGGGCCCGACAGGGCCCGACAGAGCCCGACAGGGCCCGACAGGGCCCAGTAGAGCCCGACAGAGCCCGACAGAGCCCGACAGAGCCCGACAGGGCCCGACAGGGCCCGACAGAGCCCAGTAGAGCCCGACAGAGCCCGACAGAGCCCGACAGAACCCGACAGAGCCCGACAGAGCCCAGCAGAGCCCAACAGAGCCCATCAGGGCCCGACAGGGCCCAGTAGAGCCCGACAGAGCCCGACAAAGCCCGACAGAGCCCGACAGAGCCCAGTAGAGCCCGACAGAGCCCGACAGAGCCCGACAGAGCCCGACAGAGCCCAGTAGAGCCCGACAGAGCCCGTCAGGGCCCGACAGGGCCCGACAGGGCCCAGTAGAGCCCGACAGAGCCCGACAGAGCCCAGTAGAGCCCAGTAGAGCCCGACAGAGCCCGACAGAGCCCGACAGGGCCCGACAGGGCCCGACAGAGCCCGACAGAGCCCGACAGAGCCCGACAGGGCCCGATAGGGCCCGACAGGGCCCAGTAGAGCCCGAGAGAGCCCGACAGGGCCCGACAGAGCCCGACAGAGCCCGACAGAGCCCGACAGGGCCCAGTAGAGCCCGACAGAGCCCGACAGAGCCCGACAGAGCCCGACAGGGCCCGACAGAGCCCGACAGAGCCCGACAGGGCCCGACAGGGCCCGACAGGGCCCGACAGGGCCCGACAGAACCCGACAGGGCCCCACAGAGCCCGAAAGAGCCCGACAGGGCCCAGTAGAGCCCGACAGAGCCCGACAGAGACCGACAGAGCCCGACAGAGCCCAGTAGAGCCCGACAGAGCCCGACAGAGCCCGACAGGGCCCGACAGGGCCCGACAGAGCCCGACAGAGCCCAGTAGAGCCCGACAGAGCCCGACAGAGCCCGACAGGGCCCGACAGGGCCCGACAGGGCCCAGTAGAGCCCGACAGAGCCCGACAGAGCCCGACAGAGCCCGACAGGGCCCGACAGGGCCCGACAGAGCCCGACAGGGCCCGACAGAGCCCGACAGAGCCCGACAGGGCCCAGTAGAGCCCGACAGAGCCCGACAGAGCCCGACAGAGCCCGACAGGGCCCGACAGGGCCCAGTAGAGCCCGACAGAGCCCGACAGAGCCCGACAGAGCCCAGTAGAGCCCAGTAGAGCCCGACAGAGCCCGACACAGCCCGACAGAGCCCGACAGAGCCCGACAGGGCCCGAGAGAGCCCGACAGGGCCCGACAGAGCCCGACAGAGCCCGACAGAGCCCGACAGGGCCCAGTAGAGCCCGACAGAGCCCGACAGAGCCCGACAGGGACCGACAGAGCCCGACAGAGCCCGACAGGGCCCGACAGGGCCCGACAGAGCCCGACAGAGCCCGACAGGGCCCGACAGAGCCCGACAGAGCCCGACAGAGCCCGACAGGGCCCAGTAGAGCCCAGTAGAACCCGACAGAGCCCAGTAGAGCCCGACAGAGCCCGACAGAGCCCGACAGAGCCCGACAGGGCCCGACAGAGCCCGACAGGGCCCAGTAGAGCCCAACAGAGCCCGACAAAGCCCGACAGAGCCCGACAGAGCCCAGTAGAGCCCGACAGAGCCCGACAGAGCCCGACAGGGCCCGACAGAGCCCGACAGAGCCCGACAGAGCCCAGTAGAGCCCGACAGAGCCCGACAGAGCCCAGTAGAGCCCAGTAGAGCCCGACAGAGCCCGACAGAGCCCGACAGAGCCCGACAGGGCCCGACAGAGCCCGACAGAGCCCGACAGAGCCCGACAGGGCCCGACAGGGCCCGACAGGGCCCGACAGAGCCCGACAGGGCCCAGTAGAGCCCGACAGAGCCCGACAGAGCCCGACAGGGCCCGACAGGGCCCGACAGAGCCCGACAGGGACCGACAGGGCCCGACAGATCCCAGTAGAGCCCGACAGAGCCCGACAGAGCCCGACAGAGCCCGACAGAGCCCAGCAGAGCCCGACAGAGCCCGACAGAGCCCGACAGAGCCCAGTAGAGCCCAGTAGAGCCCGACAGAGCCCGACACAGCCCGACAGAGCCCGACAGAGCCCGACAGGGCCCGACAGAGCCCGACAGAGCCCGACAGGGCCCAGTAGAGCCCGACAGAGCCCGACAGAGCCCGACAGAGCCCGACAGGGACCGACAGAGCCCGACAGAGCCCGACAGGTCCCGACAGGGCCCGACAGAGCCCGACAGAGCCCGACAGAGCCCGACAGGGACCGACAGAGCCCGACAGGGCCCGACAGGGCCCGACAGAGCCCGACAGAGCCCGACAGGGCCCGACAGAGCCCGACAGAGCCCGACAGGGAACAGTAGAGCCCAGTAGAACCCGACAGAGCCCAGTAGAGCCCGACAGAGCCCGACAGGGCCCGACAGAGCCCGACAGGGCCCGACAGAGCCCGACAGGGCCCAGTAGAGCCCGACAGAGCCCGACAAAGCCCGACAGAGCCCGACAGAGCCCAGTAGAGCCCGACAGAGCCCGACAGAGCCCGACAGGGCCCGACAGAGCCCGACAGAGCCCAGTAGAGCCCGACAGAGCCCGTCAGGGCCCGACAGGCCCCGACAGGGCCCAGTAGAGCCCGACAGAGCCCGACAGAGCCCAGTAGAGCCCGACAGAGCCCAACAGGGCCCGACAGGGCCCGACAGAGCCCGACAGAGCCCGACAGGGCCCAGTAGAGCCCGACAGAGCCCGACAGAGCCCGACAGAGCCCGACAGAGCCCAGTAGAGCCCGACAGAGCCCGACAGAGCCCGACAGAGCCCGACAGGGCCCGACAGAGCCCGACAGGGCCCGACAGGGCCCGACAGAGCCCGACAGGGCCCAGTAGAGCCCGACAGAGCCCGATAGAGCCCGACAGGGCCCGACAGGGCCCAGTAGAGCCCGACAGAGCCCGACAGAGCCCAGTAGAGCCCAGTAGAGCCCGACAGAGCCCGACAGAGCCCGACAGGGCCCGACAGAGCCCGACAGAGCCCGACAGGGCCTGACAGGGCCCGACAGGGCCCAGTAGAGCCCGAAAGAGCCCGACAGAGCCCAGTAGATCCCAGTAGAGCCCGACAGGGCCCGACAAGGCCCGACAGGGCCCATTAGAGCCCGACAGAGCCCGACAGAGCCTGACAGAGCCCGACAGGGCCCGACAGGGCCCGACAGAGTCCGACAGAGCCCGACAGGGCCCAGTAGTGCCCGACAGAGCCCGACAGAGCCCGACAGGGCCCGACAGGGCCCGACAGGGCCCGACAGGGCCCAGTAGAGCCCGATAGAGCCCGACAGAGCCCGACAGAGCCCGACAGGGCCCGACAGAGCCCGACAGAGCCCGACAGGGCCCGACAGGGCCCGACAGAGCCCGACAGGGCCCGATAGAGCCCGACAGGGCCCGACAGAGCCCGACAGAGCCCGACAGGGCACGACAGAGCCCGACAGAGCCTGACAGGGCCCGACAGAGCCCGACAGAGCCCGACAGAGCCCGACAGGGCCCAGTAGAGCCCGACAGAGCCCAGTAGAGCCCAGTAGAGCCCGACAGAGCCCGACAGAGCCCGACAGAGCCCGACAGGGCCCGACAGAGCCCGACAGAGCCCGACAGGGCCCGACAGGGCCCGACAGAGCCCGACAGAGCCCGACAGGGCCCGACAGAGCCCGACAGAGCCCGACAGGGCCCGACAGAGCCCGACAGAGCCCGACAGAGCCCGACAGGGCCCAGTAGAGCCCAGTAGAACCCGACAGAGCCCAGTAGAGCCCGACAGAGCCCGACAGAGCCCGACAGAGCCCGACAGGGCCCGACAGAGCCCGACAGGGCCCAGTAGAGCCCGACAGAGCCCGACAAAGCCCGACAGAGCCCGACAGAGCCCAGTAGAGCCCGACAGAGCCCGACAGGGCCCGACAGAGCCCGACAGAGCCCAGTAGAGCCCGACAGAGCCCGTCAGGGCCCGACAGGCCCCGACAGGGCCCAGTAGAGCCCGACAGAGCCCGACAGAGCCCAGTAGAGCCCGACAGAGCCCAACAGGGCCCGACAGAGCCCGACAGAGCCCGACAGAGCCCGACAGGGCCCAGTAGAGCCCGACAGAGCCCGACAGAGCCCGACAGAGCCCGACAGAGCACGACAGGGCCCGACAGAGCCCGACAGAGCCCGACAGGGCCCGACAGAGCCCGAGAGAGCCCGACAGGGCCCAGTAGAGCCCGACAGAGCCCGACAGAGCCCGACAGAGCCCAGTAGAGCCCGACAGAGCCCGACAGAGCCCGACAGAGCCCGACAGGGCCCGACAGAGCCCGACAGGGCCCGACAGGGCCCGACAGAGCCCGACAGGGCCCAGTAGAGCCCGACAGAGCCCGATAGAGCCCGACAGGGCCCGACAGGGCCCAGTAGAGCCCGACAGAGCCCGACAGAGCCCAGTAGAGCCCAGTAGAGCCCGACAGAGCCCGACAGAGCCCGACAGAGCCCGACAGGGCCCGACAGAGCCCGACAGAGCCCGACAGGGCCTGACAGGGCCCGACAGGGCCCAGTAGAGCCCGAAAGAGCCCGACAGAGCCCAGAAGATCCCAGTAGAGCCCGACAGGGCCCGACAAGGCCCGACAGGGCCCATTAGAGCCCGACAGAGCCCGACAGAGCCTGACAGAGCCCGACAGGGCCCGACAGGGCCCGACAGAGTCCGACAGAGCCCGACAGGGCCCAGTAGAGCCCGACAGAGCCCGACAGAGCCCGACAGGGCCCGACAGGGCCCGACAGGGCCCGACAGGGCCCAGTAGAGCCCGATAGAGCCCGACAGAGCCCGACAGAGCCCGACAGAGCCCGACAGAGCCCGACAGGGCCCAGTAGAGCCCGACAGAGCCCAGTAGAGCCCAGTAGAGCCCGACAGAGCCCGACAGAGCCCGACAGGGCCCGACAGAGCCCGACAGAGCCCGACAGGGCCTGACAGGGCCCGACAGGGCCCAGTAGAGCCCGAAAGAGCCCGACAGAGCCCAGTAGATCCCAGTAGAGCCCGACAGGGCCCGACAAGGCCCGACAGGGCCCATTAGAGCCCGACAGAGCCCGACAGAGCCTGACAGAGCCCGACAGGGCCCGACAGGGCCCGACAGAGTCCTACAGAGCCCGACAGGGCCCAGTAGAGCCCGACAGAGCCCGACAGAGCCCGACAGGGCCCGACAGGGCCCGACAGGGCCCGACAGGGCCCAGTAGAGCCCGATAGAGCCCGACAGAGCCCGACAGAGCCCGACAGGGCCCGACAGAGCCCGACAGGGCCCGACAGGGCCCGACAGAGCCCGACAGGGCCCGATAGAGCCCGACAGGGCCCGACAGAGCCCGACAGAGCCCGACAGGGCACGACAGAGCCCGACAGAGCCCGACAGGGCCCGACAGAGCCCGACAGAGCCCGACAGAGCCCGACAGGGCCCAGTAGAGCCCGACAGAGCCCAGTAGAGCCCAGTAGAGCCCGACAGAGCCCGACAGAGCCCGACAGAGCCCGACAGGGCCCGACAGAGCCCGACAGGGCCCGACAGAGCCCGACAGAGCCCGACAGGGCCCGACAGGGCCCGACAGGGCCCGACAGAGCCCGACAGGGCCCGACAGGGCACGACAGAGCCCGACAGGGCCCGACAGGGCCCAGTAGAGCCCGACAGAGCCCGACAGAGCCCGACAGAGCCCGACAGGGCCCGACAGGGCCCAGTAGAGCCCGACAGAGCCTGACAGAGCCCGACAGAGCCCAGTAGAGCCCAGTAGAGCCCGACAGAGCCCGACAGAGCCCGACAGAGCCCGACAGAGCCCGACAGGGCCCGACAGAGCCCGACAGGGCGCGACAGAGCCCGACAGAGCCCGACAGGGCCCAGTAGAGCCCGACAGATCCCGACAGAGCCCGACAGAGCCCGACAGGGACCGACAGAGCCCGACAGAGCCCGACAGGTCCCGACAGGGCCCGACAGAGCCCGACAGAGCCCGACAGAGCCCGACAGGGACCGACAGAGCCCGACAGGGCCCGACAGGGCCCGACAGAGCCCGACAGAGCCCGACAGGGCCCGACAGAGCCCGACAGAGCCCGACAGAGCCCGACAGGGCCCAGTAGAGCCCAGTAGAACCCGACAGAGCCCAGTAGAGCCCGACAGAGCCCGACAGAGCCCGACAGAGCCCGACAGGGCCCGACAGAGCCCGACAGGGCCCAGTAGAGCCCGACAGAGCCCGACAAAGCCCGACAGAGCCCGACAGAGCCCAGTAGAGCCCGACAGAGCCCGACAGGGCCCGACAGAGCCCGACAGAGCCCAGTAGAGCCCGACAGAGCCCGTCAGGGCCCGACAGGCCCCGACAGGGCCCAGTAGAGCCCGACAGAGCCCGACAGAGCCCAGTAGAGCCCGACAGAGCCCAACAGGGCCCGACAGAGCCCGACAGAGCCCGACAGAGCCCGACAGAGCGCAGTAGAGCCCAGTAGAGCCCGACAGGGCCCGACAGAGCCCGACAGAGCCCGACAGGGCCCAGTAGAGCCCGACAGAGCCCGACAGAGCCCGACAGAGCCCGACAGAGCACGACAGGGCCCGACAGAGCCCGACAGAGCCCGACAGGGCCCGACAGAGCCCGAGAGAGCCCGACAGGGCCCAGTAGAGCCCGACAGAGCCCGACAGAGCCCGACAGAGCCCAGTAGAGCCCGACAGAGCCCGACAGAGCCCGACAGAGCCCGACAGGGCCCGACAGAGCCCGACAGGGCCCGACAGGGCCCGACAGAGCCCGACAGGGCCCAGTAGAGCCCGACAGAGCCCGATAGAGCCCGACAGGGCCCGACAGGGCCCAGTAGAGCCCGACAGAGCCCGACAGAGCCCAGTAGAGCCCAGTAGAGCCCGACAGAGCCCGACAGAGCCCGACAGAGCCCGACAGGGCCCGACAGAGCCCGACAGAGCCCGACAGGGCCTGACAGGGCCCGACAGGGCCCAGTAGAGCCCGAAAGAGCCCGACAGAGCCCAGAAGATCCCAGTAGAGCCCGACAGGGCCCGACAAGGCCCGACAGGGCCCATTAGAGCCCGACAGAGCCCGACAGAGCCTGACAGAGCCCGACAGGGCCCGACAGGGCCCGACAGAGTCCGACAGAGCCCGACAGGGCCCAGTAGAGCCCGACAGAGCCCGACAGAGCCCGACAGGGCCCGACAGGGCCCGACAGGGCCCGACAGGGCCCAGTAGAGCCCGATAGAGCCCGACAGAGCCCGACAGAGCCCGACAGGGCCCGACAGGGCCCGACAGAGCCCGACAGGGCCCGATAGAGCCCGACAGGGCCCGACAGAGCCCGACAGAGCCCGACAGGGCACGACAGAGCCCGACAGAGCCCGACAGGGCCCGACAGAGCCCGACAGAGCCCGACAGAGCCCGACAGGGCCCAGTAGAGCCCGACAGAGCCCAGTAGAGCCCAGTAGAGCCCGACAGAGCCCGACAGAGCCCGACAGAGCCCGACAGGGCCCGACAGGGCCCGACAGGGCCCAGTAGAGCCCGACAGAGCCCGACAGAGCCCAGTAGAGCCCAGTAGAGCCCGACAGAGCCCGACAGAGCCCGACAGGGCCCGACAGAGCCCGACAGAGCCCGACAGGGCCCGACAGAGCCCGACAGGGCCCGACAGGGCCCAGTAGAGCCCGACAGAGCCCGACAGAGCCCGACAGGGCCCGACAGGGCCCGACAGAGCCCGACAGGGACCGACAGGGCCCGACAGAGCCCAGTAGAGCCCGACAGAGCCCGACAGATCCCGACAGAACCCGACAGAGCCCGACAGAGCCCATCAGGGCCCGACAGGGCCCAGTAGAGCCCGACAGAGCCCGACAAAGCCCGACAGAGCCCGACAGAGCCCAGTAGAGCCCGACAGAGCCCGACAGGGCCCGACAGAGCCCGACAGAGCCCGACAGAGCCCAGTAGAGCCCGACAGAGCCCGTCAGGGCCCGACAGGGCCCGACAGGGCCCAGTAGAGCCCGACAGAGCCCGACAGAGCCCAGTAGAGCCCAGTAGAGCCCGACAGAGCCCGACAGAGCCCGACAGAGCCCGACAGAGCCCGACAGAGCCCAGTAGAGCCCAGTAGAGCCCGACAGAGCCCGACAGAGCCCGACAGGGCCCAGTAGAGCCCGACAGAGCCCGACAGAGCCCGACAGAGCCCGACAGGGCCCGACAGGGCCCGACAGAGCCCAGTAGAGCCCGACAGAGCCCGACAGAGCCCGACAGAACCCGACAGAGCCCGACAGAGCCCAGTAGAGCCCGAGAGAGCCCGACAGAGCCCGACAGAGCCCGACAGGGCCCGACAGGTCCCGACAGGGCCCAGTAGAGCCCGACAGAGCCCGACAGAGCCCGACAGAGCCCGACAGGGCCCGACAAAGCCCGACAGAGCCCGACAGAGCCCAGTAGAGCCCGACAGAGCCCGACAGGGCCCGACAGAGCCCGACAGAGCCCAGTAGAGCCCGACAGAGCCCGTCAGGGCCCGACAGGCCCCGACAGGGCCCAGTAGAGCCCGACAGAGCCCGACAGAGCCCAGTAGAGCCCGACAGAGCCCAACAGGGCCCGACAGAGCCCGACAGAGCCCGACAGAGCCCGACAGGGCCCAGTAGAGCCCGACAGAGCCCGACAGAGCCCGACAGAGCCCGACAGAGCACGACAGGGCCCGACAGAGCCCGACAGAGCCCGACAGGGCCCGACAGAGCCCGAGAGAGCCCGACAGGGCCCAGTAGAGCCCGACAGAGCCCGACAGAGCCCGACAGAGCCCAGTAGAGCCCGACAGAGCCCGACAGAGCCCGACAGAGCCCGACAGGGCCCGACAGAGCCCGACAGGGCCCGACAGGGCCCGACAGAGCCCGACAGGGCCCAGTAGAGCCCGACAGAGCCCGATAGAGCCCGACAGGGCCCGACAGGGCCCAGTAGAGCCCGACAGAGCCCGACAGAGCCCAGTAGAGCCCAGTAGAGCCCGACAGAGCCCGACAGAGCCCGACAGAGCCCGACAGGGCCCGACAGAGCCCGACAGAGCCCGACAGGGCCTGACAGGGCCCGACAGGGCCCAGTAGAGCCCGAAAGAGCCCGACAGAGCCCAGAAGATCCCAGTAGAGCCCGACAGGGCCCGACAAGGCCCGACAGGGCCCATTAGAGCCCGACAGAGCCCGACAGAGCCTGACAGAGCCCGACAGGGCCCGACAGGGCCCGACAGAGTCCGACAGAGCCCGACAGGGCCCAGTAGAGCCCGACAGAGCCCGACAGAGCCCGACAGGGCCGACAGGGCCCGACAGGGCCCGACAGGGCCCAGTAGAGCCCGATAGAGCCCGACAGAGCCCGACAGAGCCCGACAGGGCCCGACAGGGCCCGACAGAGCCCGACAGGGCCCGATAGAGCCCGACAGGGCCCGACAGAGCCCGACAGAGCCCGACAGGGCACGACAGAGCCCGACAGAGCCCGACAGGGCCCGACAGAGCCCGACAGAGCCCGACAGAGCCCGACAGGGCCCAGTAGAGCCCGACAGAGCCCAGTAGAGCCCAGTAGAGCCCGACAGAGCCCGACAGAGCCCGACAGAGCCCGACAGGGCCCGACAGGGCCCGACAGGGCCCAGTAGAGCCCGACAGAGCCCGACAGAGCCCAGTAGAGCCCAGTAGAGCCCGACAGAGCCCGACCAGAGCCCGACAGGGCCCGACAGAGCCCGACAGAGCCCGACAGGGCCCGACAGAGCCCGACAGGGCCCGACAGGGCCCAGTAGAGACCGACAGAGCCCGACAGAGCCCGACAGGGCCCGACAGGGCCCGACAGAGCCCGACAGGGACCGACAGGGCCCGACAGAGCCCAGTAGAGCCCGACAGAGCCCGACAGATCCCGACAGAACCCGACAGAGCCCGACAGAGCCCATCAGGGCCCGACAGGGCCCAGTAGAGCCCGACAGAGCCCGACAAAGCCCGACAGAGCCCGACAGAGCCCAGTAGAGCCCGACAGAGCCCGACAGGGCCCGACAGAGCCCGACAGAGCCCGACAGAGCCCAGTAGAGCCCGACAGAGCCCGTCAGGGCCCGACAGGGCCCGACAGGGCCCAGTAGAGCCCGACAGAGCCCGACAGAGCCCAGTAGAGCCCAGTAGAGCCCGACAGAGCCCGACAGAGCCCGACAGAGCCCGACAGAGCCCGACAGAGCCCAGTAGAGCCCAGTAGAGCCCGACAGAGCCCGACAGAGCCCGACAGGGGCCAGTAGAGCCCGACAGAGCCCGACAGAGCCCGACAGAGCCCGACAGGGCCCGACAGGGCCCGACAGAGCCCAGTAGAGCCCGACAGAGCCCGACAGAGCCCGACAGAACCCGACAGAGCCCGACAGAGCCCAGTAGAGCCCGAGAGAGCCCGACAGAGCCCGACAGAGCCCGACAGGGCCCGACAGGTCCCGACAGGGCCCAGTAGAGCCCGACAGAGCCCGACAGAGCCCGACAGAGCCCGACAGGGCCCGACAAAGCCCGACAGAGCCCGACAGAGCCCAGTAGAGCCCGACAGAGCCCGACAGGGCCCGACAGAGCCCGACAGAGCCCAGTAGAGCCCGACAGAGCCCGTCAGGGCCCGACAGGCCCCGACAGGGCCCAGTAGAGCCCGACAGAGCCCGACAGAGCCCAGTAGAGCCCGACAGAGCCCAACAGGGCCCGACAGAGCCCGACAGAGCCCGACAGAGCCCGACAGGGCCCAGTAGAGCCCGACAGAGCCCGACAGAGCCCGACAGAGCCCGACAGAGCACGACAGGGCCCGACAGAGCCCGACAGAGCCCGACAGGGCCCGACAGAGCCCGAGAGAGCCCGACAGGGCCCAGTAGAGCCCGACAGAGCCCGACAGAGCCCGACAGAGCCCAGTAGAGCCCGACAGAGCCCGACAGAGCCCGACAGAGCCCGACAGGGCCCGACAGAGCCCGACAGGGCCCGACAGGGCCCGACAGAGCCCGACAGGGCCCAGTAGAGCCCGACAGAGCCCGATAGAGCCCGACAGGGCCCGACAGGGCCCAGTAGAGCCCGACAGAGCCCGACAGAGCCCAGTAGAGACCAGTAGAGCCCGACAGAGCCCGACAGAGCCCGACAGAGCCCGACAGGGCCCGACAGAGCCCGACAGAGCCCGACAGGGCCTGACAGGGCCCGACAGGGCCCAGTAGAGCCCGAAAGAGCCCGACAGAGCCCAGAAGATCCCAGTAGAGCCCGACAGGGCCCGACAAGGCCCGACAGGGCCCATTAGAGCCCGACAGAGCCCGACAGAGCCTGACAGAGCCCGACAGGGCCCGACAGGGCCCGACAGAGTCCGACAGAGCCCGACAGGGCCCAGTAGAGCCCGACAGAGCCCGACAGAGCCCGACAGGGCCCGACAGGGCCCGACAGGGCCCAGTAGAGCCCGATAGAGCCCGACAGAGCCCGACAGAGCCCGACAGGGCCCGACAGGGCCCGACAGAGCCCGACAGGGCCCGATAGAGCCCGACAGGGCCCGACAGAGCCCGACAGAGCCCGACAGGGCACGACAGAGCCCGACAGAGCCCGACAGGGCCCGACAGAGCCCGACAGAGCCCGACAGAGCCCGACAGGGCCCAGTAGAGCCCGACAGAGCCCAGTAGAGCCCAGTAGAGCCCGACAGAGCCCGACAGAGCCCGACAGAGCCCGACAGGGCCCGACAGGGCCCGACAGGGCCCAGTAGAGCCCGACAGAGCCCGACAGAGCCCAGTAGAGCCCAGTAGAGCCCGACAGAGCCCGACAGAGCCCGACAGGGCCCGACAGAGCCCGACAGAGCCCGACAGGGCCCGACAGAGCCCGACAGGGCCCGACAGGGCCCAGTAGAGCCCGACAGAGCCCGACAGAGCCCGACAGGGCCCGACAGGGCCCGACAGAGCCCGACAGGGACCGACAGGGCCCGACAGAGCCCAGTAGAGCCCGACAGAGCCCGACAGATCCCGACAGAACCCGACAGAGCCCGACAGAGCCCATCAGGGCCCGACAGGGCCCAGTAGAGCCCGACAGAGCCCGACAAAGCCCGACAGAGCCCGACAGAGCCCAGTAGAGCCCGACAGAGCCCGACAGGGCCCGACAGAGCCCGACAGAGCCCGACAGAGCCCAGTAGAGCCCGACAGAGCCCGTCAGGGCCCGACAGGGCCCGACAGGGCCCAGTAGAGCCCGACAGAGCCCGACAGAGCCCAGTAGAGCCCAGTAGAGCCCGACAGAGCCCGACAGAGCCCGACAGAGCCCGACAGAGCCCGACAGAGCCCAGTAGAGCCCAGTAGAGCCCGACAGAGCCCGACAGAGCCCGACAGGGCCCAGTAGAGCCCGACAGAGCCCGACAGAGCCCGACAGAGCCCGACAGGGCCCGACAGGGCCCGACAGAGCCCAGTAGAGCCCGACAGAGCCCGACAGAGCCCGACAGAACCCGACAGAGCCCGACAGAGCCCAGTAGAGCCCGAGAGAGCCCGACAGAGCCCGACAGAGCCCGACAGGGCCCGACAGGTCCCGACAGGGCCCAGTAGAGCCCGACAGAGCCCGACAGAGCCCGACAGAGCCCGACAGGGCCCGACAGGGCCCAGAAGAGCCCGACAGAGCCCGACAGAGCCCGACAGAGCCCGACAGATCCCGACAGGGCCCGACAGAGCCCGACAGAGCCCGACAGGGCCCGACAGGGCCCGACAGAGCCCGACAGGGCCCCACAGAGCCCGACAGAGCCCGACAGGGCCCAGTAGAGCCCGACAGAGCCCGACAGAGCCCGACAGAGCCCGACAGAGCCCAGCAGAGCCCGACAGAGCCCGACAGAGCCCGACAGGGCCCGACAGGGCCCGACAGAGCCCGACAGAGCCCGACAGAGCCCGACAGGGCCCGACAGGGCCCGACAGAACCCAGTAGAGCCCGACAGAGCCCGACAGAGCCCGACAGGGCCCGACAGGGCCCGACAGGGCCCAGTAGAGCCCGACAGAGCCCGACAGAGCCCGACAGAGCCCGACAGGGCCCGACAGGGCCCGACAGGGCCCGACAGAGCCCGACAGGGCCCGACAGGGCACGACAGAGCCCGACAGGGCCCGACAGGGCCCAGTAGAGCCCGACAGAGCCCGACAGAGCCCGACAGAGCCCGACAGGGCCCGACAGGGCCCAGTAGAGCCCGACAGAGCCCGACAGAGCCCGACAGAGCCCAGTAGAGCCCAGTAGACCCCGACAGAGCCCGACACAGCCCGACAGAGCCCGACAGAGCCCGACAGGGCCCGACAGAGCCCGACAGGGCCCGACAGGGCCCGACAGAGCCCGACAGGGCCCAGTAGAGCCCGACAGAGCCCGACAGAGCCCGACAGAGCCCGACAGGGACCGACAGAGCCCGACAGAGCCCGACAGGTCCCGACAGGGCCCGACAGGGCCCAGTAGAGCCCAACAGAGCCCGATAGAGCCCGACAGGGCCCGACAGGGCCCAGTAGAGCCCGACAGAGCCCGACAGAGCCCAGTAGAGCCCAGTAGAGCCCGACAGAGCCCGACAGAGCCCGATGGAGCCCGACAGGGCCCGACAGAGCCCGACAGAGCCCGACAGGGCCTGACAGGGCCCGACAGGGCCCAGTAGAGCCCGAAAGAGCCCGACAGAGCCCGACAGGGCCCGACAGGGCCCGACAGAGCCCGACAGGGCCCAGTAGAGCCCAGTAGAACCCGACAGAGCCCAGTAGAGCCCGACAGAGCCCGACAGAGCCCGACAGAGCCCGACAGGGCCCGACAGAGCCCGACAGGGCCCAGTAGAGCCCGACAGAGCCCGACAAAGCCCGACAGAGCCCGACAGAGCCCAGTAGAGCCCGACAGAGCCCGACAGGGCCCGACAGGGCCCGACAGGGCCCGACAGAGCCCGACAGAGCCCAGTAGAGCCCGACAGAGCCCGTCAGGGCCCGACAGGCCCCGACAGGGCCCAGTAGAGCCCGACAGAGCCCGACAGAGCCCAGTAGAGCCCGACAGAGCCGAGAGGGCCCGACAGAGCCCGACAGAGCCCGACAGAGCCCGACAGGGCCCGACAGAGCCCGACAGAGCCCGACAGAGCCCGACAGGGCCCGACAGAGCCCGACAGAGCCCGACAGGGCCTGACAGGGCCCGACAGGGCCCAGTAGAGCCCGAAAGAGCCCGACAGAGCCCAGAAGATCCCAGTAGAGCCCGACAGGGCCCGACAAGGCCCGACAGGGCCCATTAGAGCCCGACAGAGCCCGACAGAGCCTGACAGAGCCCGACAGGGCCCGACAGGGCCCGACAGAGTCCGACAGAGCCCGACAGGGCCCAGTAGAGCCCGACAGAGCCCGACAGAGCCCGACAGGGCCCGACAGGGCCCGACAGGGCCCGACAGGGCCCAGTGGAGCCCGATAGAGCCCGACAGAGCCCGACAGAGCCCGACAGGGCCCGACAGGGCCCGACAGAGCCCGACAGGGCCCGATAGAGCCCGACAGGGCCCGACAGAGCCCGACAGAGCCCGACAGGGCACGACAGAGCCCGACAGAGCCCGACAGGGCCCGACAGAGCCCGACAGAGCCCGACAGAGCCCGACAGGGCCCAGTAGAGCCCGACAGAGCCCAGTAGAGCCCCGTAGAGCCCGACAGAGCCCGACAGAGCCCGACAGAGCCCGACAGGGCCCGACAGGGCCCGACAGGGCCCAGTAGAGCCCGACATAGCCCGACAGAGCCCAGTAGAGCCCAGTAGAGCCCGACAGAGCCCGACAGAGCCCGACAGGGCCCGACAGAGCCCGACAGAGCCCGACAGGGCCCGACAGAGCCCGACAGGGCCCGACAGGGCCCAGTAGAGCCCGACAGAGCCCGACAGAGCCCGACAGGGCCCGACAGGGCCCGACAGAGCCCGACAGGGACCGACAGGGCCCGACAGAGCCCAGTAGAGCCCGACAGAGCCCGACAGAGCCCAGTAGAGCCCGACAGAGCCGAGAGGGCCCGACAGAGCCCGACAGAGCCCGACAGAGCCCGACAGGGCCCGACAGAGCCCGACAGAGCCCGACAGAGCCCGACAGGGCCCGACAGAGCCCGACAGAGCCCGACAGGGCCTGACAGGGCCCGACAGGGCCCAGTAGAGCCCGAAAGAGCCCGACAGAGCCCAGAAGATCCCAGTAGAGCCCGACAGGGCCCGACAAGGCCCGACAGGGCCCATTAGAGCCCGACAGAGCCCGACAGAGCCTGACAGAGCCCGACAGGGCCCGACAGGGCCCGACAGAGTCCGACAGAGCCCGACAGGGCCCAGTAGAGCCCGACAGAGCCCGACAGAGCCCGACAGGGCCCGACAGGGCCCGACAGGGCCCGACAGGGCCCAGTAGAGCCCGATAGAGCCCGACAGAGCCCGACAGAGCCCGACAGGGCCCGACAGGGCCCGACAGAGCCCGACAGGGCCCGATAGAGCCCGACAGGGCCCGACAGAGCCCGACAGAGCCCGACAGGGCACGACAGAGCCCGACAGAGCCCGACAGGGCCCGACAGAGCCCGACAGAGCCCGACAGAGCCCGACAGGGCCCAGTAGAGCCCGACAGAGCCCAGTAGAGCCCCGTAGAGCCCGACAGAGCCCGACAGAGCCCGACAGAGCCCGACAGGGCCCGACAGGGCCCGACAGGGCCCAGTAGAGCCCGACAGAGCCCAACAGAGCCCAGTAGAGCCCAGTAGAGCCCGACAGAGCCCGACAGAGCCCGACAGGGCCCGACAGAGCCCGACAGAGCCCGACAGGGCCCGACAGAGCCCGACAGGGCCCGACAGGGCCCAGTAGAGCCCGACAGAGCCCGACAGAGCCCGACAGGGCCCGACAGGGCCCGACAGAGCCCGACAGGGACCGACAGGGCCCGACAGAGCCCAGTAGAGCCCGACAGAGCCCGACAGATCCCGACAGAACCCGACAGAGCCCGACAGAGCCCCTCAGGGCCCGACAGGGCCCAGTAGAGCCCGACAGAGCCCGACAAAGCCCGACAGAGCCCGACAGAGCCCAGTAGAGCCCGACAGAGCCCGACAGGGCCCGACAGAGCCCGACAGAGCCCGACAGAGCCCAGTAGAGCCCGACAGAGCCCGTCAGGGCCCGACAGGGCCCGACAGGGCCCAGTAGAGCCCGACTGAGCCCGACAGAGCCCAGTAGAGCCCAGTAGAGCCCGACAGAGCCCGACAGAGCCCGACAGAGCCCGACAGAGCCCGACAGAGCCCAGTAGAGCCCAGTAGAGCCCGACAGAGCCCGACAGAGCCCGACAGGGCCCAGTAGAGCCCGACAGAGCCCGACAGAGCCCGACAGAGCCCGACAGGGCCCGACAGGGCCCGACAGAGCCCAGTAGAGCCCGACAGAGCCCGACAGAGCCCGACAGAACCCGACAGAGCCCGACAGAGCCCAGTAGAGCCCGAGAGAGCCCGACAGAGCCCGACAGAGCCCGACAGGGCCTGACAGGTCCCGACAGGGCCCAGTAGAGCCCGACAGAGCCCGACAGAGCCCGACAGAGCCCGACAGGGCCCGACAGGGCCCAGAAGAGCCCGACAGAGCCCGACAGAGCCCGACAGAGCCCGACAGATCCCGACAGGGCCCGACAGAGCCCGACAGAGCCCGACAGGGCCCGACAGGGCCCGACAGAGCCCGACAGGGCCCCACAGAGCCCGACAGAGCCCGACAGGGCCCAGTAGAGCCCGACAGAGCCCGACAGAGCCCGACAGAGCCCAGTAGAGCCCGACAGAGCCCGTCAGGGCCCGACAGGCCCCGACAGGGCCCAGTAGAGCCCGACAGAGCCCGACAGAGCCCAGTAGAGCCCGACAGAGCCCAACAGGGCCCGACAGAGCCCGACAGAGCCCGACAGAGCCCGACAGGGCCCAGTAGAGCCCGACAGAGCCCGACAGAGCCCGACAGAGCCCGACAGAGCACGACAGGGCCCGACAGAGCCCGACAGAGCCCGACAGGGCCCGACAGAGCCCGAGAGAGCCCGACAGGGCCCAGTAGAGCCCGACAGAGCCCGACAGAGCCCGACAGAGCCCAGTAGAGCCCGACAGAGCCCGACAGAGCCCGACAGAGCCCGACAGGGCCCGACAGAGCCCGACAGGGCCCGACAGGGCCCGACAGAGCCCGACAGGGCCCAGTAGAGCCCGACAGAGCCCGATAGAGCCCGACAGGGCCCGACAGGGCCCAGTAGAGCCCGACAGAGCCCGACAGAGCCCAGTAGAGCCCAGTAGAGCCCGACAGAGCCCGACAGAGCCCGACAGAGCCCGACAGGGCCCGACAGAGCCCGACAGAGCACGACAGGGCCTGACAGGGCCCGACAGGGCCCAGTAGAGCCCGAAAGAGCCCGACAGAGCCCAGAAGATCCCAGTAGAGCCCGACAGGGCCCGACAAGGCCCGACAGGGCCCATTAGAGCCCGACAGAGCCCGACAGAGCCTGACAGAGCCCGACAGGGCCCGACAGGGCCCGACAGAGTCCGACAGAGCCCGACAGGGCCCAGTAGAGCCCGACAGAGCCCGACAGAGCCCGACAGGGCCCGACAGGGCCCGACAGGGCCCAGTAGAGCCCGATAGAGCCCGACAGAGCCCGACAGAGCCCGACAGGGCCCGACAGGGCCCGACAGAGCCCGACAGGGCCCGATAGAGCCCGACAGGGCCCGACAGAGCCCGACAGAGCCCGACAGGGCACGACAGAGCCCGACAGAGCCCGACAGGGCCCGACAGAGCCCGACAGAGCCCGACAGAGCCCGACAGGGCCCAGTAGAGCCCGACAGAGCCCAGTAGAGCCCAGTAGAGCCCGACAGAGCCCGACAGAGCCCGACAGAGCCCGACAGGGCCCGACAGGGCCCGACAGGGCCCAGTAGAGCCCGACAGAGCCCGACAGAGCCCAGTAGAGCCCAGTAGAGCCCGACAGAGCCCGACAGAGCCCGACAGGGCCCGACAGAGCCCGACAGAGCCCGACAGGGCCCGACAGAGCCCGACAGGGCCCGACAGGGCCCAGTAGAGCCCGACAGAGCCCGACAGAGCCCGACAGGGCCCGACAGGGCCCGACAGAGCCCGACAGGGACCGACAGGGCCCGACAGAGCCCAGTAGAGCCCGACAGAGCCCGACAGATCCCGACAGAACCCGACAGAGCCCGACAGAGCCCATCAGGGCCCGACAGGGCCCAGTAGAGCCCGACAGAGCCCGACAAAGCCCGACAGAGCCCGACAGAGCCCAGTAGAGCCCGACAGAGCCCGACAGGGCCCGACAGAGCCCGACAGAGCCCGACAGAGCCCAGTAGAGCCCGACAGAGCCCGTCAGGGCCCGACAGGGCCCGACAGGGCCCAGTAGAGCCCGACAGAGCCCGACAGAGCCCAGTAGAGCCCAGTAGAGCCCGACAGAGCCCGACAGAGCCCGACAGAGCCCGACAGAGCCCGACAGAGCCCAGTAGAGCCCAGTAGAGCCCGACAGAGCCCGACAGAGCCCGACAGGGCCCAGTAGAGCCCGACAGAGCCCGACAGAGCCCGACAGAGCCCGACAGGGCCCGACAGGGCCCGACAGAGCCCAGTAGAGCCCGACAGAGCCCGACAGAGCCCGACAGAACCCGACAGAGCCCGACAGAGCCCAGTAGAGCCCGAGAGAGCCCGACAGAGCCCGACAGAGCCCGACAGGGCCCGACAGGTCCCGACAGGGCCCAGTAGAGCCCGACAGAGCCCGACAGAGCCCGACAGAGCCCGACAGGGCCCGACAAAGCCCGACAGAGCCCGACAGAGCCCAGTAGAGCCCGACAGAGCCCGACAGGGCCCGACAGAGCCCGACAGAGCCCAGTAGAGCCCGACAGAGCCCGTCAGGGCCCGACAGGCCCCGACAGGGCCCAGTAGAGCCCGACAGAGCCCGACAGAGCCCAGTAGAGCCCGACAGAGCCCAACAGGGCCCGACAGAGCCCGACAGAGCCCGACAGAGCCCGACAGGGCCCAGTAGAGCCCGACAGAGCCCGACAGAGCCCGACAGAGCCCGACAGAGCACGACAGGGCCCGACAGAGCCCGACAGAGCCCGACAGGGCCCGACAGAGCCCGAGAGAGCCCGACAGGGCCCAGTAGAGCCCGACAGAGCCCGACAGAGCCCGACAGAGCCCAGTAGAGCCCGACAGAGCCCGACAGAGCCCGACAGAGCCCGACAGGGCCCGACAGAGCCCGACAGGGCCCGACAGGGCCCGACAGAGCCCGACAGGGCCCAGTAGAGCCCGACAGAGCCCGATAGAGCCCGACAGGGCCCGACAGGGCCCAGTAGAGCCCGACAGAGCCCGACAGAGCCCAGTAGAGCCCAGTAGAGCCCGACAGAGCCCGACAGAGCCCGACAGAGCCCGACAGGGCCCGACAGAGCCCGACAGAGCCCGACAGGGCCTGACAGGGCCCGACAGGGCCCAGTAGAGCCCGAAAGAGCCCGACAGAGCCCAGAAGATCCCAGTAGAGCCCGACAGGGCCCGACAAGGCCCGACAGGGCCCATTAGAGCCCGACAGAGCCCGACAGAGCCTGACAGAGCCCGACAGGGCCCGACAGGGCCCGACAGAGTCCGACAGAGCCCGACAGGGCCCAGTAGAGCCCGACAGAGCCCGACAGAGCCCGACAGGGCCCGACAGGGCCCGACAGGGCCCAGTAGAGCCCGATAGAGCCCGACAGAGCCCGACAGAGCCCGACAGGGCCCGACAGGGCCCGACAGAGCCCGACAGGGCCCGATAGAGCCCGACAGGGCCCGACAGAGCCCGACAGAGCCCGACAGGGCACGACAGAGCCCGACAGAGCCCGACAGGGCCCGACAGAGCCCGACAGAGCCCGACAGAGCCCGACAGGGCCCAGTAGAGCCCGACAGAGCCCAGTAGAGCCCAGTAGAGCCCGACAGAGCCCGACAGAGCCCGACAGAGCCCGACAGGGCCCGACAGGGCCCGACAGGGCCCAGTAGAGCCCGACAGAGCCCGACAGAGCCCAGTAGAGCCCAGTAGAGCCCGACAGAGCCCGACAGAGCCCGACAGGGCCCGACAGAGCCCGACAGAGCCCGACAGGGCCCGACAGAGCCCAACAGGGCCCGACAGGGCCCAGTAGAGCCCGACAGAGCCCGACAGAGCCCGACAGGGCCCGACAGGGCCCGACAGAGCCCGACAGGGACCGACAGGGCCCGACAGAGCCCAGTAGAGCCCGACAGAGCCCGACAGATCCCGACAGAACCCGACAGAGCCCGACAGAGCCCATCAGGGCCCGACAGGGCCCAGTAGAGCCCGACAGAGCCCGACAAAGCCCGACAGAGCCCGACAGAGCCCAGTAGAGCCCGACAGAGCCCGACAGGGCCCGACAGAGCCCGACAGAGCCCGACAGAGCCCAGTAGAGCCCGACAGAGCCCGTCAGGGCCCGACAGGGCCCGACAGGGCCCAGTAGAGCCCGACAGAGCCCGACAGAGCCCAGTAGAGCCCAGTAGAGCCCGACAGAGCCCGACAGAGCCCGACAGAGCCCGACAGAGCCCGACAGAGCCCAGTAGAGCCCAGTAGAGCCCGACAGAGCCCGACAGAGCCCGACAGGGCCCAGTAGAGCCCGACAGAGCCCGACAGAGCCCGACAGAGCCCGACAGGGCCCGACAGGGCCCGACAGAGCCCAGTAGAGCCCGACAGAGCCCGACAGAGCCCGACAGAACCCGACAGAGCCCGACAGAGCCCAGTAGAGCCCGAGAGAGCCCGACAGAGCCCGACAGAGCCCGACAGGGCCCGACAGGTCCCGACAGGGCCCAGTAGAGCCCGACAGAGCCCGACAGAGCCCGACAGAGCCCGACAGGGCCCGACAGGGCCCAGAAGAGCCCGACAGAGCCCGACAGAGCCCGACAGAGCCCGACAGATCCCGACAGGGCCCGACAGAGCCCGACAGAGCCCGACAGGGCCCGACAGGGCCCGACAGAGCCCGACAGGGCCCCACAGAGCCCGACAGAGCCCGACAGGGCCCAGTAGAGCCCGACAGAGGCCGACAGAGCCCGACAGAGCCCGACAGAGCCCAGCAGAGCCCGACAGAGCCCGACAGAGCCCGACAGGGCCCGACAGGGCCCGACAGAGCCCGACAGAGCCCGACAGAGCCCGACAGGGCCCGACAGGGCCCGACAGAACCCAGTAGAGCCCGACAGAGCCCGACAGAGCCCGACAGGGCCCGACAGGGCCCGACAGGGCCCAGTAGAGCCCGACAGAGCCCGACAGAGCCCGACAGAGCCCGACAGGGCCCGACAGGGCCCGACAGGGCCCGACAGAGCCCGACAGGGCCCGACAGGGCACGACAGAGCCCGACAGGGCCCGACAGGGCCCAGTAGAGCCCGACAGAGCCCGACAGAGCCCGACAGAGCCCGACAGGGCCCGACAGGGCCCAGTAGAGCCCGACAGAGCCCGACAGAGCCCGACAGAGCCCAGTAGAGCCCAGTAGACCCCGACAGAGCCCGACACAGCCCGACAGAGCCCGACAGAGCCCGACAGGGCCCGACAGAGCCCGACAGGGCCCGACAGGGCCCGACAGAGCCCGACAGGGCCCAGTAGAGCCCGACAGAGCCCGACAGAGCCCGACAGAGCCCGACAGGGACCGACAGAGCCCGACAGAGCCCGACAGGTCCCGACAGGGCCCGACAGGGCCCAGTAGAGCCCAACAGAGCCCGATAGAGCCCGACAGGGCCCGACAGGGCCCAGTAGAGCCCGACAGAGCCCGACAGAGCCCAGTAGAGCCCAGTAGAGCCCGACAGAGCCCGACAGAGCCCGATGGAGCCCGACAGGGCCCGACAGAGCCCGACAGAGCCCGACAGGGCCTGACAGGGCCCGACAGGGCCCAGTAGAGCCCGAAAGAGCCCGACAGAGCCCGACAGGGCCCGACAGGGCCCGACAGAGCCCGACAGGGCCCAGTAGAGCCCAGTAGAACCCGACAGAGCCCAGTAGAGCCCGACAGAGCCCGACAGAGCCCGACAGAGCCCGACAGGGCCCGACAGAGCCCGACAGGGCCCAGTAGAGCCCGACAGAGCCCGACAAAGCCCGACAGAGCCCGACAGAGCCCAGTAGAGCCCGACAGAGCCCGACAGGGCCCGACAGGGCCCGACAGGGCCCGACAGAGCCCGACAGAGCCCAGTAGAGCCCGACAGAGCCCGTCAGGGCCCGACAGGCCCCGACAGGGCCCAGTAGAGCCCGACAGAGCCCGACAGAGCCCAGTAGAGCCCGACAGAGCCGAGAGGGCCCGACAGAGCCCGACAGAGCCCGACAGAGCCCGACAGGGCCCGACAGAGCCCGACAGAGCCCGACAGAGCCCGACAGGGCCCGACAGAGCCCGACAGAGCCCGACAGGGCCTGACAGGGCCCGACAGGGCCCAGTAGAGCCCGAAAGAGCCCGACAGAGCCCAGAAGATCCCAGTAGAGCCCGACAGGGCCCGACAAGGCCCGACAGGGCCCATTAGAGCCCGACAGAGCCCGACAGAGCCTGACAGAGCCCGACAGGGCCCGACAGGGCCCGACAGAGTCCGACAGAGCCCGACAGGGCCCAGTAGAGCCCGACAGAGCCCGACAGAGCCCGACAGGGCCCGACAGGGCCCGACAGGGCCCGACAGGGCCCAGTAGAGCCCGATAGAGCCCGACAGAGCCCGACAGAGCCCGACAGGGCCCGACAGGGCCCGACAGAGCCCGACAGGGCCCGATAGAGCCCGACAGGGCCCGACAGAGCCCGACAGAGCCCGACAGGGCACGACAGAGCCCGACAGAGCCCGACAGGGCCCGACAGAGCCCGACAGAGCCCGACAGAGCCCGACAGGGCCCAGTAGAGCCCGACAGAGCCCAGTAGAGCCCCGTAGAGCCCGACAGAGCCCGACAGAGCCCGACAGAGCCCGACAGGGCCCGACAGGGCCCGACAGGGCCCAGTAGAGCCCGACATAGCCCGACAGAGCCCAGTAGAGCCCAGTAGAGCCCGACAGAGCCCGACAGAGCCCGACAGGGCCCGACAGAGCCCGACAGAGCCCGACAGGGCCCGACAGAGCCCGACAGGGCCCGACAGGGCCCAGTAGAGCCCGACAGAGCCCGACAGAGCCCGACAGGGCCCGACAGGGCCCGACAGAGCCCGACAGGGACCGACAGGGCCCGACAGAGCCCAGTAGAGCCCGACAGAGCCCGACAGAGCCCAGTAGAGCCCGACAGAGCCGAGAGGGCCCGACAGAGCCCGACAGAGCCCGACAGAGCCCGACAGGGCCCGACAGAGCCCGACAGAGCCCGACAGAGCCCGACAGGGCCCGACAGAGCCCGACAGAGCCCGACAGGGCCTGACAGGGCCCGACAGGGCCCAGTAGAGCCCGAAAGAGCCCGACAGAGCCCAGAAGATCCCAGTAGAGCCCGACAGGGCCCGACAAGGCCCGACAGGGCCCATTAGAGCCCGACAGAGCCCGACAGAGCCTGACAGAGCCCGACAGGGCCCGACAGGGCCCGACAGAGTCCGACAGAGCCCGACAGGGCCCAGTAGAGCCCGACAGAGCCCGACAGAGCCCGACAGGGCCCGACAGGGCCCGACAGGGCCCGACAGGGCCCAGTAGAGCCCGATAGAGCCCGACAGAGCCCGACAGAGCCCGACAGGGCCCGACAGGGCCCGACAGAGCCCGACAGGGCCCGATAGAGCCCGACAGGGCCCGACAGAGCCCGACAGAGCCCGACAGGGCACGACAGAGCCCGACAGAGCCCGACAGGGCCCGACAGAGCCCGACAGAGCCCGACAGGGCCCAGTAGAGCCCGACAGAGCCCAGTAGAGCCCCGTAGAGCCCGACAGAGCCCGACAGAGCCCGACAGAGCCCGACAGGGCCCGACAGGGCCCGACAGGGCCCAGTAGAGCCCGACAGAGCCCAACAGAGCCCAGTAGAGCCCAGTAGAGCCCGACAGAGCCCGACAGAGCCCGACAGGGCCCGACAGAGCCCGACAGGGCCCGACAGGGCCCAGTAGAGCCCGACAGAGCCCGACAGAGCCCGACAGGGCCCGACAGGGCCCGACAGAGCCCGACAGGGACCGACAGGGCCCGACAGAGCCCAGTAGAGCCCGACAGAGCCCGACAGATCCCGACAGAACCCGACAGAGCCCGACAGAGCCCATCAGGGCCCGACAGGGCCCAGTAGAGCCCGACAGAGCCCGACAAAGCCCGACAGAGCCCGACAGAGCCCAGTAGAGCCCGACAGAGCCCGACAGGGCCCGACAGAGCCCGACAGAGCCCGACAGAGCCCAGTAGAGCCCGACAGAGCCCGTCAGGGCCCGACAGGGCCCGACAGGGCCCAGTAGAGCCCGACTGAGCCCGACAGAGCCCAGTAGAGCCCAGTAGAGCCCGACAGAGCCCGACAGAGCCCGACAGAGCCCGACAGAGCCCGACAGAGCCCAGTAGAGCCCAGTAGAGCCCGACAGAGCCCGACAGAGCCCGACAGGGCCCAGTAGAGCCCGACAGAGCCCGACAGAGCCCGACAGAGCCCGACAGGGCCCGACAGGGCCCGACAGAGCCCAGTAGAGCCCGACAGAGCCCGACAGAGCCCGACAGAACCCGACAGAGCCCGACAGAGCCCAGTAGAGCCCGAGAGAGCCCGACAGAGCCCGACAGAGCCCGACAGGGCCTGACAGGTCCCGACAGGGCCCAGTAGAGCCCGACAGAGCCCGACAGAGCCCGACAGAGCCCGACAGGGCCCGACAGGGCCCAGAAGAGCCCGACAGAGCCCGACAGAGCCCGACAGAGCCCGACAGATCCCGACAGGGCCCGACAGA
This sequence comes from Caloenas nicobarica, assembly GCF_036013445.1. Taxonomy (NCBI): domain Eukaryota; kingdom Metazoa; phylum Chordata; class Aves; order Columbiformes; family Columbidae; genus Caloenas; species Caloenas nicobarica. Next base: position 313,258 of record NW_027017014.1, read on the forward strand.
GCCCGACAGAGCCCGACAGGGCCCGACAGGGCCCGACAGAGCCCGACAGGGCCCCACAGAGCCCGACAGAGCCCGACAGGGCCCAGTAGAGCCCGACAGAGCCCGACAGAGCCCGACAGAGCCCGACAGAGCCCAGTAGAGCCCGACAGAGCCCGACAGAGCCCGACAGGGCCCGACAGGGCCCGACAGAGCCCGACAGAGCCCGACAGGGCCCGACAGGGCCCGACAGAACCCAGTAGAGCCCGAAAGAGCCCGACAGAGCCCAACAGGGCCCGACAGGGCCCGACAGGGCCCAGTAGAGCCCGACAGAGCCCGACAGAGCCCGACAGAGCCCGACAGGGCCCGACAGGGCCCGACAGGGCCCGACAGAGCCCGACAGGGCCCGACAGGGCCCGACAGAGCCCGACAGGGCCCGACAGGGCCCAGTAGAGCCCGACAGAGCCCGACAGAGCCCGACAGGGCCCGACAGGGCCCAGTAGAGCCCGACAGAGCCCGACAGAGCCCGACAGAGCCCAGTAGAGCCCAGTAGACCCCGACAGAGCCCGACACAGCCCGACAGAGCCCGACAGAGCCCGACAGGGCCCGACAGAGCCCGACAGGGCCCGACAGGGCCCGACAGAGCCCGACAGGGCCCAGTAGAGCCCGACAGAGCCCGACAGAGCCCGACAGAGCCCGACAGGGACCGACAGAGCCCGACAGAGCCCGACAGGTCCCGACAGGGCCCGACAGGGCCCAGTAGAGCCCAACAGAGCCCGATAGAGCCCGACAGGGCCCGACAGGGCCCAGTAGAGCCCGACAGAGCCCGACAGAGGCCAGTAGAGCCCAGTAGAGCCCGACAGAGCCCGACAGAGCCCGATGGAGCCCGACAGGGCCCGACAGAGCCCGACAGAGCCCGACAGGGCCTGACAGGGCCCGACAGGGCCCAGTAGAGCCCGAAAGAGCCCGACAGAGCCCGACAGGGCCCGACAGGGCCCGACAGAGCCCGACAGGGCCCAGTAGAGCCCAGTAGAACCCGACAGAGCCCAGTAGAGCCCGACAGAGCCCGACAGAGCCCGACAGGGCCCGACAGAGCCCGACAGGGCCCAGTAGAGCCCGACAGAGCCCGACAAAGCCCGACAGAGCCCGACAGGGCCCGACAGAGCCCGACAGAGCCCGACAGGGCCTGACAGGGCCCGACAGGGCCCGACAGAGCCCGACAGAGCCCGACAGGGCCCGACAGAGCCCGACAGAGCCCGACAGGGCCTGACAGGGCCCGACAGGGCCCAGTAGAGCCCGAAAGAGCCCGACAGAGCCCAGAAGATCCCAGTAGAGCCCGACAGGGCCCGACAAGGCCCGACAGGGCCCATTAGAGCCCGACAGAGCCCGACAGAGCCTGACAGAGCCCGACAGGGCCCGACAGGGCCCGACAGAGTCCGACAGAGCCCGACAGGGCCCAGTAGAGCCCGACAGAGCCCGACAGAGCCCGACAGGGCCCGACAGGGCCCGACAGGGCCCGACAGGGCCCAGTAGAGCCCGATAGAGCCCGACAGAGCCCGACAGAGCCCGACAGGGCCCGACAGGGCCCGACAGAGCCCGACAGGGCCCGATAGAGCCCGACAGGGCCCGACAGAGCCCGACAGAGCCCGACAGGGCACGACAGAGCCCGACAGAGCCCGACAGGGCCCGACAGAGCCCGACAGAGCCCGACAGAGCCCGACAGGGCCCAGTAGAGCCCGACATAGCCCAGTAGAGCCCAGTAGAGCCCGACAGAGCCCGACAGAGCCCAACAGAGCCCGACAGGGCCCGACAGGGTCCGACAGGGCCCAGTAGAGCCCGACAGAGCCCGACAGAGCCCAGTAGAGCCCAGTAGAGCCCGACAGAGCCCGACAGAGCCCGACAGGGCCCGACAGAGCCCGACAGAGCCCGACAGGGCCCGACTGAGCCCGACAGGGCCCGACAGGGCCCAGTAGAGCCCGACAGAGCCCGACAGAGCCCGACAGGGCCCGACAGGGCCCGACAGAGCCCGACAGGGACCGACAGGGCCCGACAGAGCCCAGTAGAGCCCGACAGAGCCCGACAGATCCCGACAGAACCCGACAGAGCCCGACAGAGCCCATCAGGGCCCGACAGGGCCCAGTAGAGCCCGACAGAGCCCGACAAAGCCCGACAGAGCCCGACAGAGCCCAGTAGAGCCCGACAGAGCCCGACAGGGCCCGACAGAGCCCGACAGAGCCCGACAGAGCCCAGTAGAGCCCGACAGAGCCCGTCAGGGCCCGACAGGGCCCGACAGGGCCCAGTAGAGCCCGACAGAGCCCGACAGAGCCCAGTAGAGCCCAGTAGAGCCCGACAGAGCCCGACAGAGCCCGACAGAGCCCGACAGAGCCCGACAGAGCCCAGTAGAGCCCAGTAGAGCCCGACAGAGCCCGACAGAGCCCGACAGGGCCCAGTAGAGCCCGACAGAGCCCGACAGAGCCCGACAGAGCCCGACAGGGCCCGACAGGGCCCGACAGAGCCCAGTAGAGCCCGACAGAGCCCGACAGAGCCCGACAGAACGCGACAGAGCCCGACAGAGCCCAGTAGAGCCCGAGAGAGCCCGACAGAGCCCGACAGAGCCCGACAGGGCCCGACAGGTCCCGACAGGGCCCAGTAGAGCCCGACAGAGCCCGACAGAGCCCGACAGAGCCCGACAGGGCCCGACAGGGCCCAGAAGAGCCCGACAGAGCCCGACAGAGCCCGACAGAGCCCGACAGATCCCGACAGGGCCCGACAGAGCCCGACAGAGCCCGACAGGGCCCGACAGGGCCCGACAGAGCCCGACAGAGCCCGACAGAGCCCGACAGGGCCCGACAGAGCCCGACAGAGCCCGACAGAGCCCGACAGGGCCCAGTAGAGCCCGACAGAGCCCGACAGAGCCCGACAGAGCCCGACAGAGCCCAGTAGAGCCCGACAGAGCCCGACAGAGCCCGACAGGGCCCGACAGGGCCCGACAGAGCCCGACAGAGCCCGACAGAGCCCGACAGGGCCCGACAGGGCCCGACAGAACCCAGTAGAGCCCGACAGAGCCCGACAGAGCCCGACAGGGCCCGACAGGGCCCGACAGGGCCCAGTAGAGCCCGACAGAGCCCGACAGAGCCCGACAGAGCCCGACAGGGCCCGACAGGGCCCGACAGGGCCCGACAGGGCCCGACAGAGCCCGACAGGGCCCGACAGGGCACGACAGAGCCCGACAGGGCCCGACAGGGCCCAGTAGAGCCCGACAGAGCCCGACAGAGCCCGACAGAGCCCGACAGGGCCCGACAGGGCCCAGTAGAGCCCGACAGAGCCCGACAGAGCCCGACAGAGCCCAGTAGAGCCCAGTAGACCCCGACAGAGCCCGACACAGCCCGACAGAGCCCGACAGAGCCCGACAGGGCCCGACAGAGCCCGACAGGGCCCGACAGGGCCCGACAGAGCCCGACAGGGCCCAGTAGAGCCCGACAGAGCCCGACAGAGCCCGACAGAGCCCGACAGGGACCGACAGAGCCCGACAGAGCCCGACAGGTCCCGACAGGGCCCGACAGGGCCCAGTAGAGCCCAACAGAGCCCGATAGAGCCCGACAGGGCCCGACAGGGCCCAGTAGAGCCCGACAGAGCCCGACAGAGCCCAGTAGAGCCCAGTAGAGCCCGACAGAGCCCGACAGAGCCCGATGGAGCCCGACAGGGCCCGACAGAGCCCGACAGAGCCCGACAGGGCCTGACAGGGCCCGACAGAGCCCAGTAGAGCCCGAAAGAGCCCGACAGAGCCCGACAGGGCCCGACAGGGCCCGACAGAGCCCGACAGGGCCCAGTAGAGCCCAGTAGAACCCGACAGAGCCCAGTAGAGCCCGACAGAGCCCGACAGAGCCCGACAGAGCCCGACAGGGCCCGACAGAGCCCGACAGGGCCCAGTAGAGCCCGACAGAGCCCGACAAAGCCCGACAGAGCCCGACAGAGCCCAGTAGAGCCCGACAGAGCCCGACAGGGCCCGACAGGGCCCGACAGGGCCCGACAGAGCCCGACAGAGCCCAGTAGAGCCCGACAGAGCCCGTCAGGGCCCGACAGGCCCCGACAGGGCCCAGTAGAGCCCGACAGAGCCCGACAGAGCCCAGTAGAGCCCGACAGAGCCGAGAGGGCCCGACAGAGCCCGACAGAGCCCGACAGAGCCCGACAGGGCCCGACAGAGCCCGACAGAGCCCGACAGAGCCCGACAGGGCCCAGTAGAGCCCGACAGAGCCCGACAGAGCCCGACAGAAACCGACAGGGCCCAGTAGAGCCCGACAGAGCCCGACAGAGCCCGACAGAGCCCGACAGGGCCCGACAGAGCCCGACAGAGCCCGACAGAGCCCGACAGCGCCCGACAGGGCCCAGTAGAGCCCGACAGGGCCCGACAGAGCCCGACAGAGCCCGACAGGGCCTGACAGGGCCCGACAGGGCCCGACAGGGCCCGACAGAGCCCGACAGAGCCCGACAGGGCCCGACAGAGCCCGACAGAGCCCGACAGGGCCCAGTAGAGCCCAGTAGAACCCGACAGAGCCCAGTAGAGCCCGACAGAGCCCGACAGAGCCCGACAGAGCCCGACAGGGCCCGACAGAGCCCGACAGAGCCCAGTAGAGCCCGACAGAGCCCGACAAAGCCCGACAGAGCCCGACAGAGCCCAGTAGAGCCCGACAGAGCCCGACAGAGCCCGACAGGGCCCGACAGAGCCCGACAGAGCCCAGTAGAGCCCGACAGAGCCCGTCAGGGCCCGACAGGCCCCGACAGGGCCCAGTAGAGCCCGACAGAGCCCGACAGAGCCCAGTAGAGCCCGACAGAGCCGAGAGGGCCCGACAGAGCCCGACAGAGCCCGACAGAGCCCGACAGGGCCCGACAGAGCCCGACAGAGCCCGACAGAGCCCGACAGGGCCCAGTAGAGCCCGACAGAGCCCGACAGAGCCCGACAGAACCCGACAGGGCCCAGTAGAGCCCGACAGAGCCCGACAGAGCCCGACAGAGCCCGACAGGGCCCGACAGAGCCCGAGAGAGCCCGACAGAGCCCGACAGCGCCCGACAGGGCCCAGTAGAGCCCGACAGGGCCCGACAGAGCCCAACAGAGCCCGACAGGGCCCGACAGAGCCCGACAGAGCCCGACAGGGCCCAGTAGAGCCCGACAGAGCCCAACAGAGCCCGACAGAGCCCGACAGGGCCCAGTAGAGCCCGACAGAGCCCGACAGAGCCCGACAGAGCCTGACAGAGCACGACAGGGCCCGACAGAGCCCGACAGAGCCCGACAGAGCCCGACAGAGCCCGACAGGGCCCAGTAGAGCCCGACAGAGCCCGACAGAGCCCGACAGAGCCCAGTAGAGCCCGACAGAGCCCGACAGAGCCCGACAGAGCCCGACCGGGCCCGACAGAGCCCGACAGGGCCCGACAGGGCCCGACAGAGCCCGACAGGGCCCAGTAGAGCCCAACAGAGCCCGATAGAGCCCGACAGGGCCCGACAGGGCCCAGTAGAGCCCGACAGAGCCTGACAGAGCCCAGTAGAGCCCAGTAGAGCCCGACAGAGCCCGACAGAGCCCGATGGAGCCCGACAGGGCCCGACAGAGCCCGACAGAGCCCGACAGGGCCTGACAGGGCCCGACAGGGCCCATTAGAGCCCGACAGAGCCCGACAGAGCCTGACAGAGCCCGACAGGGCCCGACAGGGCCCGACAGAGTCCGACAGAGCCCGACAGGGCCCAGTAGAGCCCGACAGAGCCCGACAGAGCCCGACAGGGCCCGACAGGGCCCGACAGGGCCCAGTAGAGCCCGATAGAGCCCGACAGAGCCCGACAGAGCCCGACAGAGCCCGACAGGGCCCGACAGGGCCCGACAGGGCCCAGTAGAGCCCGACAGAGCCCAGTAGAGCCCGACAGAGCCCGACAGAGCCCGACAGAGCCCGACAGGGCCCGACAGGGCCCGACAGGGCCCAGTAGAGCCCGACAGAGCCCGACAGGGCCCGACAGAGCCCGACAGAGCCCGACAGGGCCCGACAGAGCCCGACAGGGCCCAGTAGAGCCCGACAGAGCCCGACAGAGCCCGACAGAGCCCGACAGGGCCCGACAGAGCCCGACAGAGCCCGACAGGGCCCGACAGGGCCCGACAGAGCCCGACAGGGCCCGACAGAGCCCGACAGAGCCCTACAGGGCCCCACAGAGCCCGAAAGAGCCCGACAAAGCCCAGTAGAGCCCGACAGAGCCCGACAGAGCCCGACAGAGCCCGACAGAGCCCAGTAGAGCCCGACAGAGCCCGACAGAGCCCGACAGAGCCCGACAGGGCCCGACAGGGCCCGACAGAGCCCGACAGAGCCCGACAGAGCCCGACAGGGCCCAGTAGAGCCCGACAGAGCCCGACAGAGCCCGACAGGGCCCGACAGGGCCCGACAGGGCCCGACAGAGCCCAGTAGAGCCCGACAGAGCCCGACAGAGCCCGACAGGGCCCGACAGGGCCCGACAGGGCCCAGTAGAGCCCGACAGAGCCCGACAGAGCCCGACAGAGCCCGACAGGGCCCGACAGAGCCCGACAGAGCCCGACAGGGCCCGACAGAGCCCGACAGGGCCCGACAGGGTACGACAGAGCCCGACAGGGCCCGACAGGGCCCAGTAGAGCCCGACAGAGCCCGACAGAGCCCGACAGAGCCCGACAGAGCCCGACAGGGCCCAGTAGAGCCCGACAGAGCCCGACAGAGCCCGACAAAGCCCAGTAGAGCCCAGTAGAGCCCGACAGAGCCCGACACAGCCCGACAGAGCCCGAGAGAACCCGACAGGGCCCAGTAGAGCCCGACAGAGCCCGACAGGGCCCGACAGAGCCCGACAGAGCCCGACAGAGCCCGACAGCGCCCGACAGGGCCCAGTAGAGCCCGACAGAGCCCGACAGAGCCCGACAGAGCCCGACAGGGCCCGACAGAGCCCGACAGAGCCCGACAGGGCCCGACAAGGCCCAGTAGAGCCCGACAGAGCCCAACAGGGCCCGACAGAGCCCGACAGAGCCCGACAGAGCCCGACAGGGCCCAGTAGAGCCCGACAGAGCCCGACAGAGCCCGACAGAGCCCGACAGGGCCCGACAGAGCCCGACAGAGCCCGACAGGGCCCGACAGAGCCCGACAGGGCCCGACAGAGCCCGACAGAGCCCGACAGGGCCCAGTAGAGCCCGACAGAGCCCGACAGAGCCCGACAGAGCCCAGTAGAGCCCAGTAGAGCCCGACAGAGCCCGACAGAGCCCGACAGAGCCCGACAGGGCCCGACAGGGCCCGACAGGGCCCAGTAGAGCCCGAAAGAGCCCGACAGAGCCCAGTAGAGCCCAGTAGAGCCCGACAGGGCCCGACAAGGCCCGACAGGGCCCATTAGAGCCCGACAGAGCCCGACAGAGCCTGACAGAGCCCGACAGGGCCCGACAGGGCCCGACAGATTCCGACAGAGCCCGACAGGGCCCAGTAGAGCCCGACAGAGCCCGACAGAGCCCGACAGGGCCCGACAGGGCCCGACAGGGCCCGACAGGGCCCAGTAGAGCCCGATAGAGCCCGACAGAGCCCGACAGAGCCCGACAGGGCCCGACAGAGCCCGACAGAGCCCGACAGAGCCCGACAGGGCCCGACAGGGCCCGACAGAGCCCGACAGGGCCCGATAGAGCCCGACAGGGCCCGACAGAGCCCGACAGAGCCCGACAGGGCACGACAGAGCCCGACAGAGCCCGACAGGGCCCGACAGAGCCCGACAGAGCCCGACAGAGCCCGACAGGGCCCAGTAGAGCCCGACAGAGCCCAGTAGAGCCCAGTAGAGCCCGACAGAGCCCGACAGAGCCCGACACAGCCCGACAGGGCCCGACAGGGCCCGACAGGGCCCAGTAGAGCCCGACAGAGCCCGACAGGGCCCGACAGAGCCCGACAGAGCCCGACAGAGCCCGACAGGGCCCAGTAGAGCCCAACAGAGCCCGACAGAGCCCGACAGAGCCCGACAGGGCCCGACAGAGCCCGACAGAGCCCGACAGGGCCCGACAGGGCCCGACAGAGCCCGACAGGGCCCGACAGAGCCCGACAGAGCCCTACAGGGCCCCACAGAGCCCGAAAGAGCCCGACAAAGCCCAGTAGAGCCCGACAGAGCCCGACAGAGCCCAACAGCGCCCGACAGGGCCCAGTAGAGCCCGACAGGGCCCGACAGAGCCCAACAGAGCCCGACAGGGCCTGACAGGGCCCGACAGGGCCCGACAGGGCCCGACAGAGCCCGACAGAGCCCGACAGGGCCCGACAGAGCCCGACAGAGCCCGACAGGGCCCAGTAGAGCCCAGTAGAACCCGACAGAGCCCAGTAGAGCCCGACAGAGCCCGACAGAGCCCGACAGAGCCCGACAGGGCCCGACAGAGCCCGACAGAGCCCAGTAGAGCCCGACAGAGCCCGACAAAGCCCGACAGAGCCCGACAGAGCCCAGTAGAGCCCGACAGAGCCCGACAGAGCCCGACAGGGCCCGACAGAGCCCGACAGAGCCCAGTAGAGCCCGACAGAGCCCGTCAGGGCCCGACAGGCCCCGACAGGGCCCAGTAGAGCCCGACAGAGCCCGACAGAGCCCAGTAGAGCCCGACAGAGCCGAGAGGGCCCGACAGAGCCCGACAGAGCCCGACAGAGCCCGACAGGGCCCGACAGAGCCCGACAGAGCCCGACAGAGCCCGACAGGGCCCAGTAGAGCCCGACAGAGCCCGACAGAGCCCGACAGAACCCGACAGGGCCCAGTAGAGCCCGACAGAGCCCGACAGAGCCCGACAGAGCCCGACAGGGCCCGACAGAGCCCGACAGAGCCCGACAGAGCCCGACAGCGCCCGACAGGGCCCAGTAGAGCCCGACAGGGCCCGACAGAGCCCAACAGAGCCCGACAGGGCCCGACAGAGCCCGACAGAGCCCGACAGGGCCCAGTAGAGCCCGACAGAGCCCAACAGAGCCCGACAGAGCCCGACAGGGCCCAGTAGAGCCCGACAGAGCCCGACAGAGCCCGACAGAGCCTGACAGAGCACGACAGGGCCCGACAGAGCCCGACAGAGCCCGACAGAGCCCGACAGAGCCCGACAGGGCCCAGTAGAGCCCGACAGAGCCCGACAGAGCCCGACAGAGCCCAGTAGAGCCCGACAGAGCCCGACAGAGCCCGACAGAGCCCGACAGGGCCCGACAGAGCCCGACAGGGCCCGACAGGGCCCGACAGAGCCCGACAGGGCCCAGTAGAGCCCAACAGAGCCCGATAGAGCCCGACAGGGCCCGACAGGGCCCAGTAGAGCCCGACAGAGCCTGACAGAGCCCAGTAGAGCCCAGTAGAGCCCGACAGAGCCCGACAGAGCCCGATGGAGCCCGACAGGGCCCGACAGAGCCCGACAGAGCCCGACAGGGCCTGACAGGGCCCGACAGGGCCCATTAGAGCCCGACAGAGCCCGACAGAGCCTGACAGAGCCCGACAGGGCCCGACAGGGCCCGACAGAGTCCGACAGAGCCCGACAGGGCCCAGTAGAGCCCGACAGAGCCCGACAGAGCCCGACAGGGCCCGACAGGGCCCGACAGGGCCCAGTAGAGCCCGATAGAGCCCGACAGAGCCCGACAGAGCCCGACAGAGCCCGACAGGGCCCGACAGGGCCCGACAGGGCCCAGTAGAGCCCGACAGAGCCCAGTAGAGCCCGACAGAGCCCGACAGAGCCCGACAGAGCCCGACAGGGCCCGACAGGGCCCGACAGGGCCCAGTAGAGCCCGACAGAGCCCGACAGGGCCCGACAGAGCCCGACAGAGCCCGACAGGGCCCGACAGAGCCCGACAGGGCCCAGTAGAGCCCGACAGAGCCCGACAGAGCCCGACAGAGCCCGACAGGGCCCGACAGAGCCCGACAGAGCCCGACAGGGCCCGACAGGGCCCGACAGAGCCCGACAGGGCCCGACAGAGCCCGACAGAGCCCTACAGGGCCCCACAGAGCCCGAAAGAGCCCGACAAAGCCCAGTAGAGCCCGACAGAGCCCGACAGAGCCCGACAGAGCCCGACAGAGCCCAGTAGAGCCCGACAGAGCCCGACAGAGCCCGACAGAGCCCGACAGGGCCCGACAGGGCCCGACAGAGCCCGACAGAGCCCGACAGAGCCCGACAGGGCCCAGTAGAGCCCGACAGAGCCCGACAGAGCCCGACAGGGCCCGACAGGGCCCGACAGGGCCCGACAGAGCCCAGTAGAGCCCGACAGAGCCCGACAGAGCCCGACAGGGCCCGACAGGGCCCGACAGGGCCCAGTAGAGCCCGACAGAGCCCGACAGAGCCCGACAGAGCCCGACAGGGCCCGACAGAGCCCGACAGAGCCCGACAGGGCCCGACAGAGCCCGACAGGGCCCGACAGGGTACGACAGAGCCCGACAGGGCCCGACAGGGCCCAGTAGAGCCCGACAGAGCCCGACAGAGCCCGACAGAGCCCGACAGAGCCCGACAGGGCCCAGTAGAGCCCGACAGAGCCCGACAGAGCCCGACAAAGCCCAGTAGAGCCCAGTAGAGCCCGACAGAGCCCGACACAGCCCGACAGAGCCCGAGAGAACCCGACAGGGCCCAGTAGAGCCCGACAGAGCCCGACAGGGCCCGACAGAGCCCGACAGAGCCCGACAGAGCCCGACAGCGCCCGACAGGGCCCAGTAGAGCCCGACAGAGCCCGACAGAGCCCGACAGAGCCCGACAGGGCCCGACAGAGCCCGACAGAGCCCGACAGGGCCCGACAAGGCCCAGTAGAGCCCGACAGAGCCCAACAGGGCCCGACAGAGCCCGACAGAGCCCGACAGAGCCCGACAGGGCCCAGTAGAGCCCGACAGAGCCCGACAGAGCCCGACAGAGCCCGACAGGGCCCGACAGAGCCCGACAGAGCCCGACAGGGCCCGACAGAGCCCGACAGGGCCCGACAGAGCCCGACAGAGCCCGACAGGGCCCAGTAGAGCCCGACAGAGCCCGACAGAGCCCGACAGAGCCCAGTAGAGCCCAGTAGAGCCCGACAGAGCCCGACAGAGCCCGACAGAGCCCGACAGGGCCCGACAGGGCCCGACAGGGCCCAGTAGAGCCCGAAAGAGCCCGACAGAGCCCAGTAGAGCCCAGTAGAGCCCGACAGGGCCCGACAAGGCCCGACAGGGCCCATTAGAGCCCGACAGAGCCCGACAGAGCCTGACAGAGCCCGACAGGGCCCGACAGGGCCCGACAGATTCCGACAGAGCCCGACAGGGCCCAGTAGAGCCCGACAGAGCCCGACAGAGCCCGACAGGGCCCGACAGGGCCCGACAGGGCCCGACAGGGCCCAGTAGAGCCCGATAGAGCCCGACAGAGCCCGACAGAGCCCGACAGGGCCCGACAGAGCCCGACAGAGCCCGACAGAGCCCGACAGGGCCCGACAGGGCCCGACAGAGCCCGACAGGGCCCGATAGAGCCCGACAGGGCCCGACAGAGCCCGACAGAGCCCGACAGGGCACGACAGAGCCCGACAGAGCCCGACAGGGCCCGACAGAGCCCGACAGAGCCCGACAGAGCCCGACAGGGCCCAGTAGAGCCCGACAGAGCCCAGTAGAGCCCAGTAGAGCCCGACAGAGCCCGACAGAGCCCGACACAGCCCGACAGGGCCCGACAGGGCCCGACAGGGCCCAGTAGAGCCCGACAGAGCCCGACAGGGCCCGACAGAGCCCGACAGAGCCCGACAGAGCCCGACAGGGCCCAGTAGAGCCCAACAGAGCCCGACAGAGCCCGACAGAGCCCGACAGGGCCCGACAGAGCCCGACAGAGCCCGACAGGGCCCGACAGGGCCCGACAGAGCCCGACAGGGCCCGACAGAGCCCGACAGAGCCCTACAGGGCCCCACAGAGCCCGAAAGAGCCCGACAAAGCCCAGTAGAGCCCGACAGAGCCCGACAGAGCCCAACAGAGCCCGACAGAGCCCAGTAGAGCCCGACAGAGCCCGACAGAGCCCGACAGAGCCCGACAGGGCCCGACAGGGCCCGACAGAGCCCGACAGAGCCCGACAGGGCCCAGTAGAGCCCGACAGAGCCCGACAGAGCCCGACTGGGCCCGACAGGGCCCGACAGGGCCCGACAGAGCCCAGTAGAGCCCGACAGAGCCCGACAGAGCCCGACAGAGCCCGACAGGGCCCGACAGGGCCCGACAGGGCCCAGTAGAGCCCGACAGAGCCCGACAGAGCCCGACAGAGCCCGACAGGGCCCGACAGGGCCCAACAGAGCCCGACAGGGCCCGACAGAGCCCGACAGGGCCCGACAGGGTACGACAGAGCCCGACAGGGCCCGACATGGCCCAGTAGAGCCCGACAGAGCCCGACAGAGCCCGACAGAGCCCGACAGGGCCCGACAGGGCCCAGTAGAGCCCGACAGAGCCCGACAGAGCCCGACAGAGCCCAGTAGAGCCCAGTAGAGCCCGACAGAGACCGACACAGCCCGACAGAGCCCGAGAGAACCCGACAGGGCCCAGTAGAGCCCGACAGAGCCCGACAGGGCCCGACAGAGCCCGACAGAGCCCGACAGAGCCCGACAGCGCCCGACAGGGCCCAGTAGAGCCTGACAGAGCCCGACAGAGCCCGACAGAGCCCGACAGGGCCCGACAGAGCCCGACAGAGCCCGACAGGGCCCGACAGGGCCCAGTAGAGCCCGACAGAGCCCAACAGGGCCCGACAGAGCCCGACAGAGCCCGACAGAGCCCGACAGGGCCCAGTAGAGCCCGACAGAGCCCGACAGAGCCCGACAGGGCCCGACAGAGCCCGACAGAGCCCGACAGGGCCCGACAGAGCCCGACAGAGCCCGACAGGGCCCAGTAGAGCCCGACAGAGCCCGACAGAGCCCGACAGAGCCCGACAGAGCCCGACAGAGCCCAGTAGAGCCCGACAGAGCCCGACAGAGGCCGTCAGAGGCCGTCAGGGCCCGACAGAGCCCGACAGGGCCCGACAGGGCCCGACAGAGCCCGACAGGGCCCGACAGAGCCCAGTAGAGCCCGACAGAGCCCGACAGGGCCCGACAGAGCCTGACAGGGCCCAGTAGAGCCCGACAGAGCCCGATAGAGCCCGACAGGGCCCGACAGGGCCCGACAGGGCCCAGTAGAGCCCGACAGAGCCCGACAGAGCCCAGTAGAGCCCAGTAGAGCCCGACAGAGCCCGACAGAGCCCGACAGAGCCCGACAGGGCCCGACAGAGCCCGACAGAGCCCGACAGGGCCCGACAGGGCCCGACAGGGCCCAGTAGAGCCCGAAAGAGCCCGACAGAGCCCAGTAGAGCCCAGTAGAGCCCGACAGGGCCCGACAGGGCCCATTAGAGCCCGACAGAGCCCGACAGAGCCTGACAGAGCCCGACAGAGCCCGACAGGGCCCGACAGAGCCCGACAGGGCCCGACAGAGCCCGACAGAGCCCGACAGGGCCCGACAGAGCCCGACAGAGCCCGACAGGGCCCGACAGAGCCCGACAGAGCCCGACAGGGCCCAGTAGAGCCCGACAGAGCCCGACAGAGCCCGACAGAGCCCAGTAGAGCCCGACAGAGCCCGACAGAGCCCGACAGGGCCCGACAGAGCCCGACAGGGCCCGACAGGGCCCGACAGAGCCCGACAGGGCCCAGTAGAGCCCGACAGAGCCCGATAGAGCCCGACAGGGCCCGACAAGGCCCAGTAGACCCCGACAGAGCCCGACAGAGCCCAGTAGAGCCCAGTAGAGCCCGACAGAGCCCGACAGAGCCCGACAGGGCCCGACAGAGCCCGACAGAGCCCGACAGGGCCCGACAGGGCCCGACAGGGCCCGACAGGGCCCAGTAGAGCCCGAAAGAGCCCGACAGAGCCCGAAAGAGCCCGACAGAGCCCGACAGGGCCCGACAGAGCCCGACAGAGCCCGACAGAGCCCGAAAGAGCCCGACAGAGCCCAGTAGAGCCCAGTAGAGCCCGACAGGGCCCGACAGGGCCCGACAGGGCCCATTAGAGCCCGACAGAGCCCGACAGAGCCTGACAGAGCCCGACAGGGCCCGACAGGGCCCGACAGAGTCCGACAGAGCCCGACAGGGCCCAGTAGAGCCCGACAGAGCCCGACAGAGCCCGACAGGGCCCGACAGGGCCCGACAGGGCCCGGCAGGGCCCAGTAGAGCCCGATAGAGCCCGACAGAGCCCGACAGAGCCCGACAGGGCCCGACAGAGCCCGACAGGGCCCGACAGGGCCCGACAGGGCCCGACAGAGCCCGACAGGGCCCGACAGAGCCCGACAGAGCCCGACAGGGCACGACAGAGCCCGACAGAGCCCGACAGGGCCCGACAGAGCCCGACAGAGCCCGACAGAGCCCGACAGGGCCCAGTAGAGCCCGACAGAGCCCAGTAGAGCCCAGTAGAGCCCGACAGAGCCCGACAGAGCCCGACAGAGCCCGACAGGGCCCGACAGGGCCCGACAGGGCCCGACAGGGCCCAGTAGAGCCCGACAGAGCCCGACAGGGCCCGACAGATCCCGACAGAGCCCGACAGGGCCCGACAGAGCACGACAGAGCCCGACAGGGCCCAGTAGAGCCCGACAGAGCCCGACAGAGCCCGACAGAGCCCGACAGAGCCCGACAGCGCCCGACAGAGCCCGACAGAGCCCGACAGGGCCCGACAGGGCCCGACAGAGCCCGACAGGGCCCGACAGAGCCCGACAGAGCCCGACAGGGCCCCACAGAGCCCGAAAGAGCCCGACAGGGCCCAGTAGAGTCCGACAGAGCCCGACAGAGCCCGACAGAGCCCGACAGAGCCCAGTAGAGCCCGACAGAGCCCGACAGAGCCCGACAGGGCCCGACAGGGCCCGACAGAGCCCGACAGAGCCCGACAGGGCCCAGTAGAGCCCGACAGAGCCCGACAGAGCCCGACAGAGCCCGACAGAGCCCAGTAGAGCCCGACAGAGCCCGACAGAGCCCGACAGGGCCCGACAGGGCCCGACAGAGCCCGACAGAGCCCGACAGGGCCCGACAGGGCCCGACAGAGCCCAGTAGAGCCCGACAGAGCCCGACAGAGCCCGACAGAGCCCGACAGGGCCCGACAGGGCCCGACAGAGCCCGACAGGGCCCGACAGGGCCCGACAGGGCCTGACAGGGTACGACAGAGCCCGACAGGGCCTGACAGGGCCCAGTAGAGCCCGACAGAGCCCGACAGAGCCCGACAGAGCCCGACAGGGCCCGACAGGGCCCAGTAGAGCCCGACAGAGCCCGACAGAGCCCGACAGAGACCAGTAGAGCCCAGTAGAGCCCGACAGAGCCCGACACAGCCCGACAGAGCCCGACAGAGCCCGACAGGGCCCGACAGAGCCCGACAGAGCCCGACAGAACCCGACAGGGCCCAGTAGAGCCCGACAGAGCCCGACAGGGCCCGACAGAGCCCGACAGAGCCCGACAGAGCCCGACAGGGCCCGACAGAGCCCGACAGAGCCCGACAGAACCCGACAGGGCCCAGTAGAGCCCGACAGAGCCCGACAGGGCCCGACAGAGCCCGACAGAGCCCGACAGAGCCCGACAGCGCCCGACAGGGCCCGACAGAGCCCGACAGAGCCCGACAGGGCCCGACAGGGCCCAGTAGAGCCCGACAGAGACCAACAGGGCCCGACAGAGCCCGACAGAGCCCGACAGAGCCCGACAGGGCCCAGTAGAGCCCGACAGAGCCCGACAGAGCCCGACAGAGCCCGACAGGGCCCGACAGAGCCCGACAGAGCCCGACAGGGCCCGACAGAGCCCGACAGAGCCCGACAGGGCCCAGTAGAGCCCGACAGAGCCCGACAGAGCCCAACAGAGGCCGACAGGGCCCGACAGGGCCCGACAGGGCCCGACAGGGCCCGACAGAGCCCGACAGGGCCCGACAGAGCCCGACAGAGCCCGACAGAGCCCAGTAGAGCCCGACAGAGCCCGACAGGGCCCGACAGGGCCCGACAGGGCCCGACAGAGCCCGACAGAGCCCGACAGGGCCCGACAGGGCCCGACAGGGCCCGACAGGGCCCGACAGAGCCCGACAGGGCCCGACAGGGCCCGACAGGGCCCGACAGGGCCCGACAGAGCCCGACAGGGCCCGACAGGGCCCAGTAGAGCCCGACAGAGCCCGACAGAGCCTGACAGAGCCCAGTAGAGCCCAGTAGAGCCCGACAGAGCCCGACACAGCCCGACAGAGCCCGACAGAGCCCGACAGGGCCCGACAGAGCCCGACAGGGCCCCACAGAGCCCGACAGAGCCCGACAGAGCCCGACAGGGCCCAGTAGAGCCCGACAGAGCCCGACAGAGCCCGACAGAGCCCGACAGGGACCGACAGAGCCCGACAGAGCCCGACAGAGCCCGACAGGGCCCAGTAGAGCCCGACAGAGCCCAGTAGAGCCCGACAGAGCCCGACAGAGCCCGACAGGGCCCGACAGAGCCCGACAGAGCCCGACAGGGCCCGACAGAGCCCGACAGGGCCCAGTAGAGCCCGACAGAACCCGACAAAGCCCGACAGAGCCCGACAGAGCCCAGTAGAGCCCGACAGAGCCCGACAGAGCCCGACAGGGCCCGACAGAGCCCGACAGAGCCCAGTAGAGCCCGACAGAGCCCGTCAGGGCCCGACAGGGCCCGACAGGGCCCAGTAGAGCCCGACAGAGCCCGACAGAGCCCAGTAGAGCCCAGTAGAGCCCGACAGAGCCCGACAGAGCCCGACAGAGCCCGACAGGGCCCGACAGGGACCGACAGAGCCCGACAGGGCCCGACAGAGCCCGACAGGGCCCGACAGGGCCCAGTAGAGCCCGACAGAGCCCGACAGAGCCCGACAGAGCCCGACAGGGCCCGACAGGGCCCGACAGAGCCCGACAGAGCCCGACAGGGCCCGACAGGGCCCGACAGGGCCCGACAGAGCCCAGTAGAGCCCGACAGAGCCCGACAGAGCCCGACAGAGCCCGACAGGGCCCGACAGGGCCCAGTAGAGCCCGACAGAGCCCGACAGAGCCCGACAGAGCCCGACAGAGCCCGACAGAGCCCGACACGGCCCGACAGAGCCCGACAGAGCCCGACAGGGCCCGACAGAGCCCGACAGGGCCCCACAGAGCCCGACAGAGCCCGACAGAGCCCGACAGGGCCCAGTAGAGCCCGACAGAGCCCGACAGAGCCCGACAGAGCCCGACAGGGACCGACAGAGCCCGACAGAGCCCGACAGGTCCCGACAGGGCCCGACAGAGCCCGACAGAGCCCGACAGGGCCCGACAGAGCCCGACAGAGCCCGACAGAGCCCGACAGAGCCCGACAGGGCCCAGTAGAGCCCGACAGAGCCCAGTAGAGCCCGACAGAGCCCGACAGAGCCCGACAGGGCCCGACAGAGCCCGACAGAGCCCGACAGGGCCCGACAGAGCCCGACAGGGCCCAGTAGAGCCCGACAGAGCCCGACAAAGCCCGACAGAGCCCGACAGAGCCCAGTAGAGCCCGACAGAGCCCGACAGAGCCCGACAGGGCCCGACAGGGCCCGACAGGGCCCAGTAGAGCCCGACAGAGCCCGACAGAGCCCAGTAGAGCCCAGTAGAGCCCGACAGAGCCCGACAGAGCCCGACAGAGCCCGACAGAGCCCGACAGGGCCCGACAGGGCCCGACAGAGCCCGACAGGGCCCGACAGAGCCCGACAGGGCCCGACAGGGCCCAGTAGAGCCCGACAGAGCCCGACAGAGCCCGACAGAGCCCGACAGGGCCCGACAGGGCCCGACAGAGCCCGACAGAGCCCGACAGGGCCCGACAGAGCCCAGTAGAGCCCGACAGAGCCCGACAGAGCCCGACAGAACCCGACAGAGCCCGACAGGGCCCGACAGGGCCCGACAGAGCCCAGTAGAGCCCGACAGAGCCCGACAAAGCCCGACAGAGCCCGACAGGGCCCGACAGGGCCCGACAGGGCCCAGTAGAGCCCGACAGAGCCCAACAGAGCCCGACAGAGCCCGACAGGGCCCGACAGAGCCCGACAGGGCCCGACAGGGCCCGACAGGGCCCGACAGAGCCCGACAGAGCCCGACAGAGCCCGACAGGGCCCAGTAGAGCCCGACAGAGCCCGACAGAGCCCGACAGAGCCCAGTAGAGCCCGACAGAGCCCGACAGAGCCCGACAGGGCCCGACAGGGCCCGACAGAGCCCGACAGAGCCCGACAGGGCCCGACAGAGCCCGACAGAGCCCGATAGAGCCCGACAGAGCCCGACAGGGCCCAGTAGAGCCCGACAGAGCCCAGTAGAGCCCGACAGAGCCCAGCAGAGCCCGACAGAGCCCATCAGGGCCCGACAGGGCCCAGTAGAGCCCGACAGAGCCCGACAAAGCCCGACAGAGCCCGACAGAGCCCAGTAGAGCCCGACAGAGCCCGACAGGGCCCGACAGAGCCCGACAGAGACCAGTAGAGCCCGACAGAGCCCGATAGAGCCCGACAGGGCCCGACAGGGCCCGACAGGGCCCAGTAGAGCCCGACAGAGCCCGACAGAGCCCGACAGAGCCCGACAGGGCCCGACAGGGCCCGACAGAGCCCGACAGAGCCCGACAGGGACCGACAGGGCCCGACAGAGCCCGACAGAGCCCGACAGGGCCCGACAGAGCCCGACAGGGCCCGACAGGGCCCGACAGGGCCCGACAGGGACCAGTAGAGCCCGATAGAGCCCGACAGAGCCCGACAGAGCCCGACAGGGCCCGACAGAGCCCGACAGAGCCCGACAGGGCCCGACAGGGCCCGACAGAGCCCGACAGGGCCCGATAGAGCCCGACAGGGCCCGACAGAGCCCGACAGAGCCCGACAGGGCACGACAGAGCCCGACAGAGCCCGACAGGGCCCGACAGAGCCCGACAGAGCCCGACAGGGCCCAGTAGAGCCCGACAGAGCCCAGTAGAGCCCAGTAGAGCCCGACAGAGCCCGACAGAGCCCGACAGAGCCCGACAGGGCCCGACAGGGCCCGACAGGGCCCAGTAGAGCCCGACAGAGCCCGACAGGGCCCGACAGAGCCCGACAGAGCCCGACAGGGCCCGACAGAGCCCGACAGAGCCCGACAGGGCCCAGTAGAGCCCGACAGAGCCCGACAGAGCCCGACAGAGCCCGACAGGGCCCGACAGGGCCCGACTGAGCCCGACAGAGCCCGACAGGGCCCGACAGGGCCCGACAGGGCCCGACAGGGCCCAGTAGAGCCCGAAAGAGCCCGACAGAGCCCAGTAGAGCCCAGTAGAGCCCGACAGGGCCCGACAGGGCCCATTAGAGCCCGACAGAGCCCGACAGAGCCTGACAGAGCCCGACAGGGCCCGACAGGGCCCGACAGAGCCCGACAGAGCCCGACAGAGCCTGACAGAGCCCGACAGGGCCCGACAGGGCCCGACAGAGCCCGACAGAGCCCGACAGGGCCCAGTAGAGCCCGACAGAGCCCGACAGAGCCCGACAGAGCCTGACAGAGCCCGACAGAGCCCGACAGGGCCCGACAGAGCCCGACAGAGCCCGACAGGGCCCGACAGAGCCCGACAGAGCCCGACAGGGCCCAGTAGAGCCCGACAGAGCCCGACAGAGCCCGACAGAGCCCAGTAGAGCCCGACAGAGCCCGACAGAGCCCGACAGGGCCCGACAGAGCCCGACAGGGCCCGACAGGGCCCGACAGAGCCCGACAGGGCCCAGTAGAGCCCGACAAAGCCCGATAGAGCCCGACAGGGCCCGACAGGGCCCAGTAGAGCCCGACAGAGCCCGACAGAGCCCAGTAGAGCCCAGTAGAGCCCGACAGAGCCCGACAGAGCCCGACAGGGCCCGACAGAGCCCGACAGAGCCCGACAGGGCCCGACAGGGCCCGACAGGGCCCGACAGGGCCCAGTAGAGCCCGAAAGAGCCCGACAGAGCCCGAAAGAGCCCGACAGAGCCCGACAGGGCCCGACAGAGCCCGACAGAGCCCGACAGAGCCCGAAAGAGCCCGACAGAGCCCAGTAGAGCCCAGTAGAGCCCGACAGGGCCCGACAGGGCCCGACAGGGCCCATTAGAGCCCGACAGAGCCCGACAGAGCCTGACAGAGCCCGACAGGGCCCGACAGGGCCCGACAGAGTCCGACAGAGCCCGACAGGGCCCAGTAGAGCCCGACAGAGCCCGACAGAGCCCGACAGGGCCCGACAGGGCCCAGTAGAGCCCGATAGAGCCCGACAGAGCCCGACAGAGCCCGACAGGGCCCGACAGAGCCCGACAGGGCCCGACAGGGCCCGACAGAGCCCGACAGGGCCCGACAGAGCCCGACAGGGCCCGACAGAGCCCGACAGAGCCCGACAGGGCACGACAGAGCCCGACAGAGCCCGACAGGGCCCGACAGAGCCCGACAGAGCCCGACAGAGCCCGACAGGGCCCAGTAGAGCCCGACAGAGCCCAGTAGAGCCCAGTAGAGCCCGACAGAGCCCGACAGAGCCCGACAGGGCCCGACAGGGCCCGACAGAGCCCGACAGAGCCCGACAGGGCCCGACAGGGCCCGACAGGGCCCAGTAGAGCCCAACAGAGCCCGACAGAGCCCGACAGAGCCCGACAGGGCCCGACAGAGCCCGACAGAGCCCGACAGGGCCCCACAGAGCCCGACAGGGCCCAGTAGAGTCCGACAGAGCCCGACAGAGCCCGACAGAGCCCGACAGAGCCCAGTAGAGCCCGACAGAGCCCGACAGAGCCCGACAGGGCCCGACAGGGCCCGACAGAGCCCGACAGAGCCCGACAGGGCCCAGTAGAGCCCGACAGAGCCCGACAGAGCCCAACAGAGCCCGACAGAGCCCAGTAGAGCCCGACAGAGCCCGACAGAGCCCGACAGGGCCCGACAGGGCCCGACAGAGCCCGACAGAGCCCGACAGGGCCCGACAGGGCCCGACAGAGCCCAGTAGAGCCCGACAGAGCCCGACAGAGCCCGACAGAGCCCGACAGGGCCCGACAGGGCCCGACAGAGCCCGACAGGGCCCGACAGGGCCCGACAGGGCCCGACAGGGTACGACAGAGCCCGACAGGGCCTGACAGGGCCCAGTAGAGCCCGACAGAGCCCGACAGAGCCCGACAGAGCCCGACAGGGCCCGACAGGGCCCAGTAGAGCCAGACAGAGCCCGACAGAGCCCGACAGAGACCAGTAGAGCCCAGTAGAGCCCGACAGAGCCCGACACAGCCCGACAGAGCCCGACAGAGCCCGACAGGGCCCGACAGAGCCCGACAGAGCCCGACAGAGCCCGACAGAGCCCGACAGGGCCCGACAGAGCCCGACAGGGCCCGACAGAGCCCGACAGAGCCCGACAGAGCCCGACAGGGCCCAGTAGAGCCCGACAGAGCCCGACAGAGCCCGACAGAGCCCGACAGCGCCCGACAGGGCCCGACAGGGCCCGACAGGGCCCAGTAGAGCCCGAAAGAGCCCGACAGAGCCCAGTAGAGCCCAGTAGAGCCCGACAGGGCCCGACAGGGCCCATTAGAGCCCGACAGAGCCCGACAGAGCCTGACAGAGCCCGACAGGGCCCGACAGGGCCCGACAGAGCCCGACAGGGCCCGACAGAGCCCGACAGAGCCCGACAGGGCCCGACAGAGCCCGACAGAGCCCGACAGGGCCCGACAGAGCCCGACAGAGCCCGACAGGGCCCAGTAGAGCCCGACAGAGCCCGACAGAGCCCGACAGAGCCCAGTAGAGCCCGACAGAGCCCGACAGAGCCCGACAGGGCCCGACAGAGCCCGACAGGGCCCGACAGGGCCCGACAGAGCCCGACAGGGCCCAGTAGAGCCCGACAGAGCCCGATAGAGCCCGACAGGGCCCGACAAGGCCCAGTAGACCCCGACAGAGCCCGACAGAGCCCAGTAGAGCCCAGTAGAGCCCGACAGAGCCCGACAGAGCCCGACAGGGCCCGACAGAGCCCGACAGAGCCCGACAGGGCCCGACAGGGCCCGACAGGGCCCGACAGGGCCCAGTAGAGCCCGAAAGAGCCCGACAGAGCCCGAAAGAGCCCGACAGAGCCCGACAGGGCCCGACAGAGCCCGACAGAGCCCGACAGAGCCCGAAAGAGCCCGACAGAGCCCAGTAGAGCCCAGTAGAGCCCGACAGGGCCCGACAGGGCCCGACAGGGCCCATTAGAGCCCGACAGAGCCCGACAGAGCCCGACAGGGCCCGACAGGGCCCGACAGAGTCCGACAGAGCCCGACAGGGCCCAGTAGAGCCCGACAGAGCCCGACAGAGCCCGACAGGGCCCGACAGGGCCCGACAGGGCCCGGCAGGGCCCAGTAGAGCCCGATAGAGCCCGACAGAGCCCGACAGAGCCCGACAGGGCCCGACAGAGCCCGACAGGGCCCGACAGGGCCCGACAGAGCCCGACAGGGCACGACAGAGCCCGACAGGGCCCAGTAGAGCCCGACAGAGCCCAGTAGAGCCCAGTAGAGCCCGACAGGGCCCGACAGAGCCCGACAGAGCCCGACAGGGCACGACAGAGCCCGACAGAGCCCGACAGGGCCCGACAGAGCCCGACAGAGCCCGACAGAGCCCGACAGGGCCCAGTAGAGCCCGACAGAGCCCAGTAGAGCCCAGTAGAGCCCGACAGAGCCCGACAGAGCCCGACAGAGCCCGACAGGGCCCGACAGGGCCCGACAGGGCCCGACAGGGCCCAGTAGAGCCCGACAGAGCCCGACAGGGCCCGACAGATCCCGACAGAGCCCGACAGGGCCCGACAGAGCACGACAGAGCCCGACAGGGCCCAGTAGAGCCCGACAGAGCCCGACAGAGCCCGACAGAGCCCGACAGCGCCCGACAGAGCCCGACAGAGCCCGACAGGGCCCGACAGGGCCCGACAGAGCCCGACAGGGCCCGACAGAGCCCGACAGAGCCCGACAGGGCCCCACAGAGCCCGAAAGAGCCCGACAGGGCCCAGTAGAGTCCGACAGAGCCCGACAGAGCCCGACAGAGCCCGACAGAGCCCAGTAGAGCCCGACAGAGCCCGACAGAGCCCGACAGGGCCCGACAGGGCCCGACAGAGCCCGACAGAGCCCGACAGGGCCCAGTAGAGCCCGACAGAGCCCGACAGAGCCCGACAGAGCCCGACAGAGCCCAGTAGAGCCCGACAGAGCCCGACAGAGCCCGACAGGGCCCGACAGGGCCCGACAGGGCCCGACAGAGCCCGACAGAGCCCGACAGGGCCCGACAGGGCCCGACAGAGCCCAGTAGAGCCCGACAGAGCCCGACAGAGCCCGACAGAGCCCGACAGGGCCCGACAGGGCCCGACAGAGCCCGACAGGGCCCGACAGGGCCCGACAGGGCCTGACAGGGTACGACAGAGCCCGACAGGGCCTGACAGGGCCCAGTAGAGCCCGACAGAGCCCGACAGAGCCCGACAGAGCCCGACAGGGCCCGACAGGGCCCAGTAGAGCCCGACAGAGCCCGACAGAGCCCGACAGAGACCAGTAGAGCCCAGTAGAGCCCGACAGAGCCCGACACAGCCCGACAGAGCCCGACAGAGCCCGACAGGGCCCGACAGAGCCCGACAGAGCCCGACAGAACCCGACAGGGCCCAGTAGAGCCCGACAGAGCCCGACAGGGCCCGACAGAGCCCGACAGAGCCCGACAGAGCCCGACAGGGCCCGACAGAGCCCGACAGAGCCCGACAGAACCCGACAGGGCCCAGTAGAGCCCGACAGAGCCCGACAGGGCCCGACTGAGCCCGACAGAGCCCGACAGGGCCCGACAGGGCCCGACAGGGCCCGACAGGGCCCAGTAGAGCCCGAAAGAGCCCGACAGAGCCCAGTAGAGCCCAGTAGAGCCCGACAGGGCCCGACAGGGCCCATTAGAGCCCGACAGAGCCCGACAGAGCCTGACAGAGCCCGACAGGGCCCGACAGGGCCCGACAGAGCCCGACAGAGCCCGACAGAGCCTGACAGAGCCCGACAGGGCCCGACAGGGCCCGACAGAGCCCGACAGAGCCCGACAGGGCCCAGTAGAGCCCGACAGAGCCCGACAGAGCCCGACAGAGCCTGACAGAGCCCGACAGAGCCCGACAGGGCCCGACAGAGCCCGACAGAGCCCGACAGGGCCCGACAGAGCCCGACAGAGCCCGACAGGGCCCAGTAGAGCCCGACAGAGCCCGACAGAGCCCGACAGAGCCCAGTAGAGCCCGACAGAGCCCGACAGAGCCCGACAGGGCCCGACAGAGCCCGACAGGGCCCGACAGGGCCCGACAGAGCCCGACAGGGCCCAGTAGAGCCCGACAAAGCCCGATAGAGCCCGACAGGGCCCGACAGGGCCCAGTAGAGCCCGACAGAGCCCGACAGAGCCCAGTAGAGCCCAGTAGAGCCCGACAGAGCCCGACAGAGCCCGACAGGGCCCGACAGAGCCCGACAGAGCCCGACAGGGCCCGACAGGGCCCGACAGGGCCCGACAGGGCCCAGTAGAGCCCGAAAGAGCCCGACAGAGCCCGAAAGAGCCCGACAGAGCCCGACAGGGCCCGACAGAGCCCGACAGAGCCCGACAGAGCCCGAAAGAGCCCGACAGAGCCCAGTAGAGCCCAGTAGAGCCCGACAGGGCCCGACAGGGCCCGACAGGGCCCATTAGAGCCCGACAGAGCCCGACAGAGCCTGACAGAGCCCGACAGGGCCCGACAGGGCCCGACAGAGTCCGACAGAGCCCGACAGGGCCCAGTAGAGCCCGACAGAGCCCGACAGAGCCCGACAGGGCCCGACAGGGCCCAGTAGAGCCCGATAGAGCCCGACAGAGCCCGACAGAGCCCGACAGGGCCCGACAGAGCCCGACAGGGCCCGACAGGGCCCGACAGAGCCCGACAGGGCCCGACAGAGCCCGACAGGGCCCGACAGAGCCCGACAGAGCCCGACAGGGCACGACAGAGCCCGACAGAGCCCGACAGGGCCCGACAGAGCCCGACAGAGCCCGACAGAGCCCGACAGGGCCCAGTAGAGCCCGACAGAGCCCAGTAGAGCCCAGTAGAGCCCGACAGAGCCCGACAGAGCCCGACAGGGCCCGACAGGGCCCGACAGAGCCCGACAGAGCCCGACAGGGCCCGACAGGGCCCGACAGGGCCCAGTAGAGCCCAACAGAGCCCGACAGAGCCCGACAGAGCCCGACAGGGCCCGACAGAGCCCGACAGAGCCCGACAGGGCCCCACAGAGCCCGACAGGGCCCAGTAGAGTCCGACAGAGCCCGACAGAGCCCGACAGAGCCCGACAGAGCCCAGTAGAGCCCGACAGAGCCCGACAGAGCCCGACAGGGCCCGACAGGGCCCGACAGAGCCCGACAGAGCCCGACAGGGCCCAGTAGAGCCCGACAGAGCCCGACAGAGCCCAACAGAGCCCGACAGAGCCCAGTAGAGCCCGACAGAGCCCGACAGAGCCCGACAGGGCCCGACAGGGCCCGACAGAGCCCGACAGAGCCCGACAGGGCCCGACAGGGCCCGACAGAGCCCAGTAGAGCCCGACAGAGCCCGACAGAGCCCGACAGAGCCCGACAGGGCCCGACAGGGCCCGACAGAGCCCGACAGGGCCCGACAGGGCCCGACAGGGCCCGACAGGGTACGACAGAGCCCGACAGGGCCTGACAGGGCCCAGTAGAGCCCGACAGAGCCCGACAGAGCCCGACAGAGCCCGACAGGGCCCGACAGGGCCCAGTAGAGCCAGACAGAGCCCGACAGAGCCCGACAGAGACCAGTAGAGCCCAGTAGAGCCCGACAGAGCCCGACACAGCCCGACAGAGCCCGACAGAGCCCGACAGGGCCCGACAGAGCCCGACAGAGCCCGACAGAGCCCGACAGAGCCCGACAGGGCCCGACAGAGCCCGACAGGGCCCGACAGAGCCCGACAGAGCCCGACAGAGCCCGACAGGGCCCAGTAGAGCCCGACAGAGCCCGACAGAGCCCGACAGAGCCCGACAGCGCCCGACAGGGCCCGACAGGGCCCGACAGGGCCCAGTAGAGCCCGAAAGAGCCCGACAGAGCCCAGTAGAGCCCAGTAGAGCCCGACAGGGCCCGACAGGGCCCATTAGAGCCCGACAGAGCCCGACAGAGCCTGACAGAGCCCGACAGGGCCCGACAGGGCCCGACAGAGCCCGACAGGGCCCGACAGAGCCCGACAGAGCCCGACAGGGCCCGACAGAGCCCGACAGAGCCCGACAGGGCCCGACAGAGCCCGACAGAGCCCGACAGGGCCCAGTAGAGCCCGACAGAGCCCGACAGAGCCCGACAGAGCCCAGTAGAGCCCGACAGAGCCCGACAGAGCCCGACAGGGCCCGACAGAGCCCGACAGGGCCCGACAGGGCCCGACAGAGCCCGACAGGGCCCAGTAGAGCCCGACAGAGCCCGATAGAGCCCGACAGGGCCCGACAAGGCCCAGTAGACCCCGACAGAGCCCGACAGAGCCCAGTAGAGCCCAGTAGAGCCCGACAGAGCCCGACAGAGCCCGACAGGGCCCGACAGAGCCCGACAGAGCCCGACAGGGCCCGACAGGGCCCGACAGGGCCCGACAGGGCCCAGTAGAGCCCGAAAGAGCCCGACAGAGCCCGAAAGAGCCCGACAGAGCCCGACAGGGCCCGACAGAGCCCGACAGAGCCCGACAGAGCCCGAAAGAGCCCGACAGAGCCCAGTAGAGCCCAGTAGAGCCCGACAGGGCCCGACAGGGCCCGACAGGGCCCATTAGAGCCCGACAGAGCCCGACAGAGCCCGACAGGGCCCGACAGGGCCCGACAGAGTCCGACAGAGCCCGACAGGGCCCAGTAGAGCCCGACAGAGCCCGACAGAGCCCGACAGGGCCCGACAGGGCCCGACAGGGCCCGGCAGGGCCCAGTAGAGCCCGATAGAGCCCGACAGAGCCCGACAGAGCCCGACAGGGCCCGACAGAGCCCGACAGGGCCCGACAGGGCCCGACAGAGCCCGACAGGGCACGACAGAGCCCGACAGGGCCCAGTAGAGCCCGACAGAGCCCAGTAGAGCCCAGTAGAGCCCGACAGGGCCCGACAGAGCCCGACAGAGCCCGACAGGGCACGACAGAGCCCGACAGAGCCCGACAGGGCCCGACAGAGCCCGACAGAGCCCGACAGAGCCCGACAGGGCCCAGTAGAGCCCGACAGAGCCCAGTAGAGCCCAGTAGAGCCCGACAGAGCCCGACAGAGCCCGACAGAGCCCGACAGGGCCCGACAGGGCCCGACAGGGCCCGACAGGGCCCAGTAGAGCCCGACAGAGCCCGACAGGGCCCGACAGATCCCGACAGAGCCCGACAGGGCCCGACAGAGCACGACAGAGCCCGACAGGGCCCAGTAGAGCCCGACAGAGCCCGACAGAGCCCGACAGAGCCCGACAGCGCCCGACAGAGCCCGACAGAGCCCGACAGGGCCCGACAGGGCCCGACAGAGCCCGACAGGGCCCGACAGAGCCCGACAGAGCCCGACAGGGCCCCACAGAGCCCGAAAGAGCCCGACAGGGCCCAGTAGAGTCCGACAGAGCCCGACAGAGCCCGACAGAGCCCGACAGAGCCCAGTAGAGCCCGACAGAGCCCGACAGAGCCCGACAGGGCCCGACAGGGCCCGACAGAGCCCGACAGAGCCCGACAGGGCCCAGTAGAGCCCGACAGAGCCCGACAGAGCCCGACAGAGCCCGACAGAGCCCAGTAGAGCCCGACAGAGCCCGACAGAGCCCGACAGGGCCCGACAGGGCCCGACAGGGCCCGACAGAGCCCGACAGAGCCCGACAGGGCCCGACAGGGCCCGACAGAGCCCAGTAGAGCCCGACAGAGCCCGACAGAGCCCGACAGAGCCCGACAGGGCCCGACAGGGCCCGACAGAGCCCGACAGGGCCCGACAGGGCCCGACAGGGCCTGACAGGGTACGACAGAGCCCGACAGGGCCTGACAGGGCCCAGTAGAGCCCGACAGAGCCCGACAGAGCCCGACAGAGCCCGACAGGGCCCGACAGGGCCCAGTAGAGCCCGACAGAGCCCGACAGAGCCCGACAGAGACCAGTAGAGCCCAGTAGAGCCCGACAGAGCCCGACACAGCCCGACAGAGCCCGACAGAGCCCGACAGGGCCCGACAGAGCCCGACAGAGCCCGACAGAACCCGACAGGGCCCAGTAGAGCCCGACAGAGCCCGACAGGGCCCGACAGAGCCCGACAGAGCCCGACAGAGCCCGACAGGGCCCGACAGAGCCCGACAGAGCCCGACAGAACCCGACAGGGCCCAGTAGAGCCCGACAGAGCCCGACAGGGCCCGACAGAGCCCGACAGAGCCCGACAGAGCCCGACAGCGCCCGACAGGGCCCGACAGAGCCCGACAGAGCCCGACAGGGCCCGACAGGGCCCAGTAGAGCCCGACAGAGACCAACAGGGCCCGACAGAGCCCGACAGAGCCCGACAGAGCCCGACAGGGCCCAGTAGAGCCCGACAGAGCCCGACAGAGCCCGACAGAGCCCGACAGGGCCCGACAGAGCCCGACAGAGCCCGACAGGGCCCGACAGAGCCCGACAGAGCCCGACAGGGCCCAGTAGAGCCCGACAGAGCCCGACAGAGCCCGACAGAGGCCGACAGGGCCCGACAGGGCCCGACAGGGCCCGACAGGGCCCGACAGAGCCCGACAGGGCCCGACAGAGCCCGACAGAGCCCGACAGAGCCCAGTAGAGCCCGACAGAGCCCGACAGGGCCCGACAGGGCCCGACAGGGCCCGACAGAGCCCGACAGAGCCCGACAGGGCCCGACAGGGCCCGACAGGGCCCGACAGGGCCCGACAGAGCCCGACAGGGCCCGACAGGGCCCGACAGGGCCCGACAGGGCCCGACAGAGCCCGACAGGGCCCGACAGGGCCCAGTAGAGCCCGACAGAGCCCGACAGAGCCTGACAGAGCCCAGTAGAGCCCAGTAGAGCCCGACAGAGCCCGACACAGCCCGACAGAGCCCGACAGAGCCCGACAGGGCCCGACAGAGCCCGACAGGGCCCCACAGAGCCCGACAGAGCCCGACAGAGCCCGACAGGGCCCAGTAGAGCCCGACAGAGCCCGACAGAGCCCGACAGAGCCCGACAGGGACCGACAGAGCCCGACAGAGCCCGACAGAGCCCGACAGGGCCCAGTAGAGCCCGACAGAGCCCAGTAGAGCCCGACAGAGCCCGACAGAGCCCGACAGGGCCCGACAGAGCCCGACAGAGCCCGACAGGGCCCGACAGAGCCCGACAGGGCCCAGTAGAGCCCGACAGAACCCGACAAAGCCCGACAGAGCCCGACAGAGCCCAGTAGAGCCCGACAGAGCCCGACAGAGCCCGACAGGGCCCGACAGAGCCCGACAGAGCCCAGTAGAGCCCGACAGAGCCCGTCAGGGCCCGACAGGGCCCGACAGGGCCCAGTAGAGCCCGACAGAGCCCGACAGAGCCCAGTAGAGCCCAGTAGAGCCCGACAGAGCCCGACAGAGCCCGACAGAGCCCGACAGGGCCCGACAGGGCCCGACAGAGCCCGACAGGGCCCGACAGAGCCCGACAGGGCCCGACAGGGCCCAGTAGAGCCCGACAGAGCCCGACAGAGCCCGACAGAGCCCGACAGGGCCCGACAGGGCCCGACAGAGCCCGACAGAGCCCGACAGGGCCCGACAGGGCCCGACAGGGCCCGACAGAGCCCAGTAGAGCCCGACAGAGCCCGACAGAGCCCGACAGAGCCCGACAGAGCCCGACAGGGCCCGACAGGGCCCAGTAGAGCCCGACAGAGCCCGACAGAGCCCGACAGAGCCCGACAGAGCCCGACAGAGCCCGACACGGCCCGACAGAGCCCGACAGAGCCCGACAGGGCCCGACAGAGCCCGACAGGGCCCCACAGAGCCCGACAGAGCCCGACAGAGCCCGACAGGGCCCAGTAGAGCCCGACAGAGCCCGACAGAGCCCGACAGAGCCCGACAGGGACCGACAGAGCCCGACAGAGCCCGACAGGTCCCGACAGGGCCCGACAGAGCCCGACAGAGCCCGACAGGGCCCGACAGAGCCCGACAGAGCCCGACAGAGCCCGACAGAGCCCGACAGGGCCCAGTAGAGCCCGACAGAGCCCAGTAGAGCCCGACAGAGCCCGACAGAGCCCGACAGGGCCCGACAGAGCCCGACAGAGCCCGACAGGGCCCGACAGAGCCCGACAGGGCCCAGTAGAGCCCGACAGAGCCCGACAAAG
Source organism: Caloenas nicobarica (assembly GCF_036013445.1). Lineage (NCBI taxonomy): Eukaryota > Metazoa > Chordata > Aves > Columbiformes > Columbidae > Caloenas > Caloenas nicobarica. Next base: position 343,346 of record NW_027017014.1, read on the forward strand.
CCCGACAGAGCCCGACAGAGCCCAGTAGAGCCCGACAGAGCCCGACAGAGCCCGACAGGGCCCGACAGGGCCCGACAGGGCCCAGTAGAGCCCGACAGAGCCCGACAGAGCCCAGTAGAGCCCAGTAGAGCCCGACAGAGCCCGACAGAGCCCGACAGAGCCCGACAGGGCCCGACAGGGCCCGACAGAGCCCGACAGGGCCCGACAGAGCCCGACAGGGCCCGACAGGGCCCAGTAGAGCCCGACAGAGCCCGACAGAGCCCGACAGAGCCCGACAGGGCCCGACAGGGCCCGACAGAGCCCGACAGAGCCCGACAGGGCCCGACAGAGCCCAGTAGAGCCCGACAGAGCCCGACAGAGCCCGACAGAACCCGACAGAGCCCGACAGGGCCCGACAGGGCCCGACAGAGCCCAGTAGAGCCCGACAGAGCCCGACAAAGCCCGACAGAGCCCGACAGGGCCCGACAGGGCCCGACAGGGCCCAGTAGAGCCCGACAGAGCCCAACAGAGCCCGACAGAGCCCGACAGGGCCCGACAGAGCCCGACAGGGCCCGACAGGGCCCGACAGGGCCCGACAGAGCCCGACAGAGCCCGACAGAGCCCGACAGGGCCCAGTAGAGCCCGACAGAGCCCGACAGAGCCCGACAGAGCCCAGTAGAGCCCGACAGAGCCCGACAGAGCCCGACAGGGCCCGACAGGGCCCGACAGAGCCCGACAGAGCCCGACAGGGCCCGACAGAGCCCGACAGAGCCCGATAGAGCCCGACAGAGCCCGACAGGGCCCAGTAGAGCCCGACAGAGCCCAGTAGAGCCCGACAGAGCCCAGCAGAGCCCGACAGAGCCCATCAGGGCCCGACAGGGCCCAGTAGAGCCCGACAGAGCCCGACAAAGCCCGACAGAGCCCGACAGAGCCCAGTAGAGCCCGACAGAGCCCGACAGGGCCCGACAGAGCCCGACAGAGACCAGTAGAGCCCGACAGAGCCCGATAGAGCCCGACAGGGCCCGACAGGGCCCGACAGGGCCCAGTAGAGCCCGACAGAGCCCGACAGAGCCCGACAGAGCCCAACAGGGCCCGACAGGGCCCGACAGAGCCCGACAGAGCCCGACAGGGACCGACAGGGCCCGACAGAGCCCGACAGAGCCCGACAGGGCCCGACAGAGCCCGACAGGGCCCGACAGGGCCCGACAGGGCCCGACAGGGACCAGTAGAGCCCGATAGAGCCCGACAGAGCCCGACAGAGCCCGACAGGGCCCGACAGAGCCCGACAGAGCCCGACAGGGCCCGACAGGGCCCGACAGAGCCCGACAGGGCCCGATAGAGCCCGACAGGGCCCGACAGAGCCCGACAGAGCCCGACAGGGCACGACAGAGCCCGACAGAGCCCGACAGGGCCCGACAGAGCCCGACAGAGCCCGACAGGGCCCAGTAGAGCCCGACAGAGCCCAGTAGAGCCCAGTAGAGCCCGACAGAGCCCGACAGAGCCCGACAGAGCCCGACAGGGCCCGACAGGGCCCGACAGGGCCCAGTAGAGCCCGACAGAGCCCGACAGGGCCCGACAGAGCCCGACAGAGCCCGACAGGGCCCGACAGAGCCCGACAGAGCCCGACAGGGCCCAGTAGAGCCCGACAGAGCCCGACAGAGCCCGACAGAGCCCGACAGGGCCCGACAGGGCCCGACTGAGCCCGACAGAGCCCGACAGGGCCCGACAGGGCCCGACAGGGCCCGACAGGGCCCAGTAGAGCCCGAAAGAGCCCGACAGAGCCCAGTAGAGCCCAGTAGAGCCCGACAGGGCCCGACAGGGCCCATTAGAGCCCGACAGAGCCCGACAGAGCCTGACAGAGCCCGACAGGGCCCGACAGGGCCCGACAGAGCCCGACAGAGCCCGACAGAGCCTGACAGAGCCCGACAGGGCCCGACAGGGCCCGACAGAGCCCGACAGAGCCCGACAGGGCCCAGTAGAGCCCGACAGAGCCCGACAGAGCCCGACAGAGCCTGACAGAGCCCGACAGAGCCCGACAGGGCCCGACAGAGCCCGACAGAGCCCGACAGGGCCCGACAGAGCCCGACAGAGCCCGACAGGGCCCAGTAGAGCCCGACAGAGCCCGACAGAGCCCGACAGAGCCCAGTAGAGCCCGACAGAGCCCGACAGAGCCCGACAGGGCCCGACAGAGCCCGACAGGGCCCGACAGGGCCCGACAGAGCCCGACAGGGCCCAGTAGAGCCCGACAAAGCCCGATAGAGCCCGACAGGGCCCGACAGGGCCCAGTAGAGCCCGACAGAGCCCGACAGAGCCCAGTAGAGCCCAGTAGAGCCCGACAGAGCCCGACAGAGCCCGACAGGGCCCGACAGAGCCCGACAGAGCCCGACAGGGCCCGACAGGGCCCGACAGGGCCCGACAGGGCCCAGTAGAGCCCGAAAGAGCCCGACAGAGCCCGAAAGAGCCCGACAGAGCCCGACAGGGCCCGACAGAGCCCGACAGAGCCCGACAGAGCCCGAAAGAGCCCGACAGAGCCCAGTAGAGCCCAGTAGAGCCCGACAGGGCCCGACAGGGCCCGACAGGGCCCATTAGAGCCCGACAGAGCCCGACAGAGCCTGACAGAGCCCGACAGGGCCCGACAGGGCCCGACAGAGTCCGACAGAGCCCGACAGGGCCCAGTAGAGCCCGACAGAGCCCGACAGAGCCCGACAGGGCCCGACAGGGCCCAGTAGAGCCCGATAGAGCCCGACAGAGCCCGACAGAGCCCGACAGGGCCCGACAGAGCCCGACAGGGCCCGACAGGGCCCGACAGAGCCCGACAGGGCCCGACAGAGCCCGACAGGGCCCGACAGAGCCCGACAGAGCCCGACAGGGCACGACAGAGCCCGACAGAGCCCGACAGGGCCCGACAGAGCCCGACAGAGCCCGACAGAGCCCGACAGGGCCCAGTAGAGCCCGACAGAGCCCAGTAGAGCCCAGTAGAGCCCGACAGAGCCCGACAGAGCCCGACAGGGCCCGACAGGGCCCGACAGAGCCCGACAGAGCCCGACAGGGCCCGACAGGGCCCGACAGGGCCCAGTAGAGCCCGACAGAGCCCGACAGAGCCCGACAGAGCCCGACAGGGCCCGACAGAGCCCGACAGAGCCCGACAGGGCCCCACAGAGCCCGACAGGGCCCAGTAGAGTCCGACAGAGCCCGACAGAGCCCGACAGAGCCCGACAGAGCCCAGTAGAGCCCGACAGAGCCCGACAGAGCCCGACAGGGCCCGACAGGGCCCGACAGAGCCCGACAGAGCCCGACAGGGCCCAGTAGAGCCCGACAGAGCCCGACAGAGCCCAACAGAGCCCGACAGAGCCCAGTAGAGCCCGACAGAGCCCGACAGAGCCCGACAGGGCCCGACAGGGCCCGACAGAGCCCGACAGAGCCCGACAGGGCCCGACAGGGCCCGACAGAGCCCAGTAGAGCCCGACAGAGCCCGACAGATCCCGACAGAGCCCGACAGGGCCCGACAGGGCCCGACAGAGCCCGACAGGGCCCGACAGGGCCCGACAGGGCCCGACAGGGTACGACAGAGCCCGACAGGGCCTGACAGGGCCCAGTAGAGCCCGACAGAGCCCGACAGAGCCCGACAGAGCCCGACAGGGCCCGACAGGGCCCAGTAGAGCCAGACAGAGCCCGACAGAGCCCGACAGAGACCAGTAGAGCCCAGTAGAGCCCGACAGAGCCCGACACAGCCCGACAGAGCCCGACAGAGCCCGACAGGGCCCGACAGAGCCCGACAGAGCCCGACAGAGCCCGACAGGGCCCGACAGAGCCCGACAGGGCCCGACAGAGCCCGACAGAGCCCGACAGAGCCCGACAGGGCCCAGTAGAGCCCGACAGAGCCCGACAGAGCCCGACAGAGCCCGACAGAGCCCGACAGAGCCCGACAGCGCCCGACAGGGCCCGACAGAGCCCGACAGAGCCCGACAGGGCCCGACAGGGCCCAGTAGAGCCCGACAGAGCCCAACAGGGCCCGACAGAGCCCGACAGAGCCCGACAGAGCCCGACAGGGCCCAGTAGAGCCCGACAGAGCCCGACAGAGCCCGACAGAGCCCGACAGGGCCCGACAGAGCCCGACAGAGCCCGACAGGGCCCGACAGAGCCCGACAGAGCCCGACAGAGCCCGACAGGGCCCGACAGAGCCCGACAGAGCCCGACAGGGCCCAGTAGAGCCCGACAGAGCCCGACAGAGCCCGACAGAGGCCGACAGGGCCCGACAGAGCCCGACAGGGCCCGACAGAGCCCGACAGAGCCCGACAGAGCCCAGTAGAGCCCGACAGAGCCCGACAGGGCCCGACAGAGCCCGACAGGGCCCGACAGAGCCCGACAGGGCCCAGTAGAGCCCGACAGAGCCCGACAGAGCCTGACAGAGCCCAGTAGAGCCCAGTAGAGCCCGACAGAGCCCGACACAGCCCGACAGAGCCCGACAGAGCCCGACAGGGCCCGACAGGGCCCGACAGGGCCCCACAGAGCCCGACAGAGCCCGACAGAGCCCGACAGGGCCCAGTAGAGCCCGACAGAGCCCGACAGAGCCCGACAGAGCCCGACAGGGACCGACAGAGCCCGACAGAGCCCGACAGAGCCCGACAGGGCCCAGTAGAGCCCGACAGAGCCCAGTAGAGCCCGACAGAGCCCGACAGAGCCCGACAGGGCCCGACAGAGCCCGACAGAGCCCGACAGGGCCCGACAGAGCCCGACAGGGCCCAGTAGAGCCCGACAGAGCCCGACAAAGCCCGACAGAGCCCGACAGAGCCCAGTAGAGCCCGACAGAGCCCGACAGAGCCCGACAGGGCCCGACAGAGCCCGACAGAGCCCAGTAGAGCCCGACAGAGCCCGTCAGGGCCCGACAGGGCCCGACAGGGCCCAGTAGAGCCCGACAGAGCCCGACAGAGCCCAGTAGAGCCCAGTAGAACCCGACAGAGCCCGACAGAGCCCGACAGGGCCCGACAGAGCCCGACAGGGCCCGACAGAGCCCGACAGGGCCCGACAGGGCCCAGTAGAGCCCGACAGAGCCCGACAGAGCCCGACAGAGCCCGACAGGGCCCGACAGGGCCCGACAGAGCCCGACAGAGCCCGACAGAGCCCGACAGGGCCCGACAGGGCCCGACAGAGCCCAGTAGAGCCCGACAGAGCCCGACAGAGCCCGACAGAGCCCGACAGAGCCCGACAGGGCCCGACAGGGCCCAGTAGAGCCCGAAAGAGCCCGACAGAGCCCGACAGAGCCCGACAGAGCCCGACAGAGCCCGACACGGCCCGACAGAGCCCGACAGAGCCCGACAGGGCCCGACAGAGCCCGACAGGGCCCCACAGAGCCCGACAGAGCCCGACAGAGCCCGACAGGGCCCAGTAGAGCCCGACAGAGCCCGACAGAGCCCGACAGAGCCCGACAGGGACCGACAGAGCCCGACAGAGCCCGACAGGTCCCGACAGGGCCCGACAGAGCCCGACAGAGCCCGACAGGGCCCGACAGAGCCCGACAGAGCCCGACAGAGCCCGACAGAGCCCGACAGGGCCCAGTAGAGCCCGACAGAGCCCAGTAGAGCCCGACAGAGCCCGACAGAGCCCGACAGGGCCCGACAGAGCCCGACAGAGCCCGACAGGGCCCGACAGAGCCCGACAGGGCCCAGTAGAGCCCGACAGAGCCCGACAAAGCCCGACAGAGCCCGACAGAGCCCAGTAGAGCCCGACAGAGCCCGACAGAGCCCGACAGGGCCCGACAGTGCCCGACAGAGCCCAGTAGAGCCCGACAGAGCCCGTCAGGGCCCGACAGGGCCCAGTAGAGCCCGACAGAGCCCGACAGAGACCAGTAGAGCCCAGTAGAGCCCGACAGAGCCCGACAGAGCCCGACAGAGCCCGACAGAGCCCGACAGGGCCCGACAGAGCCCGACAGAGCCCGACAGGGCCCGACAGAGCCCGACAGGGCCCGACAGGGCCCAGTAGAGCCCGACAGAGCCCGACAGAGCCCGACAGGGCCCGACAGGGCCCGACAGAGCCCGACAGAGCCCGACAGGGCCCGACAGAGCCCAGTAGAGCCCGACAGAGCCCGACAGAGCCCGACAGAACCCGACAGAGCCCGACAGGGCCCGACAGGGCCCGACAGAGCCCAGTAGAGCCCGACAGAGCCCGACAGAGCCCGACAGAGACCGACAGGGCCCGACAGGGCCCGACAGGGCCCAGTAGAGCCCGACAGAGCCCGACAGAGCCCGACAGAGCCCGACAGGGCCCGACAGAGCCCGACAGGGCCCGACAGGGCCCGACAGGGCCCGACAGAGCCCAATAGAGCCCGACAGAGCCCGACAGAGCCCGACAGAGCCCGACAGGGCCCGACAGGGCCCGACAGGGCCCAGTAGAGCCCGACAGAGCCCGACAGAGCCCGACAGAGGCCGACAGGGCCCGACAGAGCCCAGTAGAGCCCGACAGAGCCCGACAGAGCCCGACAGAGCCCGACAGAGCCCAGTAGAGCCCGACAGAGCCCGACAGAGCCCGACAGAGGCCGACAGGGCCCGACAGAGCCCGACAGGGCCCGACAGAGCCCGACAGAGCCCGACAGGGCCCGACAGAGCCCAGTAGAGCCCGACAGAGCCCGACAGGGCCCGACAGAGCCCGACAGGGCCCAGTAGAGCCCGACAGAGCCCGATAGAGCCCGACAGGGCCCGACAGGGCCCGACAGGGCCCAGTAAAGCCCGACAGAGCCCGACAGAGCCCAGTAGAGCCCAGTAGAGCCCGACAGAGCCCGACAGAGCCCGACAGGGCCCGACAGAGCCCGACAGAGCCCGACAGAGCCCGACAGAGCCCGACAGGGCCCGACAGGGCCCGACAGGGCCCAGTAGAGCCCGAAAGAGCCCGACAGAGCCCAGTAGAGCCCAGTAGAGCCCGACAGGGCCCGACAGGGCCCGACAGGGCCCATTAGAGCCCGACAGAGCCCGACAGAGCCTGACAGAGCCCGACAGGGCCCGACAGAGCCCGACAGAGCCCGACAGAGCCCGACAGGGCCCAGTAGAGCCCGACAGAGCCCGACAGAGCCCGACAGAGCCCGACAGAGCCCGACAGGGCCCGACAGAGCCCGACAGAGCCCGACAGGGCCCGACAGAGCCCGACAGAGCCCGACAGGGCCCAGTAGAGCCCGACAGAGCCCGACAGAGCCCGACAGAGCCCAGTAGAGCCCGACAGAGCCCGACAGAGCCCGACAGGGCCCGACAGAGCCCGACAGGGCCCGACAGGGCTCGACAGAGCCCGACAGGGCCCGACAGAGCCCGACAGGGCCCAGTAGAGCCCGACAGAGCCCGATAGAGCCCGACAGGGCCCGACAGGGCCCAGTAGAGCCCGACAGAGCCCGACAGAGCCCAGTAGAGCCCAGTAGAGCCCGACAGAGCCCGACAGAGCCCGACAGGGCCCGACAGAGCCCGACAGAGCCCGACAGGGCCCGACAGGGCCCGACAGGGCCCAGTAGAGCCCGAAAGAGCCCGACAGAGCCCAGTAGAGCCCAGTAGAGCCCGACAGGGCCCGACAGGGCCCGACAGAGCCCATTAGAGCCCGACAGAGCCCGACAGAGCCTGACAGAGCCCGACAGGGCCCGACAGGGCCCGACAGAGTCCGACAGAGCCCGACAGGGCCCAGTAGAGCCCGACAGAGCCCGACAGAGCCCGACAGGGCCCGACAGGGCCCGACAGGGCCCGACAGGGCCCAGTAGAGCCCGATAGAGCCCGACAGAGCCCGACAGAGCCCGACAGGTCCCGACAGAGCCCGACAGGGCCCGACAGAGCCCGACAGGGCCCGATAGAGCCCGACAGGGACCGACAGAGCCCGACAGGGCCCGACAGAGCCCGACAGAGCCCGACAGGGCACGACAGATCCCGACAGAGCCCGACAGGGCCCGACAGAGCCCGACAGAGCCCGACAGAGCCCGACAGGGCCCAGTAGAGCCCGACAGAGCCCAGTAGAGCCCAGTAGAGCCCGACAGAGCCCGACAGAGCCCGACAGAGCCCGACAGGGCCCGACAGGGCCCGACAGGGCCCAGTAGAGCCCGACAGAGCCCGACAGGGCCCGACAGAGCCCGACAGAACCTGACAGGGCCCGACAGAGCACGACAGAGCCCGACAGGGCCCAGTAGAGCCCGACAGAGCCCGACAGAGCCCGACAGAGCCCGACAGGGCCCGACAGAGCCCGACAGAGCCCGACAGGGCCCGACAGAGCCCGACAGGGCCCGACAGAGCCCGACAGAGCCCGACAGGGCCCCACAGAGCCCGAAAGAGCCCGACAGGGCCCAGTAGAGCCCGACAGAGCCCGACAGAGCCCGACAGAGCCCGACAGAGCCCAGTAGAGCCCGACAGAGCCTGACAGAGCCGACAGGGCCCGACAGGGCCCGACAGAGCCCGACAGAGCCCGACAGAGCCCGACAGGGCCCAGTAGAGCCCGACAGAGCCCGACAGAGCCCGACAGAGCCCGACAGAGCCCAGTAGAGCCCGACAGAGCCCGACAGAGCCCGACAGAGCCCGACAGGGCCCGACAGGGCCCGACAGGGCCCGAAAGAGCCCGACAGGGCCCGACAGAGCCCGACAGAGCCCGATAGAGCCCGACAGAGCCCGACAGGGCCCAGTAGAGCCCGACAGAGCCCAGTAGAGCCCGACAGAGCCCAGCAGAGCCCGACAGAGCCCATCAGGGCCCGACAGGGCCCAGTAGAGCCCGACAGAGCCCGACAAAGCCCGACAGAGCCCGACAGAGCCCAGTAGAGCCCGACAGAGCCCGACAGGGCCCGACAGAGCCCGACAGAGACCAGTAGAGCCCGACAGAGCCCGACAGAGCCCAGTAGAGCCCAGTAGAGCCTGACAGAGCCCGACAGAGCCCGACAGAGCCCGACAGGGCCCGACAGAGCCCGACAGAGCCCGACAGGGCCCGACAGGGCCCGACAGGGCCCAGTAGAGCCCGAAAGAGCCCGACAGAGCCCAGTAGAGCCCAGTAGAGCCCGACAGGGCCCGACAGGGCCCGACAGGGCCCATTAGAGCCCGACAGAGCCCGACAGAGCCTGACAGAGCCCGACAGGGCCCGACAGGGCCCGACAGAGTCCGACAGAGCCCGACAGGGCCCAGTAGAGCCCGACAGAGCCCGACAGAGCCCGACAGGGCCCGACAGGGCCCGACAGGGCCCGACAGGGCCCAGTAGAGCCCGATAGAGCCCGACAGAGCCCGACAGAGCCCGACAGGGCTTGACAGAGCCCGACAGGGCCCGACAGAGCCCGACAGGGCCCGACAGAGCCCAACAGGGCCCGACAGGGCACGACAGATCCCGACAGAGCCCGACAGGGCCCGACAGAGCCCGACAGAGCCCGACAGAGCCCGACAGGGCCCAGTAGAGCCCGACAGAGCCCAGTAGAGCCCAGTAGAGCCCGACAGAGCCCGACAGAGCCCGACAGAGCCCGACAGGGCCCGACAGGGCCCAGTAGAGCCCGACAGAGCCCGACAGGGCCCGACAGAGCCCGACAGAACCTGACAGGGCCCGACAGAGCACGACAGAGCCCGACAGGGCCCAGTAGAGCCCGACAGAGCCCGACAGAGCCCGACAGAGCCCGACAGGGCCCGACAGGGCCCAGTAGAGCCCGAAAGAGCCCGACAGAGCCCAGTAGAGCCCAGTAGAGCCCGACAGGGCCCGACAGGGCCCGACAGGGCCCATTAGAGCCCGACAGAGCCCGACAGAGCCTGACAGTGCCCGACAGGGCCCGACAGGGCCCGACAGAGCCCGACAGAGCCCGACAGGGCCCAGTAGAGCCCGACAGAGCCTGACAGAGCCCGACAGAGCCTGACAGAGCCCGACAGAGCCCGACAGGGCCCGACAGAGCCCGACAGAGCCCGACAGGGCCCGACAGAGCCCGACAGAGCCCGACAGGGCCCAGTAGAGCCCGACAGAGCCCGACAGAGCCCGACAGAGCCCAGTAGAGCCCGACAGAGCCCGACAGAGCCCGACAGGGCCCGACAGAGCCCGACAGGGCCCGACAGGGCTCGACAGAGCCCGACAGGGCCCGACAGAGCCCGACAGGGCCCAGTAGAGCCCGACAGAGCCCGATAGAGCCCGACAGGGCCCGACAGGGCCCAGTAGAGCCCGACAGAGCCCGACAGAGCCCAGTAGAGCCCAGTAGAGCCCGACAGAGCCCGACAGAGCCCGACAGAGCCCGACAGGGCCCGACAGAGACCGACAGAGCCCGACAGGGCCCGACAGGGCCCGACAGGGCCCGACAGGGCCCAGTAGAGCCCGATAGAGCCCGACAGAGCCCGACAGAGCCCGACAGGTCCCGACAGAGCCCGACAGGGCCCGACAGAGCCCGACAGGGCCCGATAGAGCACGACAGGGCCCGACAGAGCCCAACAGAGCCCGACAGGGCACGACAGATCCCGACAGAGCCCGACAGGGCCCGACAGAGCCCGACAGAGCCCGACAGAGCCCGACAGGGCCCAGTAGAGCCCGACAGAGCCCAGTAGAGCCCAGTAGAGCCCGACAGAGCCCGACAGGGCCCGACAGGGCCCGACAGGGCCCAGTAGAGCCCGACAGAGCCCGACAGGGCCCGACAGAGCCCGACAGAACCTGACAGGGCCCGACAGAGCACGACAGAGCCCGACAGGGCCCAGTAGAGCCCGACAGAGCCCGACAGAGCCCGACAGAGCCCGACAGGGCCCGACAGAGCCCGACAGAGCCCGACAGGGCCCGACAGGGCCCGACAGAGCCCGACAGGGCCCGACAGAGCCCGACAGAGCCCGACAGGGCCCCACAGAGCCCGAAAGAGCCCGACAGGGCCCAGTAGAGCCCGACAGAGCCCGACAGGGCCCGACAGGGCCCAGTAGAGCCCGACAGAGCCCGACAGAGCCCGACAGAGCCCGACAGGGCCCGACAGGGCCCGACAGAGCCCGACAGAGCCCGACAGGGCCCGACAGGGCCCGACAGGGCCCGACAGAGCCCAGTAGAGCCCGACAGAGCCCGACAGAGCCCGACAGAGCCCGACAGAGCCCGACAGGGCCCGACAGGGCCCAGTAGAGCCCGACAGAGCCCGACAGAGCCCGACAGAGCCCGACAGAGCCCGACACGGCCCGACAGAGCCCGACAGAGCCCGACAGGGCCCGACAGAGCCCGACAGGGCCCCACAGAGCCCGACAGAGCCCGACAGAGCCCGACAGGGCCCAGTAGAGCCCGACAGAGCCCGACAGAGCCCGACAGAGCCCGACAGGGACCGACAGAGCCCGACAGAGCCCGACAGGTCCCGACAGGGCCCGACAGAGCCCGACAGAGCCCGACAGGGCCCGACAGAGCCCGACAGAGCCCGACAGAGCCCGACAGAGCCCGACAGGGCCCAGTAGAGCCCGACAGAGCCCAGTAGAGCCCGACAGAGCCCGACAGAGCCCGACAGGGCCCGACAGAGCCCGACAGAGCCCGACAGGGCCCGACAGGGCCCGACAGGGCCCAGTAGAGCCCGACAGAGCCCGACAAAGCCCGACAGAGCCCGACAGAGCCCAGTAGAGCCCGACAGAGCCCGACAGAGCCCGACAGGGCCCGACAGGGCCCGACAGGGCCCAGTAGAGCCCGACAGAGCCCGACAGAGCCCAGTAGAGCCCAGTAGAGCCCGACAGAGCCCGACAGAGCCCGACAGAGCCCGACAGAGCCCGACAGGGCCCGACAGGGCCCGACAGAGCCCGACAGGGCCCGACAGAGCCCAGTAGAGCCCGACAGAGCCCGACAGAGCCCGACAGAGCCCGACAGGGCCCGACAGGGCCCGACAGAGCCCGACAGAGCCCGACAGGGCCCGACAGAGCCCAGTAGAGCCCGACAGAGCCCGACAGAGCCCGACAGAACCCGACAGAACCCGACAGAGCCCGACAGGGCCCGACAGGGCCCGACAGAGCCCAGTAGAGCCCGACAGAGCCCGACAAAGCCCGACAGAGCCCGACAGGGCCCGACAGGGCCCGACAGGGCCCAGTAGAGCCCGACAGAGCCCAACAGAGCCCGACAGAGCCCGACAGGGCCCGACAGAGCCCGACAGGGCCCGACAGGGCCCGACAGGGCCCGACAGAGCCCGACAGAGCCCGACAGAGCCCGACAGGGCCCAGTAGAGCCCGAAAGAGCCCGACAGAGCCCGACAGAGCCCAGTAGAGCCCGACAGAGCCCGACAGAGCCCGACAGGGCCCGACAGGGCCCGACAGAGCCCGACAGAGCCCGACAGGGCCCGACAGAGCCCGACAGAGCCCGATAGAGCCCGACAGAGCCCGACAGGGCCCAGTAGAGCCCGACAGAGCCCAGTAGAGCCCGACAGAGCCCAGCAGAGCCCGACAGAGCCCATCAGGGCCCGACAGGGCCCAGTAGAGCCCGACAGAGCCCGACAAAGCCCGACAGAGCCCGACAGAGCCCAGTAGAGCCCGACAGAGCCCGACAGGGCCCGACAGAGCCCGACAGAGACCAGTAGAGCCCGACAGAGCCCGATAGAGCCCGACAGGGCCCGACAGGGCCCGACAGGGCCCAGTAGAGCCCGACAGAGCCCGACAGAGCCCGACAGAGCCCGACAGGGCCCGACAGGGCCCGACAGAGCCCGACAGAGCCCGACAGGGACCGACAGGGCCCGACAGAGCCCGACAGAGCCCGACAGGGCCCGACAGAGCCCGACAGGGCCCGACAGGGCCCGACAGGGCCCGACAGGGACCAGTAGAGCCCGATAGAGCCCGACAGAGCCCGACAGAGCCCGACAGGGCCCGACAGAGCCCGACAGAGCCCGACAGGGCCCGACAGGGCCCGACAGAGCCCGACAGGGCCCGATAGAGCCCGACAGGGCCCGACAGAGCCCGACAGAGCCCGACAGGGCACGACAGAGCCCGACAGAGCCCGACAGGGCCCGACAGAGCCCGACAGAGCCCGACAGGGCCCAGTAGAGCCCGACAGAGCCCAGTAGAGCCCAGTAGAGCCCGACAGAGCCCGACAGAGCCCGACAGAGCCCGACAGGGCCCGACAGGGCCCGACAGGGCCCAGTAGAGCCCGACAGAGCCCGACAGGGCCCGACAGAGCCCGACAGAGCCCGACAGGGCCCGACAGAGCCCGACAGAGCCCGACAGGGCCCAGTAGAGCCCGACAGAGCCCGACAGAGCCCGACAGAGCCCGACAGGGCCCGACAGGGCCCGACTGAGCCCGACAGAGCCCGACAGGGCCCGACAGGGCCCGACAGGGCCCGACAGGGCCCAGTAGAGCCCGAAAGAGCCCGACAGAGCCCAGTAGAGCCCAGTAGAGCCCGACAGGGCCCGACAGGGCCCATTAGAGCCCGACAGAGCCCGACAGAGCCTGACAGAGCCCGACAGGGCCCGACAGGGCCCGACAGAGCCCGACAGAGCCCGACAGAGCCTGACAGAGCCCGACAGGGCCCGACAGGGCCCGACAGAGCCCGACAGAGCCCGACAGGGCCCAGTAGAGCCCGACAGAGCCCGACAGAGCCCGACAGAGCCTGACAGAGCCCGACAGAGCCCGACAGGGCCCGACAGAGCCCGACAGAGCCCGACAGGGCCCGACAGAGCCCGACAGAGCCCGACAGGGCCCGACAGAGCCCGACAGAGCCCGACAGGGCCCAGTAGAGCCCGACAGAGCCCGACAGAGCCCGACAGAGCCCAGTAGAGCCCGACAGAGCCCGACAGAGCCCGACAGGGCCCGACAGAGCCCGACAGGGCCCGACAGGGCCCGACAGAGCCCGACAGGGCCCAGTAGAGCCCGACAGAGCCCGATAGAGCCCGACAGGGCCCGACAGGGCCCAGTAGAGCCCGACAGAGCCCGACAGAGCCCAGTAGAGCCCAGTAGAGCCCGACAGAGCCCGACAGAGCCCGACAGGGCCCGACAGAGCCCGACAGAGCCCGACAGGGCCCGACAGGGCCCGACAGGGCCCGACAGGGCCCAGTAGAGCCCGAAAGAGCCCGACAGAGCCCGAAAGAGCCCGACAGAGCCCGACAGGGCCCGACAGAGCCCGACAGAGCCCGACAGAGCCCGAAAGAGCCCGACAGAGCCCAGTAGAGCCCAGTAGAGCCCGACAGGGCCCGACAGGGCCCGACAGGGCCCATTAGAGCCCGACAGAGCCCGACAGAGCCTGACAGAGCCCGACAGGGCCCGACAGGGCCCGACAGAGTCCGACAGAGCCCGACAGGGCCCAGTAGAGCCCGACAGAGCCCGACAGAGCCCGACAGGGCCCGACAGGGCCCGACAGGGCCCGACAGGGCCCAGTAGAGCCCGATAGAGCCCGACAGAGCCCGACAGAGCCCGACAGGGCCCGACAGGGCCCGACAGAGCCCGACAGGGCCCGACAGAGCCCGACAGGGCCCGACAGAGCCCGACAGAGCCCGACAGGGCACGACAGAGCCCGACAGAGCCCGACAGGGCCCGACAGAGCCCGACAGAGCCCGACGGAGCCCGACAGGGCCCAGTAGAGCCCGACAGAGCCCAGTAGAGCCCAGTAGAGCCCGACAGAGCCCGACAGAGCCCGACAGGGCCCGACAGGGCCCGACAGAGCCCGACAGAGCCCGACAGGGCCCGACAGGGCCCGACAGGGCCCAGTAGAGCCCGACAGAGCCCGACAGAGCCCGACAGAGCCCGACAGGGCCCGACAGAGCCCGACAGAGCCCGACAGGGCCCCACAGAGCCCGACAGGGCCCAGTAGAGTCCGACAGAGCCCGACAGAGCCCGACAGAGCCCGACAGAGCCCAGTAGAGCCCGACAGAGCCCGACAGAGCCCGACAGGGCCCGACAGGGCCCGACAGAGCCCGACAGAGCCCGACAGGGCCCAGTAGAGCCCGACAGAGCCCGACAGAGCCCAACAGAGCCCGACAGAGCCCAGTAGAGCCCGACAGAGCCCGACAGAGCCCGACAGGGCCCGACAGGGCCCGACAGAGCCCGACAGAGCCCGACAGGGCCCGACAGGGCCCGACAGAGCCCAGTAGAGCCCGACAGAGCCCGACAGAGCCCGACAGAGCCCGACAGGGCCCGACAGGGCCCGACAGAGCCCGACAGGGCCCGACAGGGCCCGACAGGGCCCGACAGGGTACGACAGAGCCCGACAGGGCCTGACAGGGCCCAGTAGAGCCCGACAGAGCCCGACAGAGCCCGACAGAGCCCGACAGGGCCCGACAGGGCCCAGTAGAGCCCGACAGAGCCCGACAGAGCCCGACAGAGCCCGACAGAGACCAGTAGAGCCCAGTAGAGCCCGACAGAGCCCGACACAGCCCGACAGAGCCCGACAGAGCCCGACAGGGCCCGACAGAGCCCGACAGGGCCCGACAGAGCCCGACAGAGCCCGACAGGGCCCAGTAGAGCCCGACAGAGCCCGACAGGGCCCGACAGAGCCCGACAGAGCCCGACAGAGCCCGACAGCGCCCGACAGGGCCCGACAGGGCCCGACAGAGCCCGACAGGGCCCGACAGGGCCCAGTAGAGCCCGACAGAGCCCAACAGGGCCCGACAGAGCCCGACAGAGCCCGACAGAGCCCGACAGGGCCCAGTAGAGCCCGACAGAGCCCGACAGAGCCCGACAGAGCCCGACAGGGCCCGACAGAGCCCGACAGAGCCCGACAGGGCCCGACAGAGCCCGACAGAGCCCGACAGAGCCCGACAGGGCCCGACAGAGCCCGACAGAGCCCGACAGGGCCCAGTAGAGCCCGACAGAGCCCGACAGAGGCCGACAGGGCCCGACAGAGCCCGACAGGGCCCGACAGAGCCCGACAGGGCCCGACAGAGCCCGACAGAGCCCGACAGAGCCCAGTAGAGCCCGACAGAGCCCGACAGGGCCCGACAGAGCCCGACAGGGCCCGACAGAGCCCGACAGGGCCCAGTAGAGCCCGACAGAGCCCGACAGAGCCTGACAGAGCCCAGTAGAGCCCAGTAGAGCCCGACAGAGCCCGACACAGCCCGACAGAGCCCGACAGAGCCCGACAGGGCCCGACAGAGCCCGACAGGGCCCCACAGAGCCCGACAGAGCCCGACAGAGCCCGACAGGGCCCAGTAGAGCCCGACAGAGCCCGACAGAGCCCGACAGAGCCCGACAGGGACCGACAGAGCCCGACAGAGCCCGACAGAGCCCGACAGGGCCCAGTAGAGCCCGA
Organism: Caloenas nicobarica; assembly: GCF_036013445.1. Lineage (NCBI taxonomy): Eukaryota > Metazoa > Chordata > Aves > Columbiformes > Columbidae > Caloenas > Caloenas nicobarica. The sequence goes on from NW_027017014.1 coordinate 359,460, forward strand.
CAGAGCCCAGTAGAGCCCGACAGAGCCCGACAGAGCCCGACAGGGCCCGACAGAGCCCGACAGAGCCCGACAGGGCCCGACAGAGCCCGACAGGGCCCAGTAGAGCCCGACAGAGCCCGACAAAGCCCGACAGAGCCCGACAGAGCCCAGTAGAGCCCGACAGAGCCCGACAGAGCCCGACAGGGCCCGACAGAGCCCGACAGAGCCCAGTAGAGCCCGACAGAGCCCGTCAGGGCCCGACAGGGCCCGACAGGGCCCAGTAGAGCCCGACAGAGCCCGACAGAGCCCAGTAGAGCCCAGTAGAGCCCGACAGAGCCCGACAGAGCCCGACAGGGCCCGACAGGGCCCGACAGAGCCCGACAGGGCCCGACAGAGCCCGACAGGGCCCGACAGGGCCCAGTAGAGCCCGACAGAGCCCGACAGAGCCCGACAGAGCCCGACAGAGCCCGACAGGGCCCGACAGAGCCCGACAGAGCCCGACAGAGCCCGACAGGGCCCGACAGGGCCCGACAGAGCCCAGTAGAGCCCGACAGAGCCCGACAGAGCCCGACAGAGCCCGACAGAGCCCGACAGGGCCCGACAGGGCCCAGTAGAGCCCGAAAGAGCCCGACAGAGCCCGACAGAGCCCGACAGAGCCCGACAGAGCCCGACACGGCCCGACAGAGCCCGACAGAGCCCGACAGGGCCCGACAGAGCCCGACAGGGCCCCACAGAGCCCGACAGAGCCCGACAGAGCCCGACAGGGCCCAGTAGAGCCCGACAGAGCCCGACAGAGCCCGACAGAGCCCGACAGGGACCGACAGAGCCCGACAGAGCCCGACAGGTCCCGACAGGGCCCGACAGAGCCCGACAGAGCCCGACAGGGCCCGACAGAGCCCGACAGAGCCCGACAGAGCCCGACAGAGCCCGACAGGGCCCAGTAGAGCCCGACAGAGCCCAGTAGAGCCCGACAGAGCCCGACAGAGCCCGACAGGGCCCGACAGAGCCCGACAGAGCCCGACAGGGCCCGACAGAGCCCGACAGGGCCCAGTAGAGCCCGACAGAGCCCGACAAAGCCCGACAGAGCCCGACAGAGCCCAGTAGAGCCCGACAGAGCCCGACAGAGCCCGACAGGGCCCGACAGTGCCCGACAGAGCCCAGTAGAGCCCGACAGAGCCCGTCAGGGCCCGACAGGGCCCAGTAGAGCCCGACAGAGCCCGACAGAGACCAGTAGAGCCCAGTAGAGCCCGACAGAGCCCGACAGAGCCCGACAGAGCCCGACAGAGCCCGACAGGGCCCGACAGAGCCCGACAGAGCCCGACAGGGCCCGACAGAGCCCGACAGGGCCCGACAGGGCCCAGTAGAGCCCGACAGAGCCCGACAGAGCCCGACAGGGCCCGACAGGGCCCGACAGAGCCCGACAGAGCCCGACAGGGCCCGACAGAGCCCAGTAGAGCCCGACAGAGCCCGACAGAGCCCGACAGAACCCGACAGAGCCCGACAGGGCCCGACAGGGCCCGACAGAGCCCAGTAGAGCCCGACAGAGCCCGACAGAGCCCGACAGAGCCCGACAGGGCCCGACAGGGCCCGACAGGGCCCAGTAGAGCCCGACAGAGCCCGACAGAGCCCGACAGAGCCCGACAGGGCCCGACAGAGCCCGACAGGGCCCGACAGGGCCCGACAGGGCCCGACAGAGCCCAATAGAGCCCGACAGAGCCCGACAGAGCCCGACAGAGCCCGACAGGGCCCGACAGGGCCCGACAGGGCCCAGTAGAGCCCGACAGAGCCCGACAGAGCCCGACAGAGGCCGACAGGGCCCGACAGAGCCCAGTAGAGCCCGACAGAGCCCGACAGAGCCCGACAGAGCCCGACAGAGCCCAGTAGAGCCCGACAGAGCCCGACAGAGCCCGACAGAGGCCGACAGGGCCCGACAGAGCCCGACAGGGCCCGACAGAGCCCGACAGAGCCCGACAGGGCCCGACAGAGCCCAGTAGAGCCCGACAGAGCCCGACAGGGCCCGACAGAGCCCGACAGGGCCCAGTAGAGCCCGACAGAGCCCGATAGAGCCCGACAGGGCCCGACAGGGCCCGACAGGGCCCAGTAAAGCCCGACAGAGCCCGACAGAGCCCAGTAGAGCCCAGTAGAGCCCGACAGAGCCCGACAGAGCCCGACAGAGCCCGACAGAGCCCGACAGGGCCCGACAGAGCCCGACAGAGCCCGACAGAGCCCGACAGGGCCCGACAGGGCCCGACAGGGCCCAGTAGAGCCCGAAAGAGCCCGACAGAGCCCAGTAGAGACCAGTAGAGCCCGACAGGGCCCGACAGGGCCCGACAGGGCCCATTAGAGCCCGACAGAGCCCGACAGAGCCTGACAGAGCCCGACAGGGCCCGACAGAGCCCGACAGAGCCCGACAGAGCCCGACAGGGCCCAGTAGAGCCCGACAGAGCCCGACAGAGCCCGACAGAGCCCGACAGAGCCCGACAGAGCCCGACAGGGCCCGACAGAGCCCGACAGAGCCCGACAGGGCCCGACAGAGCCCGACAGAGCCCGACAGGGCCCAGTAGAGCCCGACAGAGCCCGACAGAGCCCGACAGAGCCCAGTAGAGCCCGACAGAGCCCGACAGAGCCCGACAGGGCCCGACAGAGCCCGACAGGGCCCGACAGGGCTCGACAGAGCCCGACAGGGCCCGACAGAGCCCGACAGGGCCCAGTAGAGCCCGACAGAGCCCGATAGAGCCCGACAGGGCCCGACAGGGCCCAGTAGAGCCCGACAGAGCCCGACAGAGCCCAGTAGAGCCCAGTAGAGCCCGACAGAGCCCGACAGAGCCCGACAGGGCCCGACAGAGCCCGACAGAGCCCGACAGGGCCCGACAGGGCCCGACAGGGCCCAGTAGAGCCCGAAAGAGCCCGACAGAGCCCATTAGAGCCCAGTAGAGCCCGACAGGGCCCGACAGGGCCCGACAGGGCCCATTAGAGCCCGACAGAGCCCGACAGAGCCTGACAGAGCCCGACAGGGCCCGACAGGGCCCGACAGAGTCCGACAGAGCCCGACAGGGCCCAGTAGAGCCCGACAGAGCCCGACAGAGCCCGACAGGGCCCGACAGGGCCCGACAGGGCCCGACAGGGCCCAGTAGAGCCCGATAGAGCCCGACAGAGCCCGACAGAGCCCGACAGGTCCCGACAGAGCCCGACAGGGCCCGACAGAGCCCGACAGGGCCCGATAGAGCCCGACAGGGACCGACAGAGCCCGACAGGGCCCGACAGAGCCCGACAGAGCCCGACAGGGCACGACAGATCCCGACAGAGCCCGACAGGGCCCGACAGAGCCCGACAGAGCCCGACAGGGCCCAGTAGAGCCCGACAGAGCCCAGTAGAGCCCAGTAGAGCCCGACAGAGCCCGACAGAGCCCGACAGAGCCCGACAGGGCCCGACAGGGCCCGACAGGGCCCAGTAGAGCCCGACAGAGCCCGACAGGGCCCGACAGAGCCCGACAGAACCTGACAGGGCCCGACAGAGCACGACAGAGCCCGACAGGGCCCAGTAGAGCCCGACAGAGGCCCGACAGAGCCCGACAGAGCCCGACAGGGCCCGACAGAGCCCGACAGAGCCCGACAGGGCCCGACAGAGCCCGACAGGGCCCGACAGAGCCCGACAGAGCCCGACAGGGCCCCACAGAGCCCGAAAGAGCCCGACAGGGCCCAGTAGAGCCCGACAGAGCCCGACAGAGCCCGACAGAGCCCGACAGAGCCCAGTAGAGCCCGACAGAGCCCGACAGAGCCGACAGGGCCCGACAGGGCCCGACAGAGCCCGACAGAGCCCGACAGAGCCCGACAGGGCCCAGTAGAGCCCGACAGAGCCCGACAAAGCCCGACAGAGCCCGACAGAGCCCAGTAGAGCCCGACAGAGCCCGACAGAGCCCGACAGAGCCCGACAGGGCCCGACAGGGCCCGACAGGGCCCGAAAGAGCCCGACAGGGCCCGACAGAGCCCGACAGAGCCCGATAGAGCCCGACAGAGCCCGACAGGGCCCAGTAGAGCCCGACAGAGCCCAGTAGAGCCCGACAGAGCCCAGCAGAGCCCGACAGAGCCCATCAGGGCCCGACAGGGCCCAGTAGAGCCCGACAGAGCCCGACAAAGCCCG